>NC_041395.2:208094747-208438251 GCF_900747795.2 Erpetoichthys calabaricus
ATACAATAAACAATATTAAATTAAAGATTGATAATAATGCAGGTAAAAAAAACAGACAATAACTTTGTATAATGTTAAATGTTAACGTTTACTGTACCCCCCCCCCCCAGGTGGAATTGAAGAGTCGCATAGTTTGGGGGAGGAATGATCTCTTCAATCTGTCAGTGGAGCAGGACAGTGACAGCAGTATGTCGCTGAAGCTGCTCTTCTGTCTGGAGATGATACTATTTAGTGGATGCAGTGGATTCTCCATAATTGATAGGAGCCTGCTGAGCGCCCGTCGCTCTGCCACAGATGTTAAACTGTTCAGCTCCATGCCAACAATAGAGCCTAAACATAAACAAAAATAAAATTATGTAAAGATCTGAACATGTGAAAAAAATAACCAAATGTTCTAACATGGTTTTAAACATCAATAGATCCATACAGTGATCCAATTCATGTTTCTGCACACACATTGTCCTTACCAAGTTGAGATCCAGTACTAAGATTTATTAAAACAGACTTAAACTGCTTTCAACTTTGTCTCTTACAAGGTCAGTGGAGACATGTGTTTGCATTCTCTTTGACTATATCAATACTATGGGAATGAAGTTGAACTCCTGACAGATGGTCTGATATCACCAGCTTCTTAGTGGCCCTGGATAGTCACTCATACCGAACCAAAACATTCTTTGGAATACTGTGGTTGTGCCACTTCTTCTACTAGTGCGTGTCCCACCAGATAGCCTGTAGACGTCACATGTCTTCTGTTAGGTTTTGCCTGCTGTGGCCCACAAAATAAGACTCTGTCAGAACCCAAGATAAATTTGGTGAACTTCCAACCAACAGGGCTCACTGTTCACCATCACAACACAAGGCAACCTCCCCTTAAATTTCTTTAATTCCAGGTCTTCCTTTCACATCACTTTTTTGCCTTACTTTTCCACAGGACGCTTAGCACACTGTTGTGATCTCTCTTATGGCCCTTATGTACCTTTTCATAGTAAACATCAGCCCAAGGGACTTTACATGCTTATTATCAGTCATGTCTTTTATTACTATGCTTATTCAACCATTATTTTCCAGTGATCCCTAGTAAATATGCAGGTTATTGCTTAGTCAGTCTTCATTCTCAACTCGTTTGTTTTTTTCTCCCTGAACCCCCCCCCCCCCCCAACAGTGTCAATGCAGAGAGTGCTGGCAGTCAACTGGATCTCACATTGGAAGATCAGAAAGGAACTTCAAAGCCAGGTGGCTCTCTTGAACGAACCCTGAGTTTTCTCAAGAAGATGGCTGGCAAAACAAAGGTGAGTTTTTCACTTGTTTCAGTTTAACACCAACTTGCAACAGCAGAATTCTCAATACTTTTTTGCTGACTAAGTCATAATTGTGCTTATCTTTTTCTTAATTCTGTCTGCCTTGTTTATGCTTATAGTTTTCCATTATTTTGAGAATGTAAAGCAAAGGGCACAGTGTTAAAAAACAGTGCTGATGATATTGCTGCAAGTACACATTAAGATACTAATAACTCATAGTTGACCAAATAAGTACTCATGACACACAGTATTAATAATGGAGATATTGTATTTCTATCTTTGCAATCAATGGTTACACTTCCTTCTCAGTTTAAAAGAACCACACCACTGCTGATTTGAGCAGAAGCATTAGTTTAGCTCTGTGAGAATTCACAAAGGAGATGACTCATAAAGAAATGTAACAGAGGAAGCGATGTACATTTCATTGAGCATTTGCTGGTATTTAAAGTATGATCAGGACTTGGTTTTCAAGCTATGACTGAACTATGACATCTTGTGTTCAATGGCTATTATACCTTTATGCATGAGCTAGACAAATCATGGTCAGTCACATAGCTAATTGGAGCAGTAGATTAAGAGTTAAATTGACCATGTAATGCTAGCAGCAAGGTAATGGACCAGAAAAGTTGGAGGAAATAATTATCAAGTTATGCTGTGGAGTAGAAGCTGATCCTTCAGCATAAGCAGTCTGTGTCCTGCAAACCTTTAAGACTTTCTAGAATGTAGTTTTGAAATGTAATTAGACCTCAGAGAGACTGCAAGAACAATTTTCGGATATATGTAGTACATTTTTGGGGATATCGATGTAAGTAATAGTAGAAGTAATGGACGCTATTCCAGAAGAATGGATGAAATACTGTTGGGGTGGTATACAGTATATTCAAAGAGATACACAGCCACGTAAGCAAAATGCTGTAGGTGGAAGCAAAGAGCTCAGTTTCAATAGGGTCATTATAGAGTTATTGTCATGTAGGCAGAGTACAGAGCAATTCTTACTTGCATGTAACTTGGAGCATAAGTGCCTTACCTTGAAACTTAAATCTTCTTAACTGAAAAATTTCAGCACTCAATTTACAATACTATCTACTATTATGCTACAGTGGATTTAGAAAGTACTCAGACACCTTCACTTTCTGCACAATGTACTGTGCTGTAGATTTAATTTTAAAAGGATAACTTTGCCATTTATGTCCATCAGTCCACACTTAATAACCCATAATGACAAAGTGAAAACATGTTTTCATACAGGTTTATTAAAAATCGTATTATGTTTACTTATTCAGTCAGTTTGTTTACTTATTAAAAATAAAAAAACTGAAATTTCTCATTGAAGTATTCAGAACCTTTGCTGTGGTACAGTACTCCAGATTATGGTCAGGTGGTAAACTGAATTGATTGGACAGTGTTTAAAAAGACACACAAAAAACAAACTAAGAAGCCCAAAGAACATTGTGTAGACCTCTGCAATTGAATTGTGGTGATGTGTAAATCAGTGCAAGAATATAAAACCTTTTCTAAAGCTTTGAGTGTTCTCAGAAGCACGGTGACCTCAATTATTGTGACATGGAAGAAGTTTAGAACCACCAGGATTCTTCCCAGAGTTGGCCATCAGGCCAAACTGAGTAACTGAGCAAGAAGGTCAAGGAAGTGAGTAAAAACCAAATGATCACTCTAACAAAGCTTCAGAAGTTCTCTGCTGAATTGGAAGAACCTGTCAGCAGGACGACCATCGCAGCAGCAGCAATCCATCAATCAGGCATTTATAATAGAGTGGATAGATGGAAACCAGCCTTGAGTATAAGTCTGTGAGAACATTAGGAAAAAGATTCTTTGGTCTGATCAGACAAAAATTTAACTCTGGTCAGAATTTCAAGCACTTTGTCTATGGCGCAGTAGGATGGCAGCAGAAACAGGGAGACTGGTCAGAATTGAGGGAAGGATGAATGCTGCCAACTATAGACAGATCCTTGAAGTAAACCTGCTCTAGAGTGCACACGACCTCAGACTTGGATGATGGGTTACCTTTTAGCACAACAATGACCTGAAGCATACAGCTAAGACAACATTTGAGTGGTTTCGGGAGAAGTCCCTGACTGTCCTTGAGTGATCCAACCAAAGTCCAGACTTAAACCCCATAGAACATCTGTGGAAAGACCTGAAAATGACAGTTTACCAATGTTTCCCAATCCCAGTTTACTGGAGTTATGAGAAGACCTGTGACAAAGAATGAGATAATAGCTCAAATCCAGGTGTGCAGAGCTTGTACAGACTTAACCAAGAAGATTCGAAACTGTGATTGCTGCCAAAGATGCTTCTACAAAATGTAGAATTAAGGGTCTGAATACATTTATGAATGAGAGATTTCAATTTTTGATTTTTAATAAATTTGCAAACCTTTCTGAAAAACATACTTTAAGTTTGTCATTTTGGGTTATTGAACATTAATAGGCAAGAAATGGCAAATTTGTTCATTTCAGATTACATCTACTGCACAATAAAATGTGAAAAAATTGAAGGGTTCTGAAGGCTTTCTCACTCCACTATATTTAAAGCAAGATCATCCATATCCTTCCATCTGTATAGGTGTACACAGTGAAGAAGAGGCTACCAGTGGCCTCTTAGCCTTTAAATGCTAAGGTGTAAGGTGCTGGAATACCCGTTGAGAACTGAGGAAGCTCTAATGTGCTCAAGACCTCTAAGTGGCATTTCTGAACAACAATTTTTTGGAGATTTACCTTGGGAGTGATGTAATCCTTTGGCTTTTGGAGGCAGACAGTTATTCAGCATGTTCCGAACAGGTCAGTGTAGATGAGCAGTCAACTTGCATTAAAAGAAAGGCCAGGGGATTGCAAAGAAAAAATGAAGGTGGTGAGAAACATGTTTAGTGTGGTATGAACATAGGGAGAGGACCAGTCACCCTCAGACAGGCAGGACATCTATCTTTTGTAGTAAGACCCAGAGACAGAAAAGGATTTATTATTTTCTGGAGTCCACTTTTTTTTTTTTTTTTGATTTTGTTTTCCTGTCACAAAAGCAGTAAAAACACCTTTTGTTCTGATTTTTTGACCCACCAATTGGTTTAGAGCACCCTCTATTATTCACACCTACTAATCTTGGGGAGTTTTCTGTGTGTGATTTTGGGGTGTCCCAGAAGCCTTTTAAGACTTTTTAAGATTTAATTTTGGGAAATGATTTGAATAACACTGATAATTTTACCTGCAGACCTTTGAGGCTGTTAAAAATATAATTAAAGCTTGACTAACTTTTCTTTTTATTGTTTGGGACTGTCACAAAGCAAGTATGGACATTTTTCTCTGCAGAAAGTTTGAGGGTTTGCAGTTTGTAGTATTTGTTGCATAGGTCTTTGAGTTGGTGTTAGACCTGTTTTTGGAGATTTGTATTGCATATTATGTTGGATGCTATGTCATACAATTGTTTGATACTATGTAGGATGTAATTTTGGGGATGTGTTGATGGTTGAGAATATAGAAGATGTGACTTCAGATATTTTGCTTGTTTTTTTGTTTTTTCAAATGATGTTGAATGTGTTTTTGAAACATTTCTTTCATATTTAAAATCATGAAGTATTCAGTTTTTGAAATATATCATAAGAACATTTAAAACTGTATTCCTTGCACATTTTTAAGTCTATGGAACATGTACAGTAATTATGGGCCATGGATATCTGAGGCTGTACAGTATATTATGAGTTTCTTTGGGAACATGACTTACTAATGTTTGCTTTTGTGGAGTATATAATTTGTTAGAGTTCTTTAACGCACACTAAGGAGAAGAGGTCGGATCATCTTCTGGCTTGCTGCTGCTGGCGAGCTGCGTGTTCTGCTTGTCGCTTGTCAATCTTTTAAGAGCTGGGAGCACATGAAGTGTGTCTGCCAAAAGCATTCCAACAACTGCTAGGTTAGATGTCCGTGAACTTGTTTTAAATGTTGCCTTACTGCCTTGTTTTTCATGACGTTAAAGTGTCTCTTGCAGGACGTCAAATTGTCTTTGGAGAAGATCACGTCTCGTCTCCCTAATCTCCTTCCCAAGATCTCCCTCCCAAGATTTTTTTTTTTATAATAGAGAGAAATGTTTGTGATGAGCCATCTGTTGGAAATAACAGAGGCATGGCGACTAAACAGACACTCGGGCACTTCCTTTTTATTAAGGTGGATGTGTCAACAGATCCTTGATTGAGTGTTTTCAGAAATGCTTTGTTGACTTAATGTGTCATTTTGAGACCTTCTGCAGGAACAATTTATAGAATTCTGCTTTTGAGTTTGTGTCCTTCAAAAGAGGGACTTTACACCATATGGTTTGGGAATATGGTTTACAGTTTCTTGAAAGTACTGTGAAATGTGGGCTGTATTTCCATTGAGTATGACAAGATGATGATGTTTGGTAACATGGCACAGATATTTATTTTTTTTAATTAAGCATAGAGTGCTATTTACAGTAACAAGAAAATGTGCCTCAGATCTTTAATGCAGTAGTGGCCTCTTAAATAGAAATGAATTACATGAATAGGAAAAACTGGGTTAATACTAGCAAGGTTTAAGAGAATGCTAGAAAATATAGTTTTCAAAATGAAGTAAATGACATCACATTAATACCTTTGTTTCCTCCAGCATATGTTTCCTATGATGTAAGAATCACATTTACTGGTATAAATTGCACTCTTGTTTCAAGACACCTAATGAGGTAATACGTCACTGTAGAACGGACTCTGCTACCCCTTATGACTGCTGCTGTGTAGGAGTGTGTTTAGAGGAGGTGTGAGTGAAAATTCCCCTGAGAACAATGATTGTAGCGAAGCGCATAACTGTTTATAGAGGTTTCTTGCAGCGGAAGTGTGAAAGTGGGCTACATTATGTGGGTGGACTTTAACTATAGCCCTCAAACACTAAACCTCCACTAGGTCTGCAGCTTTACATGAAGAAAACTGAGGTCTGGCAATCTCCATGAGGATCACATACCTCTCCCGTGTCGTAAATGAGATGCCGTGTATGTTTGTGTAGGGGGTTCAATTTAACCAAGTCACAAACAACTCATGCTCTTAAGTACTGTAATCAGTAAATTGTTTAAACTAGCATATGAAGATTCTAGCCAGCAGGTGTCAATGTTCCCTCTTTTGTATCCTTTTCTGTATGCCATAGGATCATTTGCTTGAGTGGGACTTATACAGAGAGGCTGATTCACCAAAGGAGACTATTAAAGTTTTGTATCCTCCTACACTGTGTTCTCTGTTGACCTGCTTAAAGTAGAAAACTTGTTTATAAGTGCACTGCTTGAGTCATTCTAGCTTTCAGGCAGGTGTACTTTACTGTTGTATAGCATATCTTAATGTTATTGTGCTCTGGCTACCCAAAGCAGTGTGCAAGGAATTTGACTAAATGTGATGGTGGTTGTATGGTACTTGAATGGGTGTTAATTCATTTTGTTGTTTTAGATGCTTCCAGATGAATGTGGAGAACTCTGGTTACTAGTACACAATGATCTCAATCAAGGAAATAATATTAAATCCTAATGTTAACTTCACATACTAAAAAAGTGAGTGGGAGAAAAAGAAAATGTAAAAGAAATGTAAAAAGTCTAAGAAAAAAGATAACTTTAAGCCAAAATAGCATCTACATGGCACCAAAACCCAATCCCAACTCTTCATGTGCAACTCCTTATCTGGCAGAATGAGCTGCTCTTCTCCTTTCAAACTTCTGACTCAGAAGAATTTAAAGAGTCATTTAGTGAATACCTCTCTAAATTGATAATGGTTTTGATGCTAGGTTCTTAGTGGCTTAGGAAAGATTAACTAGTCTGTGTTGTTCTGGTTGGTCCAGAGCTATTCTCTTGTGATGATCAATTTTTAAACTTTTGTAACCCAAGACAGATGTTTACTTGATTATGTTGACCTGTTTTGTATGTCATCTTCATTAAAAGTGTCTGCTAAGTGAGAAAGGAGTTAAATGTGTTGTATAAGAAGGCCTTCTGTGGTCTTGGGAGTCCCAACTTTGTGTGGTAATGAACATCTGGCCAACAAAGAATGCCTTACCAAAATGAGACAGTGTTCATTGTTATGGTAGAAGGGTCCTGCAGACATGAAAGCCTCTTTGATATGGTATATATGAAGAAGAGAGGTTGCTTTTTAAATAGGCAGTCTAAATTGTGATACAGAACAATTTTTGAACAGATAGTGATGTTGACAAGAATACTGCACAAAAACGGGCAGCTCCAGACTGCAGTGTTACTGTCTATGTTAATGCAGGGAATGTTTTAATCCTAGGTATTGCTTCTTAGGAACCAAGGTACCCAGTGTAAAGCTCCTGAGAGGCTTTTGGTATAAATGATGTTAAGCTAGGGAAAGAAGAAATCCCTTGTAACTGTCTTTGGGTACAGGGGAGCAGCCAAAGGGTGCAACCTTCATTAAGGCTTAGTGGGATACAGGGAAGATGATTGCAAAGAGCCCAGAGGATAGAGAACTGAGGTGAATGAGAAGGTCTTTCCAAATGTCAGTCCTTTGGGAACTTTGGTCTTCTTTATTTGCCTGAAGCACTTACATAGGGTCAGGAGACACAGAAGAGTATAGTACTGCTATAGGCAAAGGCCTTTCTTTTACTTTCCTGTAAGCAGTAACAAGGAGGTGCCCAGGGATTCATATAAGACTAAGAAGCACATCTTAACTCTGCTGGGAGGCTTTCTGCCTTTGGCTGGCCTGCCATTTTCTTTCATGTTCTTTGATACCACCTTTTAATTGTTTTGAGGCCTCCAAGCAGCAATGGGACTCAATCATCCAGGAATTATTCAGTATTATAGTGTACTTGAGTGAGAGACTTGAAAAATTGTTATTTGGAGTGGCTTGGCCTTTCTTTACTTATAGGTGGAACCACATCTAAATATTTATGAATATAGTTGCATAACTAGTGCACAGGCAGATCCCACTAATTAATGCCAAGATAAAAGTGACTTGTGAAATGATGAGCAGTCTTGCCTCCCACTGCTGCAAGTGGACTGTTACCAGTTAAACCTCTTATAAATTTTTATCTGTAGAAACTATTCTGATATCAAAGTATTAACAAATTTAATATTTAATAAAATAGAAAAACAATGAAAGAAAAAGAGCGCTGCTGCCTCACAGTTAGGAGACCCGGGTTCGCTTTCCGGGTCCTCCCTGCAGGGAGTTTGCATGTTCTCCCCGTGTGTGCGTGGGTGTCCTCCGGGAGCTCCGGTTTCCTCCCACAGTTCAAAGAAATGCAGGTTAGGTGCATTGGCGATCCTAAATTGTCCCTAGTGTGTGCTTGGTGTGTGTGTGTGTGTGTGCGCGCGCCCTGCTTGCGCCCTGTGTTGGCTGGGATTGGCTCCAGCAGACCCCTGTGACCCTGTGTTAGGATATAGCGGGTTGGATAATGGATGGATGAAAGAAAAAGCTAAATGCAATAAAACACTAGTTGTTGAGCCAACTTGTTGCTTTACTTTATACTTATACGCAGTAAATACAAACACATGCGGAGTGTGCTATCTCACAGGTCTAGAGTCTAAGATTTAGACCCTGGCCTGCTCCCTGTCTATGTGGAGTCTTTAAGTTCTCCCATATCTGTATTTGTGTTCTTTGAATACCCTAGTTTCTTCTAGCTCCCAGAGACACACAGGTTACATTGCTGCTTGATGACTCTAATTTAGTACAATGAGAGTGTGTGTTAATGTGCTTTGTAATGGGGCTGTTTGGGTTCTACTGTGTTGCTGTGCTGCCAGAAAAACTGTGCACCCTAGTAGCCCTGCATTGGCCAAAGTGGATAGAGAAAATGAATGTGTTTATATTGTTCACATGTATAGCCTTTTACCCCTAGAATAATACACCAGAGGAAAAAAGGAACAAAACTTGTGTATTTCTTAAATAAAATAAACATAGGGAGTGGTACACAATAGGGAGAGTGAAAAGCAGAAATAAGCAAGAGGGAAAAAAAAAAACCTGCAGTTCCCACCCTTCCAAGCCAGGATAAGTAGGTCTTGAACCCATATCTGTCCAGGAGGTGACAATTACCTCTCTTTTATCCACTAATTCAGTGTTTTTGACTCAATTGGATAGGTGGTCACTTCAGACCAGGCCTCTGCATTACTTTTGTGTTTACAGTTGAACTTCCCTCTTCTCTTGAGACAACAGCCTAGGACTCCCTCTAGTGGCTCCAGTTACTCTTTAAAGGCTAGGCCTCCAAGTAACACTCAAGATCTCTGCACTATTGGGTGGGTGATTGGAGGCACAATGATCTCATACATTACTTGTCTTAGTATCATGAGGTAACAGTTCATCATTTCCCCCCAGGCTGCTGCCTCTCACTCTCTCATTCTTATATGGTGGTCCCTAAGGTCCTTAAATGTTATCCTTCTAGAATGCTGATAATGCATCCATGGCTTGCTAGTGTCCCCCAAGCTTGAATACTAGTGTACACCGGACCTTCCTTCTGCTCTCTGTGTTGTTTTTTTATCTATCCTGGAAGCTGTGCAAGGCTGACTCTTGCTCTTCACCATCATAATGGTGTCTTTGCCCCTAGCAACCAACTGCCAGCCAGATACTCATTTTATTAATTTATTTATACATGTGTAGTAGTTAAAGTGGTGCCACAATGACAAGAGTGCTGTGAATGCACTCAGCTGATAAAGGAAGTCATTTGAAAAAGACCTCCATCTTTCCTCCATCATAGATAATCAAAGAGGATTACCTTGTAATAGCCCAGAATACCTGCTTTGTAGGTTAAATTTGGACAGCCACCACAGTTCCTCTTACAGAATAAGTAATATATAACAGTATATTATGGTAATCATCATAACATCTGTGTGTGTATCTGTGTATTAAATGAACCCACAGGGCAAATTAAGTTCATCCAATATTTTTGAGGCTTTCCACACAAATGGTAATGACCATCATAAAATCAACATCCCTATAAATTCCATTAAAGAAATGTTGTGCTTCTTTTTTGGCCAGTAGGTGGCTGTTACTCCCCAGATTACCCACCCTAGGAGAGTGGTGCTCTTCCTCTCTATTTGGCCCTTCATGTCCACTGGAAAATTCGTAAATGGAAGGATGCTGTAATAAAGCTTTGTGATTTTTTTGTTTTGTTTTTTATGGCTTTATCAGCTAGGGCAGATGGTTTCACAGATGGAGTCTATGTTATGTTTGTCCAGTTGTCCAATCACCATTCTTCAACGTCAGCTGATATGATCCAGCTTTTTCGGTAAAGTAAATTGTTTTTGTTTTTTCTGTGCCTAAAGAAAAAGAATTGCAGAAAACATTATAGTTCTTCTGTTTAGCTCATACAATGCGAGTGAACTTTGCTTTTACTGAGATGTTTTTTTATTTTGCACTGATGACTGATGGATGACTGAAAGACAGTCTGCTGTGTTTTGGTAATTTGCTTGGCAATGACTGTTGTTTTAAATCTAATCAGAAATGAAAGAGGAACCTGTTCCGGAGGAGATCAAAGTTAGCAAGGAAATTAACGTTTGGGTTGAGAAATTTGAGAAACGCTGCCTCCTGGCTATCGCTAAGAGCAGCTGTGCGGCTGCTGGACTGAGAGCCAGACGGAAGTGGGAGGAGCTTCCTGTACCACAAAGTGCATGATCTTTTCACTTCATTGTTTTTTCTCCACAAGCATGGTGCTCCCACAGTGACCTGGAAAGACCTAACTCAGCCTTCCAGAATGCTCCTCTCTTCTCAGCTTGGTTGGTTAGCATCTAGAGGTGTGGTTCACCACACAAAGGGAAGGCACCTTTAGTCACTAGTAAAGGATCATGGTGTTCTCACTATACATTCTTGTTATTAATGCCACTCAGCTTTCTCAGATAAGAACAAAGAACATACTATCAATTAAAAACAGTCAAAAGTGGTGTTAATTTTAAAGAAAAAATATGCATTTTATGAAGTGTCTTTTGTAATTAGCCGTACACCACAGTACTTTGGAGAACAATTTAAAGATACATATGTACTATCAGATGGTAGCTTTGATCTAAAGATACTGTACAATTGTCAGAATGGCCCAGCAGTAAACAATACAGGTGAGCAAATTGCTTACTCTGCCTGTGTTCTACTTGAAATATGTTTGCATTATATAAAGTGCTTTGGGGCAGTATAATCTATGAATTCACTGACCATGAAATTATTTTAGCTGTAAATTACTTCTCGACTGGTCCTTGTGTTTCTTCCTACATGCCTTGTAATATTTATTCAGTCCCTGTAAATTTACCCTTTGTATGTGTGGGGGTGTGTAGGAGGTTGGGTTTTCTACCTTTTGCCTGATGTTTCTTGGATAAAGCTAATATGACCCTGAAATGGATTAAACCGTTTTGAGAAAAAAAAATAGATTGTGCTATGCTACTTCACTTCATATTCGGTGTGTGGAGAATCGCTGAGCCTAATGAATTTAATGTTAATATAGAAAATGGGCATGTCACTTTATTTCTTAAAAATCAGTGAGGAATTTTTTGTTACATGTGTGTGTGAAAGGAGTGACGAAATTATAGCAACAGCACCAAAGGAAATGATACTGGGCAGCCTAATTAGAAATAAAAATTTCAATAACATAACTTTTTGAAACATGCTTAATCTAATTTACAGAGTGGTTACAGAATATCGTGACAGCACTATGTGCAAGGCTGGAAACAACTCTGAATGGGATGACAGTCCAAACACTGCACAATTTTCTGTCATTAATACCCAGAGTGTGGCTTTCTTTTTAGGGAGTTATGCCTTAAATGCTTCAGATGCTGCCATGACTCTATAATGGGAAAAAAAACTGTTCAGAGAGTGGGTGGATATCTTTATAATGAAACTGGGCTAGAAATGTGTTCTTGTGTTGTATTTTAAGGAGATTTTTTCCTCTATTCTGATGGTGACAGGCCTTGCCCACTGAAGTAAGTGACAAAGAGAAATGAGAGATGTGATAGCAATATGACATTAAGAAAATTCTGCTAGTGAGGAAGTGTATGCAGCAAAAAAGCTAACAGGCTTCGTCTGAGAGGAAGGACTGGCAGATCCATTCATTATTAATATTTGTGGAAGTATTAAGATATGCTTCCTCCAATGTAACCCCTTGCTGCCTTTATTTAATGTACTGTCTGCTGTACTGCCATCTGAATGAGCTTGGCTTACTACGTGACTGACTGCATGGCTGGTATTTTGCTAACAGATTATTCTTAGGGTGCTGTTGAGAATATTACTGACTAATTACTTTAGTTTTATCAGTCACTTTTCACTTTATGCAGCACTTTGCAAATCCTCAGCATCTCTCGGGTTGCTTTACATAAGTTAAACTCTCCTCCCCCACCATTACAGTGGAGAACCCACTTGCATGATTATGTCAGCTTGCTGTAGCACATGCTGTACAGTTTGGGGAAAAAAGTGGAGGAAAGATGAAGATTTACTGAGTCAGTGAATCTGCTGGGGATGCTCTAGATGGCATAAATAGAGTGTTCAGGTTTGGAAATTTATACCAGGTTCCTCAGAAAACTGCATTTATACATTTTATATATTTCCATAGTGTGCAAATCCTCCATCTGTAGAAATTAATCTCCCTTCTGTTTGGGCATTTATTACTAGATAAACCTTGAGCCTTACTTTTTATATGATGCTAAATTTTTCAATATTGCAATGTTCTTTTGGAATAAAATTTGACAATTGCACTTTCAGCCCAGGACAGGCAGGTTTGGTAGATGGCACACACTGTAAATAGATTCCTTTCTGGTTCTAACAAATAATCAAATTTAGATAAACTAGCAATTCTCAGAAAACTGAGATATTGTCAAATTTTAACTCGCTGGGCTGCTCTGTTGCTTAGCAACACATTTTCCATGTGTCTTCCATTTAACTAATGCATCTCACTTTTTAAGGAGGTCTATGAGCAGTTTTTGGCCCTCTTGTTTCTAGCTTTTAGAAATTGTAGCTAACTTAGCCAGAAAAAAAAAGGAGTTCAGCGTTTCATAATTTTGCTTTAGTTTTCACAATGTCTTGTTTCTGTTTAGGCTTTCTTTTAAATAAATATTACTTACTTGTACCAAAAGTAAAGGGAAAGTCTTGATCATAGCTTGCTATCAGTTTTCAAATATAAATATTCTACAGCTGAAGAGTTGTATCTGATTCTTGGGAACATTTTAAGACATCATGTGACAATTGGTACAGAGCTGTCAAATCAAATACTGAATGGGCAGAACATCTTATAATTCAGAATCTGGAATAATCCATTCCTAAAGTCAGAAGTGATTCTATCAGCAGTGTTAAAGTCTAGAAATTAGTGGAAATAGATGCATGATTGAAGTCAAAACGTTGATTGGTAGCAATGTGCTACTTACCTGAATATACAATTGGCCATCGGAACCTAGAAGTCATGTTGCAGTTGGTCAATGTCAAGTAATAGAGCACACTAGAAAGTTAAAACTGGACAGGTGGAGTCTTTAATGAAGACAGAATCAAGACCTCAGTTTAGAATCTTACATTTCTTATAGCAGATTGTGTTTCTTCACTATGCCAGCAGTTTCATGCTTATTCAGATCAAAGTGCATTTCTTCATCATAGTGTCCTACACCACTTTAAGCAGCAACCTGGTCGTCTGCAAATAAACATGCAATTCTAAATATGTGAAAGATTTAATAGTGCTAGTAAGTTGTTCAGGTTTTAAAAACATCACTGTTAATTAGGACATCTGACCATTTCATACTTGCCAGTAGGTAGATGAGAAGGCACAAGATGTTAGTTCTCAGGTGAGAAGCAGTTTAAAAAAAATAAAAATGTTTTGATAATAATAACAAAGTAACATTCTGCTGTATTTCTTTATGGATATTATAAGTGAAGTCTTTCAAATAACATGTTTTATTAATTTATGTATAATTTTATACATACATTTCACATAATAAAAATGCATGTTGATGAAGTAATTATATGTAGTATATATAGTTTTCTAGCTTTAATGAGGCAGGTATGGAAAAAAATATAGTTGTCTTTGTGATATATGGCAATAAAGCTACTTAAAAATGTAATTATGCTCTCCAGAATTCTGTAGATTCTGCTGTAATTAATGCAATTATAACTCTTATGGTTTGTAGATAACAGGTAAAATTACCAAAGTGTACTATTTAGAGCCCATTTTAACTAGCAGTAAGTAATTATTGTGACTGTGGCGCATGACACTTCCAGTACATTTCAGACTTTTACATAATGAGAAAATGAGCATTTTAATTTGTGATGTTATAAAATATTCCGAGAACTTCTCCCGTTATAAATGGCTTGGATTTTAATTTTTATTTTCAATGGTTAGTGTGAATGAAAGTTGTGTTTGCTTACAGTTGTACCCATTTGCACTTTTGAAATGTTGGACCTTTACTTTCTCATTTGCACATTAGGTAACAAACCTTGAACTTTATTTATCTAGGACAGACTTTGAAGTCTTTGACCTAAGTGATTATAAGACTAGACACACATTGTTTTAGGACAGAAGTAGACTTCTCTTGTGTTGTATATGATGCAGAAGAAAAGTGTTGTGCCTTTCTTAAATTTCTTACATATGGAATCATGAATTGGAATAAAGAAGTAGATGCCAGTGTGTTTTAAAATTGTATTTATATTCATTCATCACAAAATTATACAAGTATTTTTTATTTATTTGTAAGTATTTTTATATAGAAATATTTAAAAAATCAAAATGTACAATGACAGATATTAGCTGCATGATTATCTGATGTAAACAAAAGCCTTTTTTGTAACATTTCACTTTTTTTGTTATTAACCAAGAAACAACATGCATTTCTCATAACATCTTCTGATAGGAGAATATAGTTCTTTCATCACAATTACTTCTGAAGCAAATCATTGCATTTACAAAATATTTATTTCTGCAAAAATGTGTATCATAAAAGACATAACATTCATTCATACCTGTGTAATCCATTTCAGGGTCTTGTGGCAGAGCCAGACCTTATCCAGGCTTTGGTGGGTGCAAGGCAGGAAACAACCCTGCACATGAGCTCATTGCAGGACACATTCACATACGTACTTCTTCTTACACTCACACAGAGCTACTTTGGTATCAACGATCAACTTACAGATGCAGGAAGAATGAGCAGACTCTACACAGACAACAACCAGCCATGGGATTCGGTACCCAAGATTTGGGATCCAAGAGGCAGTACCACTAGCTTTAAGTATCCACTTATCAATCAATCAGAACTCATTTGAAGTCAGGGCAAAGACTGATACTCAGGAATTCCTCAAATTATGACTATGGGAGTTACTGTATGTCTTTATCTAAAATATGATTGGCTGACAACCTATTGTATTAGGTAGTGTATTTTAGAATGAAGACGGAAATCCCTTCTTCACACAGAGGTATAAAATCTGGAAGGAGACATGTAGTTGTCATCATCTAGATGAGATACTGTACTACTGTACATTAGTTATCAATAGCTTATCTAAATGGAGTGAATGTTCTTTTGTTTGTCAAACTTCTTATGGTCTTATGTAATAACACAGACGCATGCTTCATTTTGATTTATCAGCCCTAACTATGTGTAACCCAAATTGCATTCCATTTTGTGTTGTAAATCTCTGCTGAGTGTTTTCCTAAGTGCTGTTTTTAAATCACTTCAAGGACATTCTTTCAGAAGCTTCCTGTATTCCTCTAATTTTAATGTCTCAAATATTCTTTCATCCATCTTTTGTTATGTTATCCACTTTGCTTAACTTAATGTTATGGGTGCAGATGGCAAGGAATGAACTGTTATGTTCCTAGAACCAGCTTGTTTTGTGGCATTGTGCATTGTCCCGCTAAAAGTGACCTTTAAAAAAGGCAGACATTGGCCAAAACAGTATGCACATGGCCAGCAACAATACATGGAAACAAAAATATTCAAATAATGCTCATTTAGTGTTAGGAGGCCTGATGTGCACGAAGAAATCATTCCTTAAATCTGTACATTTGATAAAGTCACATGGATTCCAGTTTTTAATGCCAGATTTTGACCCTACCGTCTGCATGTATGAGGAAAGGTAGAGGTTTGCCAACCTAGATATTTTTCTAATCTTTATACATCCAGTTTTGATCAGGTGCCCACTGTAGCCTCACCTTCCTGTTTTTGATTTGTCTTTAGCTGCTGTAGTCCATCCACTTTAAAGTTCAACATATAATTTACTCAGATGTGCCTTTCTGCTTACCACTCTTATAAGCAGCTGTTATTTGAGTATTTGTGCCCTTTCTATGCATCTTTCTCTGACCATTTTCAGATTAACAAAGTGTTTTTGCCCACTGGAGTACCTCAGAATATTTTTTGTTTTTGTTTTGTGTGTGTGTGTTTTGCACCATTCTCTGAAACCTCTAGAGGCTTTAGTGTGTGAAAATCCCTTTAGGGCAGCTGTTGCTGAGATTCTGGAACAGTAGCACATGGCACAAATAATCATACCGTGGTCAAAGTCAGTTACAGTCTTACCCATTCTAATGTTTGGTTGAGAAAAAAACGAAATCTCATTTTTGCACACTATATATAGTGAGTTGTAATTGATTGACTTTTTGGAAGAGTAGGCTATTTATTTTAACAAGTAGGTGTAACTAGTAAAGTGCCCACAGAGGATATATGTGTATGTGTACATATATTTAAGTCTATATATATGTGTGTAGGTGTGTGCATATGTGTATATACATATATAGGCACAGCCCTATTAAATAACGGGTAATATTTTTAGCTGTCATACAGTATATCGGGTTTTGCACATTTGTGGTTGTGCAGATACAGAGGAAAGTTTCAGCCATTTTGAGTGTGTCATTAAAGTCATGTACCATATAAAAACTGTGACTTTCTCCTGTGAGCTGGTATTTTATGGTTACTCCTGGTTCGTTTAGACATTTCTCTAGTGCTCATATGAAAAGTTTATTTTATGCCAAGGAAAATATGGGAGAGGGTAAAATCAGCCTCTTCTCTTACACTACTCAGTAAGCTTAAGCAGTATGCAATTTTCTTATATTGCTTATTTTTTTTTATGTTCATTAGGTCACAGTTGATTGAAGTATGTACTCGTTCATATTACACCAGTAGTTTCCTGCCTAACTCCTTTGGCTTTTGATTTTCATCCTAACCACTTTTTTGCTCTCTGAGGCATGTTACAGTATTTAATGAAACTCTTTGCCCAATAAAAGTGTGAATATTTAAATTTAATGCATACTTTAAAATGCTCCTGCAAGAGCCTGTGTTGCACTCCTAGACATTAACACAGCATGGCCCAGAGGTTAGACTTGGCAAAGTAGAATATGTTGGGTTTTAATTCTGCCACTGGCTCCTAGCATGACCTTGAGCAAGTCTGTCATCTTGCTGCTGGAGTAAAATTAACAAGGTGTATTTCTATAAGTTATAATGTACTAGATGTGTTCAGTTTTCTAAATCAATGGGCCTCAGTTGTAGTGCAACTGGTTAGTAGAATGTATCAGCAGTACTGTGTAACAGTACTTTTCTTTATTTAATATTTGTGTTTTTTAACACCTAATATTATTAATTCACTTGGGCTGCTTACTGTTGACAGAGGCAATTCTAGGGACTCTGTGGGCCTTTGGCAAAAAAACCCCATGGGGTCTTCCAGCTGATCCTCCCCTGTATTTTAACATGGCAAAATTTATTACCATTATTTTAGTGTCAAGCCAAAATTAATCACATTACTTTATTTTGATTTTGTGAAAAACATTATATAAATTAAACAACACAATAATTCAGTATTTTTATAGAAAATAGAAAAAAAGTAAATTTTGAAAATGTAAGCAAGTAAAAAAGTTAATAAAATGCAAAATAAATGTACATGGTAATAAAAAATACAAATTGCACATTGAAATATTTGAAAAATAAGTAAGTGCACATAATAGAATTTTAAAACAACAAAAAAGGGTAATAAAGGTAAAATAACTGTTTGAGGGCTTTAATTACAGCGAATGCAGCCACTATGTCCTGCAGGTCCAAAGATCTTTGAATATTTACTGCCTAACTAACTTAATTAACTATACTTGGAGCCATGTTAACATGTGTATACTTAATTGAATTCTCTACTACTTATCAATATCCTGTTTCTTCTTTTCTTCATGTTCTTTTTCTTCCATCTTTTTGTTACAGACATATAAATCCTGTTCATGATGCACTGATTGTATTTAACAATCTAAAATATGCAGGTGAATAACAGTGTTGACTTTTTCAAAAAATGCAAGGCTGTGCTCTAATTTAAAAAATGTAGTGTAATCAGTTTATCTAATATTTATTATCACATGTGACTAGGGCTGGGCTACAAACAAAATTTTTATCACAATCATTTTTTTCATATTAGTTGATATCGATATATATCACGATATAAATCAAGTCAGTATTTCAAACCTAAAGGTTTCTTTTCACTCCTCTAAGTGAGATGTGAAGATATCATAAGGTTAATTTTTGTTTATATATTATATATTTTCTGTCAGAAGTTGAACATGATAAATGTACTGTACAACAGTATATAACTGTATTTCAAATAAATAAAATATGTATATGTAATAAACTAAAATCTTATTTCTGACCAGTCAGAAGCTTCAAGTATGACAGGAGAACACAAACAAAATGCACAACTAAATTATTTGGTCAATTCCAAATAAATAAAATAGGTAATACAAAATAAAGTCTCAGTTCTAAGTTTTACAGGAGAACACACTAAATTTATTAATCTACCTCAAATAAATAAAATTAATGTTAATTCTAAAATCTTAAATCTAAAACTAAAATCTTAAAGGTTTCAAGTTCTACAGGATACACAAAGTAAATTATTTAGTCAGTTCCATATAAATAAAATAGGTATTAATACAAAATAAATTACCTCTATACTGTATCCTTTTTGTATAGATTGTTTAAAATAGTTGGGAAAGAAACCCACAAATAAATAGGCACAAAATATTCTGTATATATCCTAAGTACAAATTCAAGCAAATTTGAAATGTAAATGAAGGAGAACATAAACAAAATTGACATATTCACTCCGTTGTGGTCAGTTTATGCTCCAAGGCAACAAAAAAAGGAAAGGTACAAGAAATCCCCATTAGTTCAGCACTTGCTTGGGTCTGAGACTGTAAAGTCTTATATTGCACAAGCTCTAAAGGATGGCACTGCTTTCGCTGGTACAAAAGATTAGTGCTACTACCTGTCTTTGTGGAAATATGCTTTCGACAGAATTTGCAGTGCACGCTACTCTGCTTCTTATTGGACTTTTACAAGCCAAAATATCTCCACACTACCAAATTCCTCTGACCCTTCTTTTCAACAGCATCCTTAACTTTTGAGCCTTGGGCTGTGTCCATTGGGGTGTCTTCAGTACCACTGATTTTTAAAAAAATTTTGTGAACATTTTCTGCCGTCATTTTCTCTTTTATCTTGCTCCCTCTCCTGGCATACTGGTGTTTACGGCTGCTGTAGTCTAAACATTAGCACGTATGCTGCTGCTCTTGCGGTCACTGCTGTGTGCATCAACCTAACCTGACATGGCTGTAGCTCTATTCCAGCCACATAATTGGTTCGGTGTGACAGTTGTGGAACATGACCCGGACACAGACAGGCAGACACGTTTAAATCATCCCACACACGTTTATTTACAGGTTGCATTATTTACAGTTAGTGCTCACAGTTCCCAAGTCCCCAAAAGTCCTGGCCAACACACACAATGCCTTCTCTTCTTCAGGCCACCTCTTTGCCTCCTCCCAGACCTCGTCCGTCTTCCACCCGACTCCAGTCCTGAATGAAGGGAAGCGGCCCCTTGTATAATCACCCGGATGTGCTCCAGGTGCTTCCCGGCAATCTTCCACCAGCACTCCCCAGTTTGGCGGAAGTGCCGGCTGCGTACTCTGAAGCACTCCGGTTGTTCCTGAACCTCTTCCCCCCAGCACTTCTGGGTGTGGCGGAAGTGCTGAGGGCAAGGGCTCCCAAGGCATTGGGGCGCCCCCTGGCGGTGACCACGGGCCCCTACAGGGTTGAGCTTCCAAGCTCTGTACCTGTTGCCCCCATAGCCGCCAGGGCAGTCGCCCCCACATGGTCTGGGGAAGGCGTAAGCCCTCTTCCGGTCCTCCGGGGCGTCCCGGCCGGGTCACTCCCCCCAGCCACCTGCGACACAGTATTCTCATTATCATCTCTCAAAACATGGATGTAGTTAGTTCTATCGACTTTCTGTCGACTATGTTTTATGTTTCTATTGAGGAAACGTTATTTTGCGATAATTATCTTATTGTTTTAACGCACAGCCCTACATGTGACACACCCCTGCTTCACTGAAGAGATTGACAACACTGTAGGATATCTTCCCCTGTTTCTACCTGTACTCGTTTCACCAAGGGTACTCCCCTGCCCCGACTCTTCTAATAGAGCTTGATTCACATAGCAAGAAAACCACCCGCTCTTCAAATGCTATAGATGGGCCATTAATGAACTTAGAAAGGTAATACTGGGTCCCAAGGCCATAAAGATTGAGAAACTGTTCTCTAAGATGAACGCTGTAATCCAGTGAAACAATGAAATTGTCCAGGGCAGCTCACTGGCTAATGGGAATTTTGTTCCCCACTTTGGCATGTGCACAAGGTTGCAGATAAGATGAAGTGGGTGTGTTGGGGGAGGGATGGGGTTAGGGGTGTTAATATGTAATTAATACTTTTCTTACTGGATCGGTTGTTCAAAATTAACTACACTCCCAGCCACAGTTCTTGGCACGGACTTGCTAACACGTTTTATTTGAGCTTAAATGAACTTTCACTTTGCTTCGGCAGACAACCCTCATTTGCAAAAATCAGCAAGCCCCGGTTCTTCATTTCTTCTGTATCAGCACTGTGGTGAAATGGGTGACATGTTGCCTTAGAATGTCCCATTTGCTACCGCATTATTAATGACAAATAAGAGCAAATAAATAAACACATATCTGTGAATTTTGTTTTCTCTACAACATCACCAAATTTCAATCAAATCTGTCAAGGCAGTTTTGAGATTTTGGTGGCATTTTCGACAGAACTGGCCACTCCGTAAAAAGTTACTTCCAGGACAGAAAAATGTGGCACATGAATCGCTTGTCGACCCGGCAAAGATATTTTTGCCTCCTCTTCACATAAAACTGGGACTCATGAAGAATTTCATGGAAGCACTGAACAAGGAAGGCGAAGGTTTTCGTTATTTAAGACAGATGTTCCCGAGAATAACTGACGCCAAGATCAAAGAGGGCATTTTTGTTGGCCCCAGATCAGACATGTTATGAGTGACAAGCGGTTTGAGGATCTGCAATTACAGAGCCCCAAACTACATTCAGCTGGTAGACAAACTTCTCAAAGCATATAAGACAATGAAGTACAACATGTCACTCAAAATTCATTTCCTCCACTTACACTTGGACTTCTTCTCTGCAAATCTCGGTGCTGTCAGTGACGAACACGGTGAAAGGTTTCACCAGGACATTGCTAAGATGGAGAAACGATACCAGGGCAACTGGAATCTGTCAATGCTTTCTGACTACTGTTGGACACTGCAATGTGATGCACCAGACATTGAATACACAAAAAAATCAGGAGCAAAACACTTTTCATTCTGTTGAATTTAATAGCTTATGTGAAACATAAACGTGACTAAATACGTTATTGTCAGTAAACATATAAATGTCTATTTCTCGGAGTTCCTACGTGATGCAGTAAAACCAAAACTATATTTGTGCATATCCAGTAGGTACCTGTCACAATCAGCAAAAACTTTTCAGGAAGCAAGACTTTTAAAAAAAAATTGTTGTGGAGTGTTATTTTAGTACCATGTAATAGTTCCAAGCTGTTTTGCAAGTCATAGACTATTTAGGGAAATTGTCTGCATACTGTACACAATACAGTATATACGGTATATAAATGTTACGTCCCAAAAAAATGAAGCATGCAGTGAAATTTGAGTGAAAATAATAATTGAGATCTTTTTCAGAAAATGGTTAGAATGAACAGTAGCAGCTATAAAGAAGAGTAGGGATCAAACAGAGAAAAATACTGTATGGCTATTGACAACTCCATAGAGATCATTAGTCACATCTCTTATCTATTTAGGCCTTTTGAACCAAGTTAATAAAAGCTTAGACCTGTGTTCGAGTTCATGTTTATTGTAATGTGTACACAGAACTGTGAAATTCTTACTTTCATGCTTAACCAACATGTAGCATATGTATGACAAACATGGTCTACTGTTTTTTTCAAAGTACTTCATCACAACATCTTGTGATACATCTTGAGATATGCAAATTATTATTATTGTTAAATTAAGGACATTTTTAACAAGGGATTGTGTGTATCTAAATTTTGCAATGTAAAAGTAGAAAACTTGCTTTGAGTCATTACACTAGACATTCTTTTTGCTGTGCTTGCTATAGTTTTCGCTGGCCCATGACCAAAACTCACTCTTCATTGGCTCAGTTAAGCAACACTTGACAGTTTATTCTACTATGTGTGTGTATGTTTTCATGGAGTTGTACTCCATAGTTTCTTTTTGTTCATTTCTATATAAAGTTCTCAACAAAACACACAGACAGTAAACTCTGTGGCTATCCATTTTAGGGTATCCTGAAATCCAAATCACGAATCTAGTGCTGAGAACAAGTGAGCTGAGAAAGATGGAAAATTGGCCACAGGAATAAGCCAGAACCATGCATTTGGATTGTGTGTCTTTTTTGTGGTAGTATATAGTTAATTTATTTCCAAATGGATATGGAGTACTAAACAAATTATACTGTAAATACAAATAAACTTTACTGTAGACAAGAAGCATTTCCATCTGAAGTGCAGGTGAATGTAGATGTAAATGTAACATGAAGTCATTGTTTGTGAAATAATTCTATGTTTGACAGTATCAGTGCTAGCATTTCTAAACTTAATTTCATATTCATCCCTGTTTATAATCTTGTAGACAAGGTTCAAAAATTAAACCACCACCTGATAAAAAGGGAAGGCAAGATGACACAAATGTAGAGTACCTTATCTCCTAAAGCTGTACCTTCATGGTAGAGCAACATCTTTAAACCAAGCCATCATCATGCATTTAGTCATGTCAGCCACATTGTGAGCGCACCTTCCACCAAACCCAGTTTCAGTTGCATATTGACCTGCCTGCCAGAATGAATAAACTGACACATTACCTTCATTCATTGGTCTTTCCTTGAGACTTTCATGTTGACATTCTTTTGGTGACTTATCTGTTGTTTCTGATACTTTGGCTAAAATATCGACAGAGTTAACACTGTTTATTTTTGTTTGTTTTTTGACCAATTGCCAAGCTTACTCCAATTATATTTATTTATTTATTTTATTTGATCAAAACAGAAAAAAGGCCAGAAAGTTAATCATGTCTTGGAATTCCTCCAGTTGACAGTCTCACTAATATAAATTCTACTTTTAATTATATGGCCAAGTCCTCAAAGTTGGTGATATCAAAATACTTAACAAACTCTGAGACAGCGCCAGCCCCTCTTCTTGTACCTAGATTAAATGACACCAGTACTGGTATCAAGATACTGTATGTCCAGAGCTGATATGAGAACATGTAAGGCAGTATTGACGTGATTGCAATTGAAATAGACCCATATAACGGAGACACACCTGTATTAAACCTCTAGCTGTAGGTGTATTCAGTTTATTCATGAAGTACAACATGCAGTGAAATGTCAGCCTGGTTCACTACTCAAAAAGAGGGTTAAAGATGAGAAGTATAAAAGCAAGTTTTCCATGGCATTTTAAACTGAACTACATGCAGGGTTTGGATCCTCTTTTCAAGGTAAACTGTTTTTCAAAAGTTGAAAGACAGCAGAAGTGGTTTTATGAGCAAGTACATATCTTTGCTTTGAATTTCAAAAGCCAGTGTGACATCTTTAACCAGCAATTATTTGAACTTTCAGCCTCCCTATCCTGGTCCCCAATGTCCAGCATGGCACTAAAACTGCCAGACTGGTTTATTTTTAGACACGCTTTTGAAAGTGTTGTGTTATGAGGGAGTGGCCCTGCTCATTTGAAAGCAATCTCACACTTTGGCAAGTACAGCTGCAGAACATGTGTATGTATGTGTGCGCGCGGCAGTGCAGCAGTCTGAAGAAGCTGTGCCAAGTTTGGTTACAGGGAGAGCAGCGGTTGTTGCATCAGCTTGCAACAACAGCAGCCTTTCTCTTCCATGGTGTTGAAAAGTTGATATGAAAACAAAAATCATTTGTTAGGGAATTAAAGCATAAACCTGTGCCTCCTAGTATTTATTGAAAAGGGTAATGCAGAAAAAGAAATGCTTGACTGCAATATGTTTATTTCTTTTAAACTTTATAACAATGTATACCTTAATCTTTCTGTCCATTTTCTGCTTTGTGTGTGTCATTTTGTAATGATTGAATTAAAATATTGTAAACTCAATATGAGGTTGTCATAATTTCATATACACTAGCTGGACATTAGTTTGCTTGGCCAAAAAAAAAAAACTGTCCTCAAGTCCTGTCACCACGACTGCCTGACCTCCTGATCTCATGACGGCAAAAAAGTTAGCCTGCCAGAGCTCCAATTTTAGGAACATCAAAATAATCAAACCAATGTCATTTGTAACTAATTTTAAGTATAGCATCAGCTAAATAAGCAGAACATTAATACTGCAGCCTATTTGTAAAGAAACTAATACCATTATTGTAATAGTACATATTGTGCCCCACTTTCCTTAATAAAGAGAGTACTTCGGTTTTCCTCCCGTGTGCCAAAGTTGTGTATGTTAGGTTGTTTGACCCAATGTGTATTATATTAGTGGCATTGTCACACACAAGTACTCCATCCAAGGCTGCTTCCTGCCATACACCCAATATAACTGGAATAGGCTCCAGCCCACTGCAGCTGTACACTAAATCAAATGGGTTTGAGAATGTATATGGAAGAATGTTACTGCTAGTTTCTGCATTACACCCAAGGCAACCAGGATGGGCTTCAGCCTCCTGAGACCCTAAACATTAAGTTGACTTAGAATATCGATAGATGGATGTTACTGTTATATAGTTAGAAATATGGATACAATTGTGAAAGAATATGTTTAATTGATTGCATGCATGTACTCACACAGAGTTGTACTCCTGTATAAGCGTGCATATACAGTATAATGTAAAGTTGACTGACTGACTCACTCTCTCACTAATAAACAAAAACACCATTTCCCATTTAGTTAAAAAGCTGGAATTTGGCAGGATGTTACATCTTGGGCAGTAGAAATTCCATAAGAAAGGACATTTTGATATACAGTATTAGTATGTAGAAATAAAAACCCTCCCGATATTAGGAAAACAAAATACCATAAAATCTCAAAAATTCTTTGAATGATTTGATTGAAACTGGTTTACATTATAGAAAAAAATGAATTATTCAAACAGGGCTTTTTTTACTTGTCAATACATTTTTTGCTTGTTGATATTTATTACTATTATACTAACATGATGCTCTGAGCTCTGCTTAGAATTTGCTTTTTATGCAAAGAAAGAGCACAAGCGATTGATGGACTGAACAGCACCACTAGCCAACAGGATGGGTGGGAGACTGAAGAAAAAGTGGTGTCCTGGACAGTAAAAAAGAGACATGGTCATGTTTGGCATGTACAGTCAGGTTAGAAATAGAAGGGGAAACTTTGGTGAAGCTCAAGGAAGGTGTGAAGCGCAGTAGTTAGCAAGCACATTATAAACCTGAAGAGCCGGTGCTAGGTGCTGAATGTAAAAAGGGAGGGAGAGAGAAGTAAAGGCAGAAGTGGTCTCCTTACGTCCAAGACAAGCCTACACTGACATAGTGGTGTTTTGGGTTGGGGGGTAGAGGCTTCAGAATCTTAAGCACCTGATATTTTTATCAATTATATGCAGTATCAATAGCAGTAAGCCCCTGATCTTTTAGTCCATCATATACAGTATAGCCACTGATCAATGTTGCACCATAGTAGGAATGTGTGTGACATCCCAAAGGGACTCCAAAATGCTTATAAATAAATCCAAGACCACGCAAAACAATCACAGGGGGGCCAAGACCCTGATACCTCCAAATCCTTGAAACACCCCGACAAAGCACTCCATTGTAATATACAGTATATTCACACCTATGGATTTTTGAAAGAGGGAGAGAGACCTGACCTCTGAAATTGTTTACATTTACGTACGTGCTTGTCTGCTTTCTTTGAACTGAGATGACCCATGATTAGTCCCCAGAAATCTTTATATATTTATTTTCATCTTAGGACATTTAAGGGGGACCATGTGCAACTGATGAGAAGAAATACTTGAGTAAACAATGTAAACAAATGAAAATTATAAATATTAAATAATGATAATATACTCGAATTTCACATTTTTTCCTACTAATTACCCATTTTCAACTCAAAAGAATACACTTTCCTGTAAAACTGTTTTGTAATGACCATCAACAAAAGCAAAGTCACATGAAAAGCAGGAATTGATTTAACGCAGGAATGTTTTCCTCATGAACAATTGTGTATAGCATGTTCAAGAGTAAATGGCTCCAGTGACCTAATAATAATATTATTACTTATTACTTGATCGATACCTTTATCCAAGGTGACATACAACATTTGAGATACAATTTGTTGCATTTCTTTTGCTATTTCCAATTGAAGCACTGGTAGGTGAAGTGACTTGATAGATAGATAGATAGATAGATAGATAGATAGATAGATAGATAGATAGATAGATAGATAGATAGATAGATAGATAGATAGATAGATAGATAGATAGATAGATACTTTATTAATCCCAGGGGGAAATTCACATACTCCAGGAGCAAAAAATATTAAATTAAAGAGTAATAAAAAATGCAGGTAAAAAACCGACAATAACTTGAATAATGTTCAATGTTTACCCCCTCTGGTGGAATTGAAGAGTCGCATAGTTTGGGGGAGGAATGATCTTCTCAGTCTGTCAGTCGAGCAGGACAGTGACAGCAGTCTGTCGCTGAAACTGCTCCTCTGTCTGGAGATGACACTGTTTAATGGATGTAGTGGATTCTCCATAATTGATAGGAGCCTGCTGAGTGCCCGTTGCTCTGCTACGGATGTCAAACCGTCCAGCTCCATGCCAACAATAGAGCCTGCCTTCTTCACCAGTTTGTCCAGACGTGAGGCGTCCTTCTTCTTAATGCTGCCTCCCCAGCACACCACTGCATAGAAGAGGGCACTCGCCACAACCATCTGATAGAACATCTGCAGCATCTTACTGCAGATGTTGAAGGATGCCAGTCTTCTAAGGAAGTACAGGCGGCTCTGTCCTTTCTTGCACAGAGAATCAGTATTGGCAGTCCAGTCCAATTTATCATCCAGCTGCACTCCCAGGTATTTATAGGTCTGCACCCTCTGAACACAGTCACCTCTGATGATCACGGGGTCCATGAGGGGCCTGGGTCTCCTAAAATCCACCACCAGTTCCTTGGTTTTGCTGGTGTTCAGTTGTAGGTGGTTTAAGTCGCACCATTTAACAAAGTCCTTGATGAGGTTTCTATACTCCTCCTCCTGCCCACTCCTGATGCAGCCCACGATAGCAGTGTCGTCAGCAAACTTTTGCACGTGGCAGGACTCCGAGTTATATTGGAAGTCCGATGTATATAGGCTGAACAGGACCGGAGAAAGTACAGTCCCCTGCGGCGCTCCTGTGTTGCTGACCACAATGTCAGATC
Organism: Erpetoichthys calabaricus; assembly: GCF_900747795.2. Lineage (NCBI taxonomy): Eukaryota > Metazoa > Chordata > Cladistia > Polypteriformes > Polypteridae > Erpetoichthys > Erpetoichthys calabaricus. The sequence continues at coordinate 208,122,745 of NC_041395.2, forward strand.
TGCAATTCCCGAGACGCACATACTGGGGTCTGTTTGTAAGATAGTCCACGATCCATGCCACCAGGTATGAATCTGCTCCCATCTCTGTCAGCTTGTCCCTAAGGAGCAGAGGTTGGATGGTGTTGAAGGCGCTAGAGAAGTCTAGAAACATAATTCTTACAGCGCCACTGCCTCTGTCCAAGTGGGAGAGGGATCGATGTAGCATATAGATGATGGCATCTTCCGCTCCCACCTTCTCCTGGTATGCGAACTGCAGAGGGTCGAGGGCGTGTTGGACCTGTGGCCTCAGGTGGTGAAGCAGCAGCCGCTCCATGGTCTTCATCACATGTGATGTTAGAGCGACAGGCCGGAAGTCATTCAGCTTACCAGGACGTGATACCTTTGGGACTGGGGTGATGCAAGATGTTTTCCAAAGCCTCGGGACTTTCCCCTGTTCCAGGCTCAGGTTGAAGATGCGCTGTAGAGGACCCCCCAGCTCTGATGCACAGACCTTCAGCAGTCGTGGCGATACTCCATCTGGACCTGCTGCTTTGCTGACTTGCTCATGGTCACACCATATCAGTCACAGGATTTGAACCCATAGGCTTTGAAGTTGAAAGCCTTAACCTCTGTGCCACACTGTCTGCCAATCATATTACCCCTTTGAAAAAACCTGCAAATAGCATATAGAAAAAAGCACTTAGCTACAACGTACTTCTGATACACCCAATTAACTGATGCCCACTCTCTTACAGAATTTCCCAGGCGAATCAGGATAATGCAGCCAGTACTGTATAAAGCTGAATAAAAAATGGGAAGAGCAACTTTGTTAATCCATGTGGCACACTGAATTTAATGTCACATGTTAAGAGGTTTTCTTTTCTTAGGAAAGACCTTGAAAACTCAAACTAGTTATAGGCAAACATATTATGAAAGGGCTCAACAAGAAAATCAGATTATTCTACCACAATTTGATGGCACATTACATGAGGATGTTAAAGAATCCTCTAATCTCTAATGCCATACTGAAATATGGGCTATCGTTCAGGAAGAAGTGTGAGTTGATAAAGTTCAGCCCAGCCTTACATGTACAACACTCAGAAAAATAAACAGGCCTCTCCTTTTGGACGTTCCCCAGGGAAGGAGGAGAGCAAGCAAGAGTGCATTACTGGTCACATGACAGGAAGACTGCCCAGTGGAGGGGCATCGGGGGTGTGGGGGTTTAGGGGTGGGGGGATGATGGCTTCCTGGCTGCTAAGAACTCCAACTGGCATGGACCAAGATGATAATGTGTGCTGTTGTCATGTAAAACAGTTCACATTAAAATCTCACTCAAGTGTTTCCTGTAAACTGTGGGTAGTCAAGGTGTTAAATATAGACATGTTGCTTTACTAGGAAATGTTGCATGATGGCTGCTGTGGGCTTTGAAAATTAAATGCACAGGCAAAGAGAGCAGTTTCTCATATTGCAGCAGTGGTCCAATCATTTTACTTTCACAATCCAATTTAATTTTGTATGGTATACTCATGCAGGGAAAAAATGTTCAAAACCTCTGGAAATGATAGCACATTATTCCTTTATTTAAAGTGAAGCAAAATGTAAAGCTATTTATAAAAAATTTCAATTAACTTATTTGCTTTTTCGCACTCACATAAAATGTTACTCAGATAATATCTCATTATAATATTTCTCATAAATGCATTTTAATTTCAGTTAAGATTATTTTTGGTGTTCTGGTGAATGATGTACAATTGCATCTTGAATAGCAATAGAAGGGGAAACAAATCGCATAATTGCTAGAAAAAATATCCATCCATACATTATTCAGTGTTGAAATTACCCATCCATATATTATTCAAGCTTCTCAATCTAGTTTAGGGTCACAGGGTCCAGAGCTCAAAGCAGGAAGCAGCCCTGGCCAGATCATGAGAAGGCATGCACCCACACTCACCCAGTTTAGAGCTCCTTACTAATCTGACATGCACTACTTGGGAATGTTTTAGGACAATCTCAAGTACCACACAGAGCTAAGGAGAAAGTCTGAGCTTCATTAAAAGAAAGAAGGTATTTTATAAAAAGATTTAGTTAATAGACACTGTTGTCCAAAGTAACTGACATACCACAAGCAGATGAAATGGTAAAACAGGGCAGCTGCACCAGTACTAACTAAAGGCACAGAATCACATACTTGAGTTTCTCATACTGAATATGTGATCACAAATGTGTACTTGCTGATAGTAGTTGATCAACAAAAGTGTTTAGATGTATCAATATATAGTATATTTTAATATTATTCACTCATTCATGGCCCATCTTTGGTCATACCTTCCATTGCATTAAAATATCCTATTTTGACCTCCACAACACTAAAACACTTGTGCTGTCTGCATTATGGGGTGAATGTTTATTTCTGTGAACATTTGTGACCAATTCCTGCTTTACTTTTTTGTAGAAGTTGATAAAAGCCAAACAAGTTAAAATTTGTCTTCTTTTGGGTGGTCATGGCTTCCAAGTTGACAGAATGTTAATCTTTGCTCTTTCGTGCAGCCAAACTGACAGTGAGTAGTAACTCAGTGGCAGGACTTATAGTCAAGCAGAAAACATACTGAAAAAAGAAGATGAATATTTGGCCTGGTTTTGAATTAAGCAATAATTTGATTTTTAGTATTTCAAAAATCCATGTTGCTGATAAGTAGGTCTGTGGCCTTCTTGGCATCACACATGGATAGTGAGATAAAATTCAAATTTGCATTCATGTGTTCATAGTACAATGAAATTCTTACCTGCATGATTTCTCAAAAAATTATGACAGTGATACAATACTAAGAAAAAGACAAACACACTAATATAAACAAATAAATACAAATATGCAGCCTACATATAGCGCAACTTACATGTAGTTATATACAATATATACTCCATATATACCAGAACATGTACAGTATTTGTTTTTATGACTGATTGTTTATTAACCTTTCAATCTGTGGATAGAAACTGGTGCTGAATTTACTAGTGCAAGTTGAGTGATTCTGCACCATTTGCTAGTATAAATGTGTAAGAAAAGCATCAGTGTAAAATGACTGAAGTCTTTAATAACACTATTTAACTTTCTAAGGCAGCCCATGTTATATATTCCTGTACAGAAGGCAGATGGCTGCTGGTAATAATCTGTTCTGCTTTCTTCAACCTTTGCAAAGCTTGATGATCTTGAGCCGAGCCAAGTGTGCCTAACAAGATATGATGTTGAAAGTGAAGATGAACGGTGCACCTGTAGAAGTTTGTGAGAACAGATGGGGAAGTTGGAGCTTTCTTCTGACATTTGAGGAAGTAAAGGTGCTGCTTAGCTTTTTTGATAATAGCTGAAACGTGTTTTTAATTTATAGCCCTAATACCATTTAACTGGACAAGGCTGATTGCCCGGCTGGAATCCATCTTGGCAGCTAGAATGATTGAAGCCTTCTTGATTGTCAAGTTGGAAGTAAATTGATATCTGTTGTCCTTTCTTTCTAATATCCCTCCCATTGATGATACTGATCAGGTCTATCTGTTGAAGTAGCTACTGAATTCACATTTAGCTAGATTGGCATCCATTTTCCAGAGTCAAAAAATGTGTTCTTTTCATTTAGAGTGGCCTATATTTTAAGACAGACACCAACAGAAAGTTGATAACTAGATGAGAAGTTTTCATACTATTCTAGTTAGCATTTAGATTTTTACCTAGTCTGGCATCCATGTTATTGACATGTGTAAACATTATAAATCTTCTGCTATTCAAGATGTTGATGAGATGAGTAGATTATCTGACATTCAGATTGTAGGTAAGTTGATTTATAGCTTACCTGGCATCCAAGTTGGCATTAAGTAGACTTGCACTTTTTGCAGTCATATTGTTCAAATAGATATGTAGCCTATCTTGAATCTTAGATGATAATGATGGCATCTATAGCTTTCATGTCATTCAAGTTCATAGTAGGACTTGAGGGTTGCCTAGAATTCAAGTTGGGAGTCGGTAAAATTGCATCCTATCAGACAACAGGTAAATATTTAGTCTTGCAGCCCTGATATTGATGAGTACATTTTAAGCAGCCTGGCATGCTAAGCGATGATGTGAATCTATGGTCTTCCTGCAAGTCAAGCTGATGACAAAGGTTGTAGCCTGCCCATCATCCAAGCTGATCAGTGATTAGCCTTCAGTTTTCCAACTTGGTGCCAGCTTGATGGAGAGAAGCAGAATTCTAGCCTGCCTTGTATCAAAGTCTGTGATGACAATATCTCTAATCTTCCTGAAATGCAAGCTAGAAACAAGGTTTATAGCTTCTGGCACCAAGGTTGGAAAAAAGATTGATTTTTTAACCTGCTTGACATCCATTTAGGCAACAAATGTGTATGTTTTCAACCAGTGTCCATCCCATTATTGAAAAATATCAATGGTATCCTGGGTAGAGCTGAGTGAGTATAAGGTCTTTCAGCAGTTCAAAAAGATGGCAAATGGATATTAAGGCTGTTAATCATCTTAGTTTATAAAGAAGAAACTTGATGCGATTTTTTCCACATCTGATTTGGTCCTTTGTATTTCATTTATTACCTTTGAACTTAATAACTGGAATGTTCAACACAAGGAGCTTAGGTTTGAACAGAGATGTCATTGCAGGAACCTTGGTAAAAGGAGTCTGTTATTTTTCTTCCAGCGTGACATTAGCTAGAAGAAATGGTAATATTTAATCAGGGAAAAAGGTAGCGGTGGGAGTTGGCAACAAGCAACCCCCTCTTTGCACTACATTTGTACCCTGGTGAACCGTCAGGAAATGATTGAATGAAATAACGTGGATCAGTTTCTGCCAAGCCAACTAAAAGAGTGACATGAACTGAGGAGTTTCTTTTATTTATTTAATTTCATGTGTATCTTGTCATTAGGAGTTTAGACTATCAGACAAAAAGCATAGGAATGGATTTTTTGATTTTTCACACACAGATTTCTGATGATATGCATTTGATATTTGCAAACAGGAGAGATTTTTTTTTTTTACTTTTCACTTATATGTGCCAACTGCCAAGTGGTAGTTTTGTGGGATGTTGTGTATCAGCAGATGGAACAAGGTTGTAGTTTTAATGAAGCATGAATAAAATCTTTGAACAATGCCACTGGCACAATGTTAATTTTCTGTATTGCTTTTGTAATGTAAGTAGAAGATTTGTTGGCAGTTGTGCAATGTAGAATATGGGCAACTGCCAATAAGCATGCCAGTTTATGTTCATAAAGATTTCTTTACTTTGTATTTGCGAAACAAAACAGGAAAGTTATATATTCAAGGAATGAATAGTGCTGGCAGGTGAGATCAAACTCACCACATGCTTATAAAAATGATACAATGAGAGCATATTTGATGGTCACAAGTAATGAAACAGAACATTCTATAAATGAAGAAACCTTTCAGTTATATCTGTCTTAAAGTAGTGTGGGCCACTCTAAATGAAGAGGATGCCCTGTTTGATTTTGAAAAATGGTACAAACGAACATGCCATTTCCCGGTAGAAGAGTTGCATGCTTTTTTGGTAACAAGTTGTTGTTCTGCAAGACGAAAAAATGAGGGAGTGCAAGTCCTGTACATCTCTACTTAATGGCTTTCTGATGACATTGCAGAGGAAGCAATAGCAGTTAAGGATCTCAGCATATTATCTATTGCGGTTGTTTTTTTTTTTTGAATTCCTGATTGTACCCTCTCTTTTCAGTGCTGTTGCTACTGTTTGACAACATAAATGTTGTAGCAGTAGTGCCATTCACAGCTCTGTTTGTTTATGTCTTAAGCTATTAAGATGCCAATGGAGCTAGAGTTTGATTTTATGTAGGGATGAACTGAGTTACATGATTTGGGGTATAGTAGAATAGCTGAAACATTATGATTATTTATCCTGGGACAAGACTTTAGATATTTATTGCATTTCACATATTTCAATTTTGTCTCAATTAAAATGTTCATGGACTTTCTGTTGTCATGATATTTTGTTAGTCATTGTGATAAGTTCCATTTTGTTTTATCATTGAAGCAATTTGTGTATTCATGTATATAAATATTGTATGATTTATTAATGTACAGTTAATCCATTATAGTGGAAAATGTGTGCAAGTGCTGTGCATCCATATTCCGTGAATAGCAGCGTGCAAAAAAATAAAAATTGTATTTCTGAAACTACATCTTCTAATTCAGAGTCATATTGGCTGGAAAGTATCCTAGTTTCATCAAAACAAAGAAGGCAGGGACCACCTTAGACAGGTCAACTGTGATTCACAGGACATGTTTGGGATGTAGGAGGTAATTGGAACACTCTGAGGGAATGTGCAAACTCGGCATGGACAGTGATCTGGTCCAGATTTAAACCAGGTGTCTGGAGCTACATTATGAGGTAGAAGCATCCACCACTCATTACCATGATGAATGGTAGTACAGCTACTATACGAATAATCCTTGCAACATCATCTCCTACCCTTTACATGGCACTTTTGCTTACTTTTCAGCGCAAATAAAACTATGATACAAGGGAACGTTATAAAGTATCCCCATATGGTCCTGGAGATCAAAGGAGGATGACTATGGGCTTCTGAGTGAAATATGGGCTTCACTACTAAAACAGGATAGCGAAATAGGAGTACTGGATGTGTTTAATCCTAAACTGGATATGTGGTTTAAACCTATAGTCGAATAATAGGTGTAATATTCACTTCTGGAACTTCTTTTTCCTCCCTTCTGTTCTTACATCATCTGTCACACATTTAAAAGGCTCTGTCAATGCCGGGTGATGCTTGTGACCAGTGATTTCCACTTATCTTAATGTTTGCACTGTCTTAGGCACAGCGTTTACCTGTCTCAGCTCAGGAGACCCAGCGATTAAACTTAGGCAATAAATCTTTTTGTATGTATTCTAGTTCTCTGTATGCTTTGAGCATGTGCTCATTGAAAAGTGGTATACAAAAATTTACTGACATGAATTAAAAATAGTATGAAAACTCAAAATAAGAAAAAAATTTAACATGAGCTGATGACTTATGTGAGAGCAAGAGGGGAGAGAGAGAGAGGGGTGGCACAGTACTGAAAAGGAAAGCTAATGCAAAGACTAGTGGATTATTATAAATAATAATACAATAAAAGACAGGGAAAATGTGTGGTGTAGCCAGAGAAGGCTACAGTGCATCATGGCAAACAAAAAGCTACTGGTTATTGTAATTGCTGTAGAAGAACACAAAAACCATTAGCATTGATTAAAAAAAATATCAGATTAACAAGAGCTTGTGACTTAGCTGTATACCGAGAGGTTGGCATTGGTGAGTAGTTTGCACAGTCCTCAGTTCAAATCCTGGCGTATGCACTGCCATCATAGAATACTGTATTTGTCTGCATAGGTTTTCTTTTCAGATTCCAAAACTGTGCACGTGTGAGTGAGTGTGAGTTTGTCAGTGAGAGTGTCCTGCAGTGGACAGTGCTGGTTCATGGCTTACACCTTAAAGCTGCTGGGATAAGCACTGGCTTGTTATTACTTTGAAATACATAAGTAGATCAGAAGATAGATGGATGGTATTGGATCTTCCATTATTATACCGTGGAGGCTGACATATTGCTGAAAGTTGACTGAAAAGTGCACCATGTTTCAAATAAGGAACGACTCTGGCAAGCTGTGGCTAATTTTACTGATGTTGCTGAAACAATATAGTAGTCATGGATACAAAGTTGCTGTTACTTACTGTTCTTGTGGTTATGAAGCTACCCTTCGTGCACTGCAAATAGCTGTCTTTCAAAACACCTTGCTTTTTCACACTTACTGGCAATGCTCTTGTCTTGCACTTTCTCACAGCAATCAACATATCACACTTACAGTACATTTGACATGTGGCCTATAATTATGCTGGGGTCATTATATATTCTATTCTTCCACATAAAGCTTGAGATAAGCATGTCATTGTTGGGTGCTTTTCATATGCAAATCAGCCAGATGAGCAGAGCTTTATATACCTCTGTTTACGTAAGTGTTTGATTTGTTCTTTGCTAAGTGTTCGTGCTTTAATTGAGATTCAGATTCCAGGAGTTTTATCTGTGGAAATGAAAAATTGATTTTCATTAATTAATTAATTTTTTAATAAAGAAAAGAGAGAAAAAAAAGACTGGTAAATTGAATGAACCTGAATATGGTTGCTGCTCTGCCAGGCTGGTATCTCATTTTAGTAAGTCAGTCTCATATTGTGACTTTTTTTTCTGAACTAATTTATTCAACCTTAAGTGAACTCTTTGTCTTATTAGACATCTGGTTTCTACTGTTAGTTGTTACTACAAAAACATCCTGCTGTATTTTCCCGCTGATTTATTTCTCTCTTATTTTTATCATTTGCTGTTTTTCTCTCAGTTTCTTAATTATTAGCACATACATTCTAAAGGCATGGCTTCAACAGCACTATGGTCGAGTGTGTCTGTTTTAACTGTTTAAAAACTGTTGAAATTCCCAAGGAGCAAATTGTCTTAGCTTAATTTGCTTGTAACAAAAGAAGAAAAAAGAATCAATGAAATAAGTGTATCAGTTTCTGTTCTGACCCTAATGACTGACATTCATATACAGTATGCCTTCTTTTCTTAGAAAAGTAAAGCACACATTGCAGTGTATTTCTCAATTTAACAGACTAGGCATCATAGCAAGCCTTTTGTTTGAACTAGGGGGTCACTTAACAGCTGTAACAATGCTTTAGAACCAAGAGAGGAAATGTGTGCAGTGGGTGAATGGTTTTAAAACTAGGAGGTTCTCAGTCTGATTTTCAGCAAAGCAAGTGACAGCTTCTCTTCTGTTCTGTCTGGATAGATCGAGAGAAGGATCTCAATCTGTTTTATTGTGGGTTCAGTTACTAGTATTTTGGAATGAAAGACAAAATAAAAAATAATGTTGTTAGATATTGTTTAAATGTGCTAATAAGTTAAAGTATTCAATTTGTGAAAAACATTACACATTTATATCAATCAAATACATTTCAAAAGGTAAAATCATATACAAAGCCTGTTCCAGTAGCAACAGATATACAGTATTCCTGGAACCATCTGTTAATATGTAGTAGAGTGATGTACTGTGTTAGCCATTTATGGATGCAATGGGAAGTGAAGCAAAATTATACGTTTATTGGCTAACTGAGTAGATTACAATATGCAAGCTTTCAGAAAAGCTCAGGCCCCTTCTTCAGGCAAGGTGTAACACCTAACTCTTGTTTTATTGCCACTGCTTTTATCTGAAAGTTCATGGAATCATATTTGTTCTGGTTTACTGGATTCCTTTTCAATATGTGTAAACCATGATAACCTGATAATGTCTTAGATGACCTATTCAACCTATTTTTTATATAGAGTCAAAAGGCTTGTTTCTCCATGCAGCATTTTCATACACTCTTTGGTAGTTTGGGTCTGGACATTTTATGTGCAAGCATTTCTATGCACATAGATGACACAGCACACCGGACTACAGATAAAGTGGAAGTACTATAGTTACAGAGGTTTGGTCTGATGACAATGTACGCTTAGAACACATCAATTCATATATGAAAGTGTGTATGCAAATAACAAACAAACTGAAAGACACTTGTGCACAGCAGAAAAACGTTCATATCAAAAAACCAGCAGGAAAAAAATAATGAGTGATATAAGACAGCATTCCCAATACAGTTCAGGGTCTGTGCTAGGAACATTAAATGCAAGGCAAGGAACCACAAAAGGCCAATTTAAATTGACAATTAAAATAACAAGAGGGTGTGTAATTTTGAGCAAAGGCCAGTATATCTGGAAAAATTCATGCAGACTTGGGAAGAACATGCAAGCTCTACAAGACATCCACCAAGCAAAGGATTCAAACCCAGGAGACAGTAGTACTAACAACTGAGATTCCCTCTCTGTGAGTAAGCACACAAATATCACATTTTTTTGGTGCACATGTATTCGTTTTTGTCATAGAAAAACACCTGGGACCAGAACATAAGTGTTTTTCTAGTAAGAAAAAAAAAAAACATAAGTGAAAGCATTTATCCATCCAACCATTTTGTTAACCCGCTTATCCTGGGCAGGGTTGCAGGGTTTCCTGTAAGCAAAGGGCTTCAAGGCAGGAACAATCCCTGGACAGGGTGCCACTCTATCACAGGGGGAACACACACACACTAAGGCCAATCCTGCATGGTATTGAGCTGTGGAGGAAACCTATGTGAACATGGAGAAGACATTCAAACTACACACAGGGATCACCTAAGACATGAACCCTGTCCTCCTTGTTGCCACTGTGCCCACCATGCTGCCCGAAATGTTATGATTTTCTGAAAAAGTTTTGCCTTTGATACTGGGAGAATGAAAAGAAGTATGTTGCAGTGGTTTACAGCCTGCTGGAAGTATCTAGCTGCTCAGACAGTTGTCGGTTTCTCTATGCTTCCCATATGTGGAGATGTTGGTGAAGGCTGTGAGAGGTGTATAGGCAGCAAAGAAAGGGATGGTACTTTATTATGGAAACTTTTTTGAGATCTATGGCAGTTTTTGTGGCATCAGGCTATTTAAAACTGAAAGTGCATAAGCTAACAGTGCCACATGTTGAGACTTCTTAATAAACAGAAGTAGACACCTATCCTAGCTTCAGTATTTGCATGTATAATTACTTCTCTAACCTGCCCGATTGTGGAACACCTAAACATTCACACCCAAGCTGAAAGCACATTATTTATTTTACTTACATTTTCAGATACTTCTTTTAGTACCCATGTTTCCTTCCTTACTGTTAACATTGTGATTACACTGGAAAAACAACAACTGTTATTAGTTTAGTGCATTTTGACACATTATCCAGTTTGTCTTTACTCTTAAATCAGTTGTGCTCATTTGATGAAGTGTTTGCTACATCTTGTAACATAGGCTGCTCTGCATGAAGTACTTTATGATATGATATGAGAGGTCTATACAGTATTAAAAACCTAAGCCTTCCTGCAAGGTTCCTTTACCTCCTTCTATGTACAGGACCATTAACACTGGCACCACTAGCTCTTTAGGATTCAAGATTACTCAACGGCCACTCGTACTGACAACTACATGAGTGTTTCTTGCATATATTGCCTGATGTTACATATGATGTACATTATTGACTATTTTTCATTGCGTGCTGTTGATATTGTATTAGGGCAACAAATCTCTGGAAAACATGCAAATAAAAATTTCAATGTACTATGTACACCTGACAATACATTTGAACTTCATCCATCCATTTTGTAAGTCTAATTTTTGTATTGTAATGTTGTGATGGACGACCGGCTATGGACTCCGGTCACCACCCCCAGGCCGCTAGGAGGAGCCCTCCGGACAGCATGATGGTGCCCCAAATGCCAGCAGGGCCTCATGGATTTTGTAGTTTATATACACAGCCCTGCTGGATACCTTGGGGGCCACCGGGAGTCGCTGTAAGGGGGCTAGTGGGCTCTTGCGTGCCCTATAACCCGGGAGTGCGTCACAGTCACGTGACCGGAAGTAACGACGTACTCCCGGGGTGAAGAAGAGGACTGTTTACCCAGACCCGGAAGGAAACGGACTTGTGGGTTTTGCCAGGAACCATTTCCGGGTCAGGGGATATAAAAGGACTGTGGGAAGCCCAGTACACTGAGCTGAGCTGGGAGGTAGGGTGGCAAAGTGTCTGGGCGAGGAGGATTGGTTACTGAGAGAATTGTAGTGTTTATGAGTGGGGTGTGGAAAGTGCTTTGTGCACGGTATTTTTATAAAATAAAGAATATTTATACTTTCACCTGGTCATCAGAGTGGTACCTGAGGGTTCAAGAGGTGGACAAAGCCTCTATCTGTCACAATGTATTTGAGAACTATCTCCTGTCCTGGCAAAACTGTGTGCAATGCGGAAACCAGCCCTTCATGGGACAGGAGTCTCCATAGATCTTGGTCATTCACACATCCTCACATACATATGATTTATAGTCAGTATTCAACATAGTAGACATATACAGTATTTGGCAGAAGAATAGACAGTGATTTAAAAATCATGGGTCACAGGAAGAACATGCCCACTACACACAAGGCTAGGCCTGGAGCTGTAAAGCTAGCCAGTAGTAGTATCTCTTTGCCACTTGATCCCACCCAGTATGAGAAATGCTCCTTAAAATCAAAACTGTTTAATAAACTCAGTTCTATTATAACTGTATATTGTATGTCTTATTTTCTTTTCTTAAGTTAAATGGAACAAATATAAATTAAAGCAAAAGAACAATGATGCATAAATCTTCTTCCTCCCCCAGTGCTTTGTATTTGTTCTGTACGATGGCAGTTTCATGTGGGCGATGAATTTTAATAGTGAGATCTGCAAAGCCTTTTGCAGATATGAAGATTGATTCCAAGTGTTAGTAATACTATGTTGGGCAGCATCCAGTCACTGTCTGTATAGAGGATGCACATTCTCCCTGTCCATGTAGACTCTTTTTCTTGGTACTCCTAGAGGTACAGTGAGGACTCCTAATGAGTGTGGCACGAGAGTGTGTGTGACTGACTGTGTTTTGCTATGAACCAGCTTCCTGATGAGGTTTGATACCTGGCTATAATAAGGCAAGTCCAAAATTTTCTGACATCCTAATTCAGAAAATTGCTGTAAGTAATAGAACTTATTCATCAATGAAGTTTACAAACTTATGGTTATATGACAAAAGATAAAATTATATATTTGTGTTACACTATTGTCAGTGTTGCCAACTATTGATTGTCAGTTTTGTTTATCCTAATCAATGTTATGGGTTTGTGGTGTCCTGCCCAATAACAAACAGGCTCAAATAGCCAGACTGTCAGATGACTCAACCATAATCATACAGAGCCATTTAGAAATGCCAAAGCAATCTTTTAATCAATCTTTATGAATGGTGATGTAATATGACAGCCTGTTTTATGTGGCAAAGAAAAATGAACTCTGTTAGTATTATATATTATATGTTGCACTATTTAACACATGAAGAACGTGAAATCTCCACACAAAAGACGCTCCATTCTGAATCTGACACTTGATCTTTCATTTATGACAGCCGTCATGTAGGCAGCGAAATAAGGACTCAATGCTTTTAAGTGCATTTATTCGAAGATTATTACTTTTAAGGACTAATGTTAATCTTGAAACATGTTCTAATACATATCAAATGTTTGAGGAGAATGAAAAGGCGGCCACGTTATTTATGTATGTATGTTTTTTTTTATTTATTTATTGTTTAATGTGTGTAAAAAATCACATGATAGACTGACACCAGTCTATGGTCTGTGACTCTATGATTGGCGAATAGCTTTTATTTTTCCAACATACTGTCCCCATTCAGAATACTGGCATGTTTTCTAGAAAGGCTTCAAGCCATGGAATCTTGAAACCCATGTCTGCTTGAAGACTGTCACTATAGTAAGAACTGACCCTGAATCCTTTATGCCTACTAATTCAACTTGCATGGTGCTCTTGTAAACAAGCTTGTGTTTAACGGACATGCCTAAAATATATTCCTTTTGAGACTATCCATCAACATAATGAGATACTATGTCTTTGAGGCATAACAGACTGACTTAAGTTGATTAGATTTTCTTTCCTGGCCAAGAGGCTCTGTATTTAATGCAGATCAGCATAGTGAATTGTGCTTCTAGTCCCCGTGGATCTGCTCAGATGTCCAACATATAAGAGGAATTGTCTTGATTTTTCATTGGAACTTTTAATTATTGCTCAGTTGTTTGGATGAGAGACAGAGAGAGGTAGGGAGCTTGCAGGGGTGTTAGGAAATGGTTGGAGGTACTGTATGTCTATTACCATTAATATGTGTACAGTATATGTTATATTATTTTTATCCAACATTTTTTATATTTCTTTTTTAAAACACCTATCAATGGTGCTTTCTATTAAACATGCTGTTAAGAATAGTGGCAGATAGATAAAGGCTGATATTATTTGTACATAAAGTAGCGTCCATAAAATCACTTATTCCAGTTCAAGATCACTGAGGCCACAGTCTATACCCTGACAGGACTAGGCGTAAGGTATGTAAGGTATGTACCAGCCTTGGTCAATAATCCATTTTAGGACCCATGTACGCTTATACTCACACTCACACAGTCTTTGGGAGTGTGGAATGAAAACTGGTGCAGCCAAAGGAAAAACCTTGCAGACTTAAAGAGAAGATGCAGACTTTGCAGACAATGACTGAGCTCAATATTCAAACTCAGGACAATAGAAAAATGAGGCAACAGCACAAACTAATGATTTTTTTCTAACCTACCTAACCTAGACTGAATTTTAAATGCTGACTGATATAGAGGATACAAGAAAGAAAAATACATTTAATTCTTACCAGCATGTTCCCTATTCCACTTTGGTCAAAACACCAGTCACTGCAGGCCCATCTGTGCAGAGTAGTTATCTGTTATATCTGCTGTCAAATGCAAATCATCTACTTGCAGTTTTCAGGGGCCGCCAAGAGATGCAGATGTTTGACAAATAAAGGCAGGCAATCTATGGTTCCTGTCAACGGAAAGAATCTAGGAAACTTTTCAGAATTTTTTTTTTCTGTGATAGTTTGTTGATAGACATCTGCTACATTTCTTGCCACTTGAACATATACAGTATGAATGAGAAGTTTTCACAAATGGTGTGTTCTGTCATTTGTTTAACTCTCCCCTGATATTCCAGTCTAACAAATACCCCCTCTCCTATATATACAATGCTGAACAAGTTGGATATTTCAAGTTGTAAGACGTAAGCATGGCCCTGCTATGAGCATTAGCCTATGGTTAACATAAAACCCGTTACCATCTTCTATTCAGATCAAAAAAGAACTTAACAAAGAACACAGCTTCCAGAATTAAAATGGATTGTTCAATTGAATGGAATTAGACAACATTACATTTATTCTTATTAACCTCACCTCCACTAATAAGTCACGCAGAATGTATACTATTACAGGTTTATATGGTAAATATTGTAACATGTACATAGTAAAGTTTTTATTTGCATGTGATAATCAACATGCAACCTGTCTCCACTCTCTAGCCCTGTGTTTAGTGAGGAGGACTATCTTACCTCAAAACTTCTGTCTTCCTTACCTGAAAAATCCCAAAACAAATTTGTCATTAACAGACAAAGTAGTCAATATTACACCATGACCTCAGTAAATAAAAGCATTTATCTGTGACCTCAGTTTATATGAAGAATATCCGTGCACTGTCATTATTATGCACATGATACGCAGATCAATCTGTTGTATGTAAAAATGTCAACTTCTTTTACTACATGTTCTTACTGCCTGCATGATTGATATCCAGATACAGCCAAGTTCTCTTTTTCAATTAAACAGTAAAAATCTAAATTAATGTTCATCACTATTAAGTCTCATTTAATTAGCAGAATGATGTTTTGTGATTCTCCTGTCCGGCCCCCTGCAGGAATTAGAAAGCTGGGACTGATATTTGATTCCTCCTGGTCATTCAAACTGCATTTAAAAATCTGGTGAAAATGTAATACTTTCATTTGACAAACATTACTTATCCCAGATGATCTTTGCTCGTGGCAGTGTGGAATGTCTAATCCATGCATTAATTAACACAATTGTAGGTAAGATTGTATGGTAAGACCTTGTTGAGTAAGTTTCCAAAAACTGTCAAATTTACACTATAGCATGTTACACGTGCAATATTAAAACAGTATTCTCAAACTCACTTTATGTAGTTTGGGGTTTTGAGGCCAGAGCCTACTGTGGCAGCACTCATTGTGGGAAGGAAGGAAATGAAGGAAACAGCCCTGGATAAAGTGCCAGTCTGTCTCAGGGCTTGCTCATACACGTGTCAACATTTGTTTGAGGCCAATCTGGAATCACCAATTAACGTGTAGAAAACCATTGTACCCAGGAGAAAACCCACAAAGACATGGGGAGAACATGCAAACTCTACACAGATTCTTCTGGGTTGGAATTCAAACACAGAATGCTGCTCCTGTGAGATAGTAACAACACTTACTGCACCATCATACTGCTCTATTTATATATATATATAAAATATATATAATATACATTTTTGTAATTATTATTGGGATTTTTATCGAATGTCTTTAGTCATTTATTAAGAAGTGTTCAGATGACCACAGTTTTAGCTATCATAAAATATTTTAAGTTTAAAACACAAATTTACTGAGTTTTAGCTATCATAAAATATTTTAAGTTTAAAACACAAATTTACTGACTCGCCAACATAAGCTGGGAGATAGGACGGAATGTGATGCCTCAATGAGCACATAAAACTCAAAGCCAGGCATTCCAAAAGTTAAATGAGCCAAATAAAGGCAAGAGAAAATATTCATGGGGCGAGTGTGAAATGCCATGTGTTGATCTCTCTGGGTTTGGCTGAGTCTCACTGTCTAGATGCTCCTTAGTCATGTAGTATAACCTGCTGACTCATGTACACTCTGTCCTTTCTGTATATGTTACCTAATGATGCTTGTCTTTGAAACATATTTACACAGTTATGGTTTTAAGGGGCTTATAATAAGCAGTTTTCACTTCAGAGCTTATTCCACCGAAAGGCTCCAGTGCACTACAACCAAATAGAGTGAAGAACCAAGTATTCCTTCGTTTCCAGAGGAGTTAAGTGTTTGTAGCAACAGTACTAGAGGACCTGCTCATCCATCCATGCATTTGTTATGTGTACATAAAGGAAGTAGAGAGGAAGAGAATTCATAATCTTGAACCTCCTTGAATGTTGTGTGATATTATTAAGAGTAAAAGTAAATGTATGATGACGTGTTCTGATACACATTAAAAAATACATGTGTGTGAGAGGAAAGTGCTTTAAGTTTGGTCAGTTGTTGTTTGTGACCTGTACTTTTCTGAGGAAACAGTTCTCAAGAGAAGTCTCTTAGAATTAATTAAATGAAAATAGTCTTGGCCCTGTCCATCACATCACATTTACTGCATGCAAGAAAACAGTACTTTTAATAAAATTATTACAACGTATTATCAGACTCAAGTAGAATAAACGTAATAGTTTAGTCAGAAATATCATGCCATTCAGCGCTGATAGCATTTGATGCCACCCATAAAGCAAGAGCCTTTGGTTCGTCTTGATTATACCACAGTTATATATTGAAGTAAATGTGTCTTATCGATTTTCTGTATTCAAACAAACGCATGCAGGCAGCTTTTGCTTTAAAGCATATGCTCTTGTAAATAGGCCATGGAAGACATTGCACTGAAGAACAATCAACAACACAATCCATTTAAATAATAAAACAACATCTTATGTACTGTTTAAGCTTGGGTATTGAGTTTATTCAGAATTCACATGTACTGACAGCTGAGACAGTAGTGACTGCATTGCTATTTTTACTGCATTGTAGTCAGTATGTTAAAGCAGAGCAGTGTAATAGTAACTTAATTTGTACATTTGCTCTGAAATAATTTACTTAATTTATATCACTAATTTTTCTCTTCATAAACATAATTTTTTAAAGTGTCATATTTAAATATAGTTGAATGCAGGTATAGAACCACCGAAGGAGTGTGTTGCTGGGGGCACATGCATCTCTTAGAGGCAGGGTCCAATTTTCCTAGGCACCAAATAAACCACAACAACAGAGATGTAAATGAGAGAGATCAAGTGACCTTGTGTCATGGCACAGATTTGCTGTGTTTCTTTAATCGGCTATCATAATGCTACCAGACAAGGGTTATTCAAAAAAAGAAACAGCGCAATGCAACAAATAAAGCAATCACTATTTCAAGATGATGTGGCCCAGATCACAAAAGGTGAGATGTACTGTCATTCTCATAGCAGACAGCAGACTCTTTAAATAGTACTTAAAATATTTAATTGAAGGAACAATATTGCCATGTTCAGACACTTGTACAGTTAGGTCCATGAGTATTTGGACAGTGATACAATTTTCATAATTTTGGATCTGTGAACTACCACAATATATTTGAAATTAAGCAATCATTGAAGTGTAGACCTGAAGCTTTAATTTAAGGCATTTTAACAAAAATATTGTATGAGTCGTGTAGAAAAGACAGACATTTTTATACATGGTCCACTCATTTTCAGGGCCTCAAGAGTATTTGGACAAACTAACATAATCATGAATATAATGATCATTTCCAATCCTTGGTTGAAAATTCTTTGCAGTTAATGCCTGCCTATAATCTGTAGCCCATAGCCTTATCCAAGTGCTGGGTTTCCACTCTACTGATGCTTTGCCAGGCTTTTACTGCGGCTATCTTCAGTTGCTGCTTGCTTGCTGGACTTTCTGCGTGCAGTTTTGTCTTCAACAAGTGAAATGCATGTCCAAATGGGTTCAGGTCAATTGATTGACTTGGTCATTGAAAAATATTCCACTTCTTTGCCTGGAAAAGCACTTGGTTTGCTGTCATAGTATGTTTTGGCTCATTGTCCATATGTACTGTAAAGCATTTTTCTATCAGTTTTGCAGCATTTGTCTGAATCTGAGCAGATAGTATAGCCCGTTGGTCGCCAACTCCGGTCCTGGAGGGCCCCAGTGGCTGCAGGTTTTCATTCTAACTCTTTTCTTAATTAATGCATTCTTTCTGCTGCTAATTAACTTCTTTTGAATTAATTTTAAATTTTAAACTTGTTTTTAAGATTTTGCTCCCCTGAATTTCTTCATCATTCCTCTGATTTGCTTAATTTATTTCCTTAAATGGCACCCAAACAGAAATGAAATGTGAAGAGAGTGAGCCAACAGAAGACCAACTAAGTCAGAGCCTCAGACTCCAACCAGTTGTTTAATTAGGCTCTGATTCTTGTTGTTAATTAAACCCCTTTTTTAATTCCATGGGTTGTTGCTGCTCTCATTGTGCAACAGCATACATTTCCAAAATTGCATATTTTCTCTTTTCTATGAGCACCGTTAAAATGTTTTGGGGACCTGAGAAGATCAACATTCCTGAGACCTTCACCTTTCTTTATTATCAGATATTGTATGATCAATAATGTTGGTCATGTTTTGCTGGGAATGTTTTGATTCAGTTTGTATCTCATTATTGTTTGGCTACTAGTTAAGGAAAAATAAACAGTTAAGGGGGTCTGAGTCGTCAAGAGCATGTCAAATAAAATTAATTCAAAAGATGTTAATTAGGAGCAAAAACAAGTCCCTAATTAAGAAAAGGGTTTGAATGAAAACTTGCAGTCATTGTACCCTCCAGGACTGGAGTTGGGGACCCTTGGTATAGCCCTATACATGTCAGAATTTGTCCTGTTTACTGCTGCCAGCAGTCATATCATCAATAAACACCAGTGACTGACCTCCATTGGCAGTCATTCATACCCATATAACACTGCCTCTACCATGTTTCACAGATGATGTGGTATGCTACAGATCATGAGCCGTTCCTTCTCTTTCCATCATTCTGGTACATATTTATTTATCTTAATTTCATTTGTCCAAAGAAAACTTTCCAAAACTGGACCTTTTTTTTAAATATTTTCTGGCAAAGTCTAATCTGCCCTTCCTATGATTGAGGATTACCAAAGGTTTGAACTGTTTGGTAAACTCACTGCATTTACTTTCGTAAAGTCATCTCTTGACTGTAGACTTTGACAGTGACAGGCCTACCTCCTGGGGAGTGTTCTTAGTTTGACTAAATGTCATGAATCGGTTTTTCTTCACCCAGGAAAGAATTCTGTGATCATCCAGAGCAGTTGTCTTCCATTGTTGTCCAGGCCTTCTGGTGTCTCTTTAAGAATGTACTACTCCTAGTGTTGCTCAGATGGGTTTGTTTTGTTTTCTCTGCCTAATGATGGCCTGTTTTTACTTGCATGGAGAGCTCTTTGTGCCTCATATTGAGAGTTCATAGTGAGAAATTTCCAAATGCAAATTCCACACTTGGAACCAACTCCAGACCTCATACCTGCTTAATAGTTAATGAAATAATGAGGAACCTGCTCACGAATACTTTTGAACCCCTGAAAATTGGAGGGGCCATGTATAAAAATGGCTTTCATTACTAAGTGGCTCATATGATATTTCTGTTAAACCCTGTGAATGAATGCTGAAAGCCTAAACTTCAATCATGTAATTATTTTTTCATTTCAAATTCATTGTGATGACGTATGGAGCTCAAATTATGAAAATGAATAATCCCCTCACTAGCTACATATACAGTATTTCCACTAAATGGTGTGGCTATTTGAATTTTAAGCAAGATAAAGCCAAGATATTGCCAAAACCATTCAGTTCTTCTCTATTCATCATCCCATGCAGATTGCAGAAGTTCAAAAGGGACTATCCTTGGTCATCTGTAAGAATTAAGAGAGTAGAATCTCAGATATGCATTCTCTGCAGTGACTTCTACATATAAGACCGACGGCTTCCCTGCTGTATATCTAAATAACTTGTGACTGTGCTGGGCATGTAAAAAAAGGTACCTTTAATGGTAAAATTTCTATCATAAATACGCCCTCTTCAAACACAAGGATTAGAAAAGCCAATCTAAAACAGCAGGACAATTCACCATCCCAGTAGTAGGGCGTTTATGCTTTGTTTATAAAATGTGTGGCTGTAGAGACTTGATATGGTTTTAGACTAGTAAGATGAATTAAAATAATTATTTCTCTGATTGGCTAGGATTAATCTTATTCTAATCTTTATATTAGGAAAGAATAAATGCTGATGACTTTCTTTTTTATCAAACCTTCAAGTACACACATGCTGTTTTATTAAAGTATTATTTGAACCCAAAAATTATATGTCTTTCTGAGGTGTTAAGTAAATATTGAAAAGTCAGTTATAAATGCCTGAATGCGTATAACATGTATTGTGGAATAAGAGGATAGGAATGTGTGCATGAATATAAAGCTCTGTACAGCATTATCTACTGGGGTGGCTGTGGGAAGCTAGTATGATATGCATGTTCTACAGTATGTGATTTAATATGTTTGAATTTTCTAATAGATGCAGGAAAAATACTGATCATTATTGTTACAATTTTAATAGTCTGTAGCTTACTTAATTTGAAAGCTAGAAGATGATAGATCATGAAATACTTTGCATACCTAAGACCAGTGGTGGAAAGAAACAGACGAGAGCTGCAAAATAATAAGTATAGTGACTTCCAGAGAGTTAGTTATTATAGTTGTAGTAACAGTGGGTCTGTCTTTGATCTTTATTTAACAAATGATGAAGCTTCATTAAAATATTTAAAACAAAAGTTCTATTGATAGGGCGCCTCAAAACAAGACAAACCTTCTAACATAGTTGGGTATTGAAGTTTTAGCATGCAAACCTGTCAGCCCCAACACAAGAGAATGGCTAACTGTCTGCACTGCTTACATGAAGTGTACAGTACATTACAATTTATTTTTTGTATAGCCCAAAATCACACAAGAAGTGCTGCAATGGACTTTAACAGGCCCTGCCTTTTGACAGCCCCCCAGCCTTGACTTATTAAGAGAGACCCCTTTCCAGGTAGGTTGGGCGTGCAGAGGGTGTCCAAAAAGGGGGTAAATACAATACAATATACAGAACAGAACACAAATATGATTCTGACAGGCAAAATGCTGTAGTTGGACAAATAGATGTGCTCTGGATCAGTAGTATGGAATAAAAGGAAGCCTATGGAATGTAATGAATGCAGACGTGCAGGCTTCTGTCTGGTTATTTTGCCCATGACTTGGCCACAATGAATGACTGGGGCTTAACAATAGTGCATGCTGTTGAGAAAGTGGTTCCCAAGATCAATATCTTAGATTGAGAACTTCCAAGCACACTGTTCAAATATATACACTAGCTTTCAAAAACTTGAAATCACCAGGAAACATGTGCTTTTGACAGAAACTCATACTATTTTTAATCATGGTACCATTAATTTGATACTAAAAATAATAATAAGGAAAAAATACTAATGTTGTAAATGGCTATTACTGCTTGAAAAAAATGATTTATATTTTTTTATTCACATATTACTGCAAAGCCCCATTTTCAGTAGCCATTTCTCCAGTGTGCTAAAGGAAAACTCTCTTAGCTTATCCTTAATTCATCATGATTAAATGACAATTGGTCATTAAAACATTTAATGCATTAAAGCTTAAACATTTTCTTCATATTTAATTTTTTGCCTGCATTAATATAATAATAAAACCTATTTAAAATACATTAAATTTTGTGTACTTGTTTTTCTGTTGTAAATTGTCTTTCCTTGGGTTGTAAGGTTCTGAAGAATCATGCCAGTCTATTGTTTTGTGAAATGAACCTTATTCTATGTGACAGATTCACAAGAAACTGAAATTTTCATACAAAGGTGTCCACAACTGTCTGCTGAGAGTATAGGACCAGGATTGAAAAAGAAGTGGATGCCCCAGATGCAGAAAGGCACAAGAGGATAAGAATATCGAAGTCTGTAGTTTGAGAATCAAATGCATTACTCCAAATACCAGTGTCATCTGCACCTACTCTAGGATGCTAGCCTTGGAGGCAGAGTTTAAAGAAAAAGTCATATCTTCAACCAGCATATAAAAAGAAAAAGTTAAACTGTATGATCTGAAATCACACAAAATCCACTGTCAAAAGTTTTCTTAGTTTCTATCAAAAACATGATTTCTGGGTGATTCCAAAATTTTGAACTCGAGTGTACCTAAAATCCATCCATTTTTAGAGCTGGTTTTTTCCATTACAGGTCCTAGACATCCTAACTCGACAACATTATGTGCAAAGCAAGTATCACCTTTGGATAGAATGTTTGTCCAAAGTAGTGCACACTCACATACTGTACAAGCACGCATATTCAAACAATCTTTAAATACCATTCAGCATTTCTGGGATGTGGGAGTAAACCAAAGTACCTTGAAAAAGTCCTTGTAGAGATGCAAAGAATGTACAAACTTTTTATATGCATTAACTAAGCTGGGCACCAAAACCCTGGTCACTGGAACTAAAAGACAGCAGTGCTAACCACTGTGCCACCCATGGACTTCCCTCTGAATATTGCAACAGACTTTTAAACTCTTGCCTTCTTACTACACTTCTCTTCTTGCTCTTAAGGAAGAATTCTTTTATGTAATCAGGACTTTCATTAAAATGTCTTTTCCATTCTAATAGTTGAATGTTTTTGATCGATTTTTACTTAATGAAAAGATACTAGAAATCAAGATAGAACATTTCAAGAAACTAAGTGTTTGATGTGTGGTAGATGCAGTTTGAAAAAGTCATTTTTACCTATGGAAATACATGTGAATTGTACAAATAATGCTTATTTGGCTGCCACCTTTATCCAAGGCAACTTACAACATTTATGATACAATTGGTTATATTTCTTTTGGTTTTCCAGCTGGAGCACAGGCAGGTCAGGTGACTTACTCATGGTCACAGAGTTTCAGTAGCAGGAATTTAAACCCAGAACCTAAGGGTTTGCAGTCCAAAGCCTTAACCACTACACCACACTACCTGCCAAGTGCTGAGTGAGATATTGGTATTAGGCGATATACCCTCCTCAGAATGAAAGCTAAGATATCAAATTATGTAGCAGTGCAAATTAAAAGTTACTGCAGCAGAATGTGTTTGATAGGTAAATTCTGTAACTACGGAAGGACTAGCATCTTTGGAGAGACTTGACCCTAAATGAATGCTTGAAATTAAAAAGGGGCATCTCCTTAAGAGCTTTAAAAAACACAAAGCACATTTTAACAATTGCAGATTAGCTGGTGCTCTTATTGAGTAAAAATTTAAAATCTAGCCATACTGACCTAAAATATTAGCTCATCTGAACCAAAACCCAACATCACCTCTTTAATATGGAAGACTGACTCAACCTGAACCCGATTAACTCAAATACTGCACCAATATGGGGACAACAAATTTTCAATTACTCCATCTGGTTTGTTCTTAGGATGTGATGTGTGCATATGTGCAGTATAATTTGTTTTATAAGGCAGTCCTCTTGTCTAGAGCCATGTGGACCTTATCCATCCTGTGAAGCACAAAAAAATGAAATCTTTTTCAGAGCTTGATAAGTACACAAAATGCAGTGTATTTTAAACAGGTTGTCCACTGGCAAGTCATGTGTAAGTACAGTGGTGGGAGTATTTTAGTTTGCCAACACAGAAACTTCATTTAGCGGATGTTCCACTTAAATTTATATAAGACACCATACTTGATGAAAATTAGTTTATAGGTTGTCTCCATTTTATAAATGTACATGAATACTACAAGTATTGCTACTTAAAAAAAGTGCGTTTTTTATAATAAAAATAGATGTCTTAATATAGATAGATGAGTCTGAATGTTAAATATTATTTCAGTGTGTTAGATGACTGAACCTCTACATGTTCTGCTGATATCCGTTTGGTTTAGGTTGAGTTTAGAGCTTCAGTTCTGAGCTGAAGTATTTTTTCTTCAGTTAAACAGCCTTCAGAGAGCAAAAGACTGACTAGTGCACTGTATGAACAAGAAGGCAGCTGTGAACAAGGAATCCATTCTTACAGTGCTTGCTTATGAATCCTTCAAGTGCAAGCTTCCTAGAAGCAATGATTTTAAGTTACCCCTCTAATGCAGAAAAAAAATGATGTTTAATTGCTCATTTTACTCAAGTGCTGCCAGACTATCAAAATTAACTGTTGATGTTCACAAATTTTCTTAGTTACTTAAGCTCAGTTTGCACAATCAAAACAGCTGGCACTTCTGGTAAATGTTTATTGCATTACTTGTTTGTTTTTCATGATGGTGCCCTTTTTGGACTGCTGCACAGTTTATTTCTCACCAGGCAAAACTACAATCTGTGGGGCTATTAATCATACTCCGCCATGAAGTACCAGAAATCCAAAAATGCCCCCCTACCTGTTCAGTCAGGCTCATCAGCAAACAGGGCAGTGAGATGTACCTCCTGCATACTTTCAGTGAATTTGAAGGTATTTAGAAACTGCTAATGTACATGCTTACAAGTGCCAAGTGCATTTATTTTTACAGCCAACGCCTTTATCCAAAGCAACTTACAACATTTATGACACACTTTTCTTTTTTCAATCGGAGCATAGGCAGGTTAAGTGACTTGCTCAGGGTCACACAGTGTCAGTATTTCAGACCCATAACCTCAGGTTTTGAAGTCTAAAGCCTTAACTACTACACCACACTGCCTTATGGAGATGTTGTATTTTTTGGAAGTTAATCATAGAAAAGACCAGCAAGTTCAAATGGAGAACATGATGGCATGGACACTGAAACAAATCACTCTGTACAATGTAATTTTTTTAGAAGGCTAAAAAAGAAATACAAAAACACTTAAGTGCCTTACAGTTACAGTGCAAAGCACTTCAACAAAAATGCTACTCAAAATAACAAAATGTCAATTATAGGAAATTACATTTGCCCTTATGTTTTAAAACTGAACTTTGATTGAAGCCAAGAATAAAATGCCTAAAATTCACAATTCTTAATTATGTTAGATGATATCACAATAATTGGAAAAAAAAATGCAGATTCAATTTCAGGATTGCTTTGACCCCCAAGTCTTTACAGCAAGCGGTGCAGCCGTGGATCATCTTTTTTGTGTGTAGACACCAACTGAAGGTGAGAAGGGTCACCACCTCTGGGTACTTAATTTGAAAAATTGTCAAAAGCAGCCATTCCTCCTTCAGTCTAAACAAAGACAATCAAGGACTATCCCTGACTCAAAGAAGGGCTCAGTTCATAAAGCCCTTGGGATGTAATGGAAAATCCTAATGCAACATCTATCTGGTATGTAAATAAAGATTGTTTGGATAGTTAGCTTTAAATACACATTAGAGAAATGATTAAATTACACTGGTAAAGAGTGTATGCTGACATAATCCCTAATGTTTTATTTCAGGTAGTGAAATGTATTTCCTTTGTAAATCAGTTTCATTATTGATGGTAACATTAGGTTGCAAGGTTATAAATACACTGTAATCTTGATATTAAAACAAATTATGGTAATATGCACAATATGATGAATGTAAATAACTGCAAAATAACATTAAAATTGCAGTAACTTGCCTAACCAGATTCGAAGAACTGTCACACTATTTGATTACCCTAAATTTGTGGACTTTGTGCTTCCATGCCCGCTCCATTTTTGCCTGTCTGGCTTACTGCTTACTTTTTTTTTTTTTACTTTACTGCTTAATTAAACCGTAAGTTTGAACACAATAGTGGCATTAGCTAGGAAAGCTTGGGGGCATGCATATCATGGACACAAGGAAAGATGTGGCTGCTTTTAACTTAGCAGCACAGTTTGGAAGATTATCCGATTATGAATAGGATGTTAGGATGGTCAAGAAAATTAATGGGTTTCTTGTGTAAGATCCAAAATTAGAATGTGTTATTATCTGTCATTACTAGTAATACAGCAGAAATTCTACAGTGGTGTAAATTAGGTGTGAAACACAGTCACATATAAATTAGGAATTTTGGTTTAGAGTTGTTGAAAGTCTGTGAGGGTTGAGCAGACTGTAATCTAGCCCTGTTCATGGCCTCTGGGATGACTGAGTAGCTCATTTGCACAAGTCTGATTGAGAAGCAGGAGATTCAGCATTACCATTTGAAGTTCTTGTACCTGACACCCCCAGCATCATTTAATGCATTAAACCTTCAATAGCCCGACAGTCACCACTGGAGCTACTCATGCTGTGTTTTAACTGCTGTCATACTTGATTTGCATGAAACACAAAAGCAATCGCACCCAACACATTGGCTGCATCCATTCATCTGGATTTAAGCACAAAAACAAAAAAAAAATCAAGAGTTGGAAAAATGGTCCATGTACTTTTTGGTATTTGAAATTTCTTTTCAGAAAATATCATTTAAAAAAGAAAAGGAGACACTTACTTGATTTTCAACTTAAAAGGGAAAAATGAAAAACGCAAAAAAATTACTTTTTTCCTTTTGTTCTTTCGCACATCAGAAAAGAAAAATGCAAGAAATGAGAACGAGAAAACACCCTTTATTTATTTTGCCTGAACCAGAAGTTTTTGTAGGTCAACCTCCTGGTCAGGTAATGCGCCACTTGCAGCAAACACTGGTCACTGGTGTGTAGACTGGTTTGCAAAGCTTGTACTTTTACCTGAAAGGTGCCACTCAGTTTTTCTGTAGTCATGTCCTCGTCCCGGAGTGTTACTCTTTTACTGTTCCAAAAAACAACGTAATGGTCCATCCTCTGCTGATGCCAGTGTAACTTCAAGGCCGTCGATCGATGTGTTGTGAGGAGGACTGTTCGCACGTGTCTTCAACAATCGCGCAGAAGAAGAAGTACTTCCGGTTTCAAACAACGAAAATGCGTCTGTTTTGTTGTTTTTGAGCTATTACACTTTAATTATTTGAATCACAAATCTAGAAAAGTATGTGTAATTTTAAGTTCATGACTGATATTTGTTACCATAGAATTAAAAAATACCTTATTTTCCCTCATTTTATTCTTTAATCAAAAAACAAAATCTGAAAATTCCTTTCATTTTCGTTTTCGCTTCTAAAATGAAATTTCAAATACCAAAAAGTACACGGATCGTTTTTAAATATTTATTTTAAAACATTAAAGACAAAGGTCACTTTGTCTTTATTTCCTCAAAAGCACACCCAATGACATTTTGTTTTTGAAAAAAATAGGTTAAGAAAATCACTCTGCTTTCAGTCAGTGTGTGACAGAATTACTGCAAAAGCACTTCCTCCGAAGTTAAACTGTGAAGACTTCAGAAAGTCAGTATGTGGCAAGTCAGAGGGCAGCTAGGTGTATGTGAGAAGACAGAAGGCTGGTAAGAACACAGTTTTCTTACTCCTTCCTGATGCTCCATATTAGCTTTGCCATGTGTCTGTAATGATGTAGCTCTTTTCACTCCCACACTGTGGGTGCGAAGGACCTGTCATTGTTAATATTCACAATTAACTTTCCTTAATCCCAGCCCCCCTCCAATCTACCTTTGAAATCTCCCGCTGTTAGGAGAAAAAGTGCCTCAGAAATGTGATTCTAATCTACAGCCTACATTCAAATCAGGCAAGCTGGTTAATTAAAAAAAGAGAACAAATTAAGCTCCAAATCTTGGACTTTTTGAATGTCATCTATTTAAAAATTATGAATTCTGCCAAAAATATTTTCCCTGTTTGTGGTAAATTAATCCTTAAAGAACCAAGTAAGTCCTGATCCATCCATTAAACTACAAATTACTACATTTATTTTCTTGAGAAGAAGTGATTCTGTGCATGAAAATGAGGACTTTTTGATCATGAAATGATCACATTTCTTTTTGTGTGTGTATTTTTTCACTTTTGACCCAATCTAAACAATTTTTTTCATTTTATTTGTTCTGGAAAAAGGAGGGCAATATTTGACACCTAGTGCTATGGTCTACTACTTTAGCCCAACCGTTGGCTAAGGTGCCTGCATTCCTTTTAAGATTACATTGTATGTGTTGTCCAGTTTAAACCATTAATCCAGACACTGTTCAAAGACGACACAATTATAATTGATTTACAAGTTTACAAATTTCATTTACAGTAAGTTATGAAGTGCATACATTTGTACATATTGTGCTACGGTGTGTTATGCTTAAAAATCAATATGAGGAAAAAATGAATTGTTAGGTTATTAGATGTTTAAAGTTTATTTTTGTATATTATTTGATTGTTTATTCTTTTCTTTTCTTCATGGAATACAAGGCTCTACAGCCTATCCTAACAGGAAAGAATGCTGAACAAAATGCCATTCCATTGCATGTCATGCCTTCTGAATTTAGAGTAGCCAGTCATCCTAGTGGCGTGCTCTGATTTGTGGGTGAAGAGCCATCTGAACACTAGTAGAACTTGGCAACTTCACCAAGAAAGCAGCAGCATTAGGAGCTCAGCTATAGGTGCATGTGATGTGTACTATCAGTAATACCCACTGTGACCCTCTTTTATAATTTGGCCAATCATATTAATATTAATATGGATGGATGGATATTAATTTTATTTCATATTTTGTCTACCCTGGAGAATACCAACACAAAGGTTTGTGCATATTCATTATAACACAGGACCCATTCTTGCATTGCATGTACGGAGAGTTTCCTCTGATCTCCTAATGAAGAAGCAATCTGACTGTAAAAGTGGGATTCCTTAGCTCCTAGAATACATTGCTTTATATCTTTTAGACCAGCAGTGACTAATAGTTAAGGAAAATAAGTTGGGCATCAGAAAGTCATGAAAACAAATGGTTTATCATATCATAGCATAAACAGTTGAACTTTTCATCACTTTTAAATGTGTTTGCACTACATACAGTATATGCAGTGCCCCGCATAAGTATTGGGACTATTTTATCGTATCCTCCCAACTATTTTTCATTTGAGATAAAAAACTGAATGAGGCAAAAGCATAATGTGTCACCTTTCATATTGTAAAAACCAATGAGATGGAAATGAGGGACACCGGGCAGAGCTGACATTTTAGCCCTTCCTTTTATGGATATTTCTATTATTTTATTAAATATCAGATGGCTCCCCAACCTCTGAACACCAGTGCTATAGCCCCCACTGTTAGAGGCAGAAAGGGCTTCTCTAAAACCACACAAGCAAAACTCTTTTAACTAGAGCTTACTTAACTTCTTTCAATCCACTTTACTTTTGTTCAGACATAGTGACTATGGGCGCTGATCCAGTATGTTGTCCTCTTGCTTTCTTCCTCCCCCCTCAACATTATGACACTTTTTCTACTTATTGACTACTATTTCCTTTTCAACTATGATCTTTTCAGAAGGTCACTTCATTTACAGGCACGCATTTTTTTCCAAAATGAAGGTCATCTCCTATTTTATTGACAGATTATGCACATATAAAATCCCCCTGAATGTGTAATGTTCTGTTTAACATTAGAACATTAGAACAATCTAGACGAGCACAGGCCATTCAGTCCAACAAAGCTTGCCAGTCCTATCCACTTATTTCTTCCAAAAAAAATATCAAGCGAGTTTTGAAAATCCCTAAAGTCTTATTGTCTACCACACTACTTGGTAGCTTAACCTTTGCACTGTTCTTCCTTGTCTGTCAATTGGTCTTCACCAACATAAAGACTACAGAAATAACTTTTATTTATATATCATCTTTCTATTGTGAACATCATCCCAAAGTGCTTTAGATGTATATTACAATACTTTACATGTATCTTACTTTGGAGCATAGGGAGGTTAAGTGGCTTACTTAAAGTTAGTCAGTGGTGGGCACAGAACTGGCAGGCTATGCATTTACAGTGTGCAATGCCATGGCAATTAAAATACACTGCCTGCATGAAAACAATCAAACATTTCAGATGCAGACAGAAAACAACTTAATCAGACCATACCAGTTGTGTATAACAAGAGTAATCCTTTGGAAATTCTTAAAACAGAAATGGTTTACTTAGCAGCTTGTAATGACCAGATCAGCTAAGGATAAAAGCTGCAACTAAGGATAGATAAAGTATGGGAGTCGTACAGAAAAAGGACTCTTCATAAAATACAACACCCATGAAGAGGTGACGATATCACCATGTAATATTTCCTGGAGATGATGTCAGCAAAATTACAAAAGCCATACCACAAAATGCACATCAGTCACCCACTCTGAAAATAGAAATGCTTGGGTAAATTTTTCTAATAAGTATCAAGAGAAACTGGAAGACTTCTTGAACTTAATGTTGCGGATCGTTGAGATGAAGAGAAACTAAACTTCTAAGTCATGTTAAGGTGAA
This sequence comes from Erpetoichthys calabaricus, assembly GCF_900747795.2. NCBI lineage: Eukaryota > Metazoa > Chordata > Cladistia > Polypteriformes > Polypteridae > Erpetoichthys > Erpetoichthys calabaricus. The sequence goes on from NC_041395.2 coordinate 208,153,435, forward strand.
AGTGAGAAGAAAGGCGCAAACTGCATATGATTCAAGGCTTATCCATTTGTTTGTGAAACATGGTGTGATCCCTTTATGGGAAGCATCGGCAGCTCCAGAACTGGCTTACTCACTCTGACTGATGATATAACTAATGGCTTGCAACAGAAGAAACATTTTAGAGGTTAACAGAAACATCCTGTCTGACCATGTATAATATAAAGAAATGCATCCAGACTCATTGGCAATTGTTAATACAGAGACTAAAAACACACCGTTAGTGTAAAGAAGGAGATCGTCTAGGCTGAAAAGGGAAGGGAAGTCACAAACCAAATAGTAGCTAAAAATGGTTGTGGCAAAAAAAAACTCAGAAGAATTTGATTCTTTTTTTTCCATGTCAGTGAAGCAAAGGTTTTGTGTTCTAAAAATCTGGCAGCACTTTTAATGTCCTTGGTCTCAATATTTGGTCCCACTCAGAATGGGGGATGCAACAAAAAAGGTATTATTCTACAATACTAAAGTTTAAAAGTCACAAATAAAACAATCTGCTGTTCATCTTGCCATGTGAAATCTGAATTTACCTGCGTGCCACCACCCCACAATAAAAAATAACTCGTTTTCTTGGCTAAAGTAACATTGCTTCACCTCAATGCCTTGTTCTAAACATTTTAGGTAAATAGTGATTGTTGTAGTGCATGCTGAACAAATAACTGAGTATAGTTCTATGAAAGGAACTTTTGCCGTGTTATTGGCTCACACACACTGACTTAGTATTTAGAAAAAAAGTTGTTTATAAAATACATAAATTCCAGTGTTTTCTAACTGGCAGTGTTCTTGAACTCCATACTGTAACAAGAATTTTACATGCAACATGCTAATGAGTGATTTATTTATTGATACTGTTGTGAAACTCCAAAAGTCTGAAACTAAAGCATGCTGTATGTTGATTGATCCATAAAGTCAGGCCATGTCTTTGGAGTAAGTCACTTTGCTCTGTCAGCCCTTACTCAAATCCATTTATTTTTAAAGATTCTGAAAATACCCGACCATCAATCTGTTGTCCGAACTTTTAAATCCAATGGCAAGGTCACAAGGGTTATAATCCTTTCTATCACATGTTTTTCAGCAGTTCATTTTAATTTTGGTATCATGTTTTTTTATTATGTTCTTCATAATAAATGGAGTTAGTCGAGAGAAGACTTAGGGAAGAGGCCACTATAGGGGAGGATCAACTGATACAATCTTTGCATTGTGACAGCTCATAGAGAAATATCGAGAAAAACAGAAATGTTTTCTTATGGTTTTTATTGATTTGGAGAAAGCTTATGGTACAGTGCCACGTTAAGAGTTGTGGAGAGACAGAAATGAGTACCAGAGAAGTATGTGAGGTTTGTCCAGGATATGTCTGAGAGGATGAGGAGTCTGATTAAAAGCAGTTTGTGGTAATCTTCTTTAAGTCCTTACCTATTTGATCTTTCGTTATGGATGTGTCGAGTCATGGGATAAAAGGCCAATCCCTTGTGCGTACTTTTTGTTGATGACTTTGTGTTGTGTAGCATCAGAAAAAGGGAAGCGGAGAGAAAGTTTGAAGAATAGACAGAGGATTGAAGGTAAATAGGCGGAAGACATATGAGGTTTAATGATGATCAGGAATCAGAAGTTAGTCTGCAGGGAGAGCTAATGAAAATAGTGGATATATTTAAATATCTAAATCAGTTGTAGCCCAAGATACAGTGGTGTGAAAAACTATTTGCCCCCTTCCTGATTTCTTATTCTTTTGCATGTTTGTCACACAAAATGTTTCTGATCATCAAACTCATTTAACCATTAGTCAAATATAACACAAGTAAACACAAAATGCAGTTTTTAAATGATGGTTTTTATTATTTAGGGAGAAAAAAAATCCAAACCTACATGGCCCTGTGTGAAAAAGTAATTGCCCCCTGAACCTAATAACTGGTTGGGCCACCCTTAGCAGCAATAACTGCAATCAAGCGTTTGCGATAACTTGCAATGAGTCTTTTACAGCGCTCTGGAGGAATTTTGGCCCACTCATCTTTGCAAAATTGTTGTAATTCAGCTTTATTTGAGGGTTTTCTAGCATGAACCGCCTTTTTAAGGTCATGCCATAGCATCTCAATTGGATTCAGGTCAGGACTTTGACTAGGCCACTCCAAAGTCTTCATTTTGTTTTTCTTCAGCCATTCAGAGGTGGATTTGCTGGTGTGTTTTGGGTCATTGTCCTGTTGCAGCACCCAAGATCGCTTCAGCTTGAGTTGATGAACAGATGGCCGGACATTCTCCTTCAGGATTTTTTGGTAGACAGTAGAATTCATGGTTCCATCTATCACAGCAAGCCTTCCAGGTCCTGAAGCAGCAAAACAACCCCAGACCATCACACTACCACCACCATATTTTACTGTTGGTATGATGTTCTTTTTCTGAAATGCTGTGTTCCTTTTACGCCAGATGTAATAGGACATTTGCCTTCCAAAAAGTTCAACTTTTGTCTCATCAGTCCACAAGGTATTTTCCCAAAAGTCTTGGCAATCATTGAGATGTTTCTTAGCAAAATTGAGACGAGCCCTAATGTTCTTTTTGCTTAAGTGGTTTGCGTCTTGGAAATCTGCCATGCAGGCCGTTTTTGCCCAGTCTCTTTCTTATGGTGGAGTCGTGAACACTGACCTTAATTGAGGCAAGTGAGGCCTGCAGTTCTTTAGACGTTGTCCTGGGGTCTTTTGTGACCTCTCGGATGAGTCGTCTCTGCGCTCTTGGGGTAATTTTGGTCGGCCGGCCACTCCTGGGAAGGTTCACCACTGTTCCATGTTTTTGCCATTTGTGGATAATGGCTCTCACTGTGGTTCGCTGGAGTCCCAAAGCTTTAGAAATGGCTTTATAACCTTTACCAGACTGATAGATCTCAATTACTTCTGTTCTCATTTGTTCCTGAATTTCTTTGGATCTTGGCATGATGTCTAGCTTTTGAGGTGCTTTTGGTCTACTTCTCTGTGTCAGGCAGCTCCTATTTAAGTGATTTCTTGATTGAAACAGGTCTGGCAGTAATCAGGCCTGGGGGAGGCTACGGAAATTGAACTCAGGTGTGATACACCACAGTTAGGTTATTTTTTAACAAGGGGGCAATTACTTTTTCACACAGGGCCATGTAGGTTTGGATTTTTTTCTCCCTAAATAATAAAAACCATCATTTAAAAACTGGATTTTGTGTTTACTTGTGTTATATTTGACTAATGGTTAAATGTGTTTGATGATCAGAAACATTTTGTGTGACAAACATGCAAAAGAATAAGAAATCAGGAAGGGGGCAAATAGTTTTTCACACCACTGTATAAAATTACATGCAGAGATAACCTAAAGAGTGCAATGCAGATAGAACAAGGTTTCAGGATTATTGTGTGATCAAGGAATTAAAGCAAAGGTTAAAGGTAAGGTTTTTGAGACAGTGGTAAGAACAGCAATGATATGTGGAAGTGAGACATGGCCAGTAAAGGGAGTGCAGGAGAAGAAGTAATATGTGGTGAAATTGAGAACAAAACAACAAAGGACAGAAGAAGAAATGAGACAATCAAATGTACAACAAACATGGAAAATATATCTAAGTAAGTTCAGGAAAGTACTGTATGTTGAAGTGATATGGACATATGTTGAGGAGAGGCAATGAATATGTAGGCAAGAGAGTGATGGGAATGGAAGTCTAGGCGAAGAGAATGGGAGAGAGGCTAAAGCATTGGTGGATAGATAAAGTAAAAGAAGATCTAAAGTAAAAGAGTTTGACTGAGGAGGAGGTGCAGAGCTGAGCTGTATGGGATGGCTGATCAAGTACATCAAGCCCACATAGAAGTGGGAAAAGAGGAAGAGGAAGAAGAAGAAGTTAGGCTATGGATGACCTGTCATTTTGACATTGGTATCAGTATAAATACTATGAGGAGTGAATATTACACCAGAAGAATATATCTTTAACTAGTCCTGTGTCTTTCTACTCTGAAATTGGGAAGATCAATGAAGGTTATAGAATGAAGTGTATTTATACATGGACATGGTGGACAGCCTCAAACTGTTTGTGGACAGAGGAATACAAATCTAGGCCTGTCTGTGCAGATTCAAGGTCCTAACTTTGGTAATGGAGCATCTGGCCTGTTTTAACCTGAAGTGGTCTGGCCCCTTATTTCTCTGAATCTCTCATTGTCTTCTCTTTCTCTTTCTATTTTTGATGTCTGAGTAGTTTTTTCTCACTGCTGTAGTGGAGGTACTGTCCTCTTCTTCCCAACTCTGAGCAGAACTGACTTTGGCTGGGCGTGATAATTTTAAACATTACTTTGAGTTCATGTCTGAGTTTGTCCATGGAGTTATTTGTGGGGTTTGCGGTGTTTCTAATATGTCTTGGGGCCATCTGGCAATAGTGACCCCTGAAGGCACCTTGATCCACTGCTTTCCTGAATCCTCAGCTTTTGGGCTGCATAAACTCCTTTAATACCCCATCCATTGTGATGCTTGCATGCTGAAATCTAATGTTCTGAGAGAATACTGCTAGCTTTCAGGGCTCTCACTGGTGTTCTCCCAGAATATTCCCTACCCCTTTACAGTTATAGGACATATTGTTCACTGCCAGGTCAGTTACTGAGGATTTCCTGTCTTTTCCTGAGATGCATGAATATACCGAGTGTCCCGTGTGGTGTTTTGCAACTCAGTTCATTTACTAAGGGTCTACAATCTATTACCTGACCTTTCTTTCTTGACAAATTTGGAGATTTTTTTCTTACCTAGAGTTCTAGACACTCCTCAACTGATACAGTGTACAGTATGCACATGCATGCAGACATACATACATGTGATATAACAAAATACTTTAGTTTGCACTAGTGTCCATCTCATCACATGCTGCATCATTTAAATAGGGAAATCATTGAAGAGCTTGATAAACTTGCTTTGATGACTGCATTATGGGAAGCCTAGTTTTATCATTGGCATTTACCAAAAACTCATAGATTTTTAGAAGTATTTAAAATAGTTTGTTAGTCAGTATCATGTGGAACTTGCTGTGAATAAAAAAATCCACGTTGTTTGTTAACAAAGCTTAATTCCTAAAACCCTGCTTACATTTTGTATGCTCTTGTCTGTCTTAGACTGTGTGACAGCTTGTGAGACAGCTTAGCTGATTAAACTAATTGGTAAATTCTGTAACACCACCAAACTTTGGTTTGTTTATCGTGGATCTCAGATATTTCCCATATGTTGCATGTTTCAAGAATCATGGTGGTTTGCACTAAGTGTTTCTCAGGTCCAGGTGACTGGTTTAAAATGCAGAACAGGTTACTATGTGTAGTATGCATGTTCTCTTCCCCACGTGCAAGTGAATTTTTCCCTTAACATCCCAGAGGCAGTGGAGGAAAATCAGATGTTAGTCCATCACAGCACACACTCATTCATACCAGGTAAATTTAATGTCAGTAACTAATCTAACATTCTCTCCAGGGTTAGTTCCAGCCTTGTGACTGATGCTCCGGTGTGCCATGCCCCCGTATTGCAAAAAGCAGGTTCAGACATTGGAACAATGGATCATAAAAATTGGTCATACAAAACTCCACTAGAGGACTCTGAGAGAAGAGTAAACCCTTGTCAAATCAATCATGCTGCTTTAAGAAGTGTTACCTCCTAATTCCACCGGTCTCCCTTGGGTTTTGCCAACCTGAACCACCACTTTGAGATTCACACAATCTCTAACAGATTTGTTCTCCCATATTAATATCAATTTGTATGTTCCTGCATTACAAAGGACTGTTTAAAAATCATAAACAACACATACAGTACACACGTGCTAGACATCCATTATACAAAAATGAATGATTAAGCAAAGAAATGACATAACTACCTTGATTATGAAAGATCAGAAAACTGGCTACAGAATTTAAATTTTACACAAATAACTTATTTGCCCATGGCTTAACCTGATATCCTAAGTTTACATTTCATGGCTGAACCGTTAGGAAAATATTAATCCAAGTGCAGAGTTCATTTTCACTTTGACAGACAAAGGATGTTGTCTGGAGCTAAGGAGATTGTCCCACATTCCTTATAGTTATGATTCTTGAAATCATCATGCTCTTTAAAAGGTTTTCAAGGAAAAACAACAATTACCCTCAGTCAGGCTGCCTCAATTATTTAAACTTGATAAGCCCTCTCATCTCTTTCTCATTTTCTGCAGTGAACCATCCACCAGAACATCAGCATTACAGCAGCCCCTTCAAGTCTTTTTCCATTATTGCTCCAAACTGAACTGTACTTGTGACAATTGCAGTTTCCTTTCTACATCAACGTATTCTCAATACAATTTGACTCAACAAGAATCTAGCCATCTCACCTGTGGCCAGCCTGGATAGTGCAGAAAATAAAGCAAGTGAATCTTGCAGTTTTAATTTGTCCATGGGTTGTAAAGAAGCTTTTATTTTAGACCATTTCATGTTCTCCTGTATTTGGAGCCTATCCTGATAAATGGCAGTTGGAATTTCTGTGATTAAGTGGATACATTAAGCAAATGTCATTTTCCCCACCTCAGTCTGTTTTCTCAAAATGCCTTTTCAATTTTAAGGTTTGCTGAAGGCAGATTTTGGCAGCAGGAGCCAACCCTTGATAAGGTGCCAGTACAAATACCAGGTTGTAATGCACCCATTCTCAGACTTGATTTTGTTGTCTGGCATAGGTTCTGCTTTCTTCACAAACCACCAACAGGTATCTTCTATTGGCACTGCTGTGATTTCAGCAGCCTTCATCTGCACCGTCAGTTGTACACTTGTACAGATTTATAGCTGTAGGATTCAGCAGGCAGCTCCACATGCTAGTAAACTTGCCCCATGACTGCATCCAGCCATCCTCTGTCCAGTGATTATCTTCCCTGTGTTTATTTGTTCACTTAATGCAAAAATAATTGTGATCCATGTTGCCTTATAATTCATCTACCACTGCTGTGTTTACTTTCAGCCCAGTTATTTGCTTTTAATGTGGTTAAGACTGACACCACACCCTGGAAGATGACATTTCTGATATCAGTAGAAGAGAACACAACTAAGTAATAAAGGTGTAGCTGAGGACTTTTGGGTGAAATGACTGCCATTTCATCAGATTACAGTACCCTCTGGTTTGCCTATCCACCTTTTTCAAGTTAAATATCGCTCAGCCTTATGGATATTTAAATCAATTGCTACTGCCAGTAAAGTACATGCTTCTGACTCACTATGTGACCTTGAGGAGGTCACCTATCCTGTCTGTGTTACAATTGTCAAAAAAACATGCATAATTGATTAGACCATTGATATAATAATGTACACTATACAGCTAAAATGCCTTGAGATTATAATTGCTATAAAAAAGGTTTTATACAAAGTAAAAGCTATTGGTTCATTTATTGTAGTACATATTTATTACCTCCTTCAGTCATGTTGTCATTGATTAATGGAGTGAAAAAGTAGTGATAGAGTCCCAGTTAGCCCAGCGCCAACACAAGATGTGCAGCTGCTGACCTGAACTGATCTGTTCCTTATGTGTTGCTTTCCACTACTGTATACTCACGTTCTACTACAATGTGAGGAAAGACAAGAATTTAAATGGTTCTCATTTGTCATCTATAAGGACTCATTGCCACAAATATTTGATTGAGAGGAGGTCCCTGCTGATCTGTACGCATCTTTATAGCACAGAAGTATTATGAAATTGAAACCTTTGGGAGAATCGCATCACCAGCTTGGTTGGGGAGTAATAATAATTATGCTGTGTGGGTCAGAGAAGACTTATTTTGGATGCTGTTAGATTAAAAAGACTGAATTTTGCATAATACAGACATTGCTTTGGCAGTACTGTACTATATAGAGTCATGGCTGACCTGAACTTGGTCAGAAGGCTGGCTGCTGCATTATATTATATTGTAATTTCTGGGGTTTTAATTTGTTAGCTATTCTGCATTTACCAGTGAGAATAAACATTTGTTGTTTTACGTCACAGGGTAGTTCATGATATAGTAGCACTGAGCAGCACCCACTTTGTTTCTGAGGACCACATTTTGAAATATGGCCTGTTTCATAAATTTCAATATTGCTTTTCCAATAGAGTAATAGTGGGAATTGGACTGGACATTTATTAATTTCATAACACTAAGGTCATTGTGCCCATTATCTCCATGTCTGCATCTTTCTTCTTTTTTTTTTTTTTTTATTAAATGTCTGTAAATGTAAAAGACACATGTTGTGCCCCTTTAATACTCTTTTCAATTCAAAGGTGTGAGTGAACTTCATGTTTTTCCTCTGAAAATAATAATTTTGATTAGGGTGCAAGTGTATCTGGACTAGTGGTGAACTGTACTGCATCCTTTCTCATAAAGTTAACAGGACAAATCTGGGCAAGTCAGTGTGGGCCTTCTCTGGTATCTTTTTCTTATGTTATTACTTCCTAGAGGTAGCTGGCAAGGTGCACCTCACAAAGGACAGTGTATGATTTCCTGAAATTGAAAGATACCCCTGTGTAGATAATGATGTTCCTGATATATGAGTGGGTTTCAGAGCTTCACAGTGCTTAATTAAAGAGCACGCCCACTCAGGCCCATCTGGGTCAAATTCACCGGCTGGCTACTAAGCACTCAATGTGCTTAAAATCCTGTGCTCAGTGAGATTTAGTGCTGGCTCTAACCTTTTTTTTCTTTTTTTTGGGCGTTTCCTTTGCATTCTAAATATAAAGGCTGTGGTTCTCTCTCACTGTTTCATATGAATACTTTTCTTACTAAAACATTTCCTGTTGCCTCTGAGTAGCAGTAGCAGCTTCTACAGAGGACCTGTAAATGTAACCAAGAACTGGGTACATCATTATTAAAACAAATCAAGCAGATGAATTTCATGTAGATCTACCTCAGATAGCTGCTGAATGTGTGGGTGGGTATGCAAGTGTTACTGTATCGCATTCAGTTTGGAATGGATGTTGAAAAATATGGAACTTTGGTTTCAGTCTAACATTAGTGCATTTTTAATTAAGAAAGCCATTCTCTACAAAAAACCTAACCCACAGTTCAAAGACGTACTGCTATACCAATTGGCATGGTGTGATTGAAACCTGTGATGGTTTGGTGTCTTGTGCACAGTTGCTCTTGCTTGTTTGTTACTATTGGAATAGGCTCTGACTATGAGCAGCTTTTAAATGAATAAATCAAATTTAAAAATGGACGAATGGTTTCCAGTATTATTTTCACAGGTTTTGTGAAAACAAAGCACAACAGCATTCATAAATAACCACAATGCCTGTTTATACAGTACCTTAAATACCGACTCAGAATGTCTGTTCTTATTTGCTACACAAAAGTGCTTTGGAATGGTGTTGTTAAGTGCTATATAAAATAAAGACTAATTGATGAAACAAATCATGATACAACTGAAGAAAACCACTGTGTGCATGTGTTGGAAAAGTAAATTGCAGGTAATAAACGACTGACAATTGGCCTTAGTTTAAAGGATGAAAGGAAATACATTATCAGACCTGTTTAATCCAGCTCACGTTTATGGCCGACCAGAGGCTATCTTGTGCACCTATATGCACACACCCTCACACTCGCTCATACAGGACATGTTCAGGGTTGCCAGTTAATCTAGCATCCACGTCTTTGAAATGTGTACACTAAGACCCTCAGAGACAGAGAGAATCAGAACGTGTAAAACTCTTAGACAGTGCATTTGACCCCAGAACTCTGCGGTCATGACATAGCAGCACTAGCCAGTATGTCAGTGTGCTGATCTTTAATATACTTTACCTTATGATTATAATTATTTGGAATACTTGAGAACATAAGATTGTTCTGTGCAGATATATACTTGTATGTATATTTACATATGTACAGTACATACAGTGAATTCAAAAAGTATTCAGACCCCTTCACTTTCTGCACACTTTATTGGTCAAGGTCTTGTTATTGTCACATGTACACAGTGAAATTCTTCCTTGCATAATGTTCCTTGCAGACACGATAATCAACATAAACATCAGGAAAAGAAAAAGCTCACACTTAAATATGCTATTAATACAAATCACAGTAAATAACACTAAACAAAAGATTACATACACAGGAAAAGCACTTGAATTTTTCAGTTGATTACAGATAGTTTATCACATAATGATAGATGAACAGCCTTCTTACCTTTGGGCTGAAACTATTATGAAGTCTCACAGTTCTGGTGTTAATTGTTCTATAGCACCTGCCTGATGGAAGGAGGGAGAAGAATGCCCATGCATGAGGACTAGGGTCCTATTTGATTCATTTTACATTGCCCAGACAACACTTGGCAAACATGTCCTGCAGAGATGGTGTCTGTGTTCCAGTGTTGATCTGCGCTGTTTTCACTGCCCTCTGCAATGCCTTGTGATCCTTAGCTGAACTGCTACCATACCAGCACACCATGTAGCCAGTCAGGATGGACTCTACAGTACATTTTTGTTGTAGATTTAATTTGAAATAGATGTATTTTCCTTTTTTGCCAATCAATCTATACTCAATAATTTATAAAACAAAGTGGAAACATGTTTTCAGAAAGTTTTGAAAATGTAAAAAACTAGGGGGCTTTGCCCCCTCCACCTCTTCATTGGGAAGAAACACTACTTTTCCCTGATGTAGACCTATGTGATAGGAACGTAGTGAGACATGGATCAGGGCAAAGGTATAAGACCATTTCCAGATCTTTTGAGTGTTCCCTGGAGCACAGTGGCCTCAATAATTGTGAAATGGAAGCACTTTGGAACCACCAGCATCATGCTATGGGGGCTGCTTATCAATGCCATGGACAAGGAGACTAGTCAGAATTGAGGGAAGGATGAATGCAGCCAATTAAAGAGAGAAGTCCTTGAAGAAAACCTGCTAAGACAGAGCTGAAATGACTTTGAGACAAATTACTGACAGTCCTTAGTAGCCCAGCCAAAACCCAGACTTAAACCCTAACACTGTTTTGGTGTTGTGACCCAATTTTTGCCCTGGAAGTGTCTTCATGACTAAACAAGGAGGGAGAGTGGTGGTCTTCATTTGTGAATAGAACATAATTGTTAGAGTGTGGGGTGTGATTCCCCTTGGTGAACTGAGCACAATCGTGAGACTGGGTGGGGGTGGGTTGCAGGGTTGGTTTTCCCTTGGCAAATTAAGTGAGTTTGTCAGAGTGGTGGGGGTGGTGGATTAATCGAGCGTGATTGACAGAGCATGGGGGGAAACAAGACTGATTGCTGTAGCAGTGACCAACTGTGCAAACCACTCATGCCCCACTACTATTATAAACGATAGCTATTCTTGACAACCAGCAGCAGCCAGCAACCCAAAATTGCGTCATGACCCAGGGGTTGAGAAACACTGCCATAGAACATGTGGGGAGAGATTTGAAGGTGGCACTTTGTAGACACTTCCTATCCAGTCTATGGAGTTTGGGAGGATCTGCCAGGAAGAATGAGATAAACTGCTTAAATCCAGGTGTGCAAGGTTGTAGAGACTTAATGTAGGAAGACTTGAAGCTGCAGTTGCTCTAAAGTACTGAATTAAGAGCCTGAATACTTATATTAATAAGATTGCAATTTCTGACTTCTCTTTGTTTTTGTTGTAAGAGGAATTGAAGCGATGCAGTGGTGCACGTATTGTATTAGTGTTAGCAAACAGCTATTATTTGTTATTGCATGTACAGTACAATTCATGTTCTGGCCATAACGGCTTATTCTTGGCAGGCTCTCAAACCATCCGTTTTCTAAAGCTGTATAAATAAGCCCGCCATTAAGTGCTTGTAAGAAAGAATACCTGTATGAACACTTTAAAATACAGCTCCATCCATTCATTTTCGAACCCGCCCACTTAAATGTTTCCTCAACTAGCTTCATCCAAGACGAAGCCGGAGACAAACATGGACAAGACGTCACTCTTATCGCAAGGCACACTCACAAACCCACATCAATTTAGAATGGGGTATCAAAACCAACCACCTTATTTGGAATTGTTCATGTGTATTGTATTTTTTAAAAAGCCTGGCAGTGGGCGGAGATATTTTAACGAAGAACAGACTCATGGCTAACGGTGCGTTTATTTAAATCTTAAAAGTAAAACCGAAGCAGTGTGGTAGCTGCTACTTCCAGAACAAACGATTATATCTTATGTGATGATTTGTCGTGGTTCTTTTTTATGTTTACATGTACCTCCGAACTTAACTGTCATTCTGAGTGCCACGCTTCTCCCATAATGCATCCGTTGTCGGCTCTTATTGTGCTGAGCCCGCCTCTTATTTTAATATAGGCGGGATTAGGATATATTTTTTAAATGATAAAACCGCCTTAAAATCGAACCTTATTTCGTATACGTCTGATAAAGAGAGTGATTAAATACTGAAAGAGGGATGTTTAACAGTCAAAGTCTATTCTGAAATATAACGGTTTATTGGTACAGTTAATTTACCCATAATGCCTTAGACGTCTGCTAGTGCTCTTGGTATGAGCCACTCTCACGGACGGGCGTTTGAAACTTAGCATACGAGGCGGGGTATTGTGTTGTGATGAACACGCCTTCTACTAATCGCAAAACCATCCTGGCGGAGGGTCTGCCAATTGGGCGTGGTTACCTTAAAAAGGGGCGCGGTCTGAGGTACTTTTTAATTTCGGGCAGCAGGGTGCTGAAAAAACTTCCTCTTGCGGAATTGAAAGGCTCATTGTGGTGTTAGCTTAGAAGAAAGGAAGAGCAGAAGAAGAGAAAACGAAAACGAAAACTTAACGAGCTTCTTATCCATGCCGTTTGCTCAAACTGGTCAAGATCAAACTGGAGTTACAGTGTTTAAAATCAGGGGAACGAGACACTGATTGATCATATACGTTTTCTATAAAAATGTCTCGGATGATAGAAACTCTCCCCAAAACGCGACAGGAGCGAATGAAAGAGATAACTCTAAAGGTCAGTTTTTTTTCTCACTCTCTGTGTTTAGTGGTACTTTGAGTGCTTAAGTTTTTTCATCTTGAAGGAGGAAAGGCAGCACCACCGGCAAAAAGGGGAAGTCGACGAAGACGTTTTATTTTTCTCTTCTTTTTAAAAACTCATTAACATTTTATATCCGCTACCAAAACATGTTAAAAAAATATTAGGAATTGATTATGCTGGATAAATCCAGATTACGGCCGTCCAGGCACATGGCGCTTATCATAGAGTATGGCTGTGGTTATAAATTGCCGTTTAATTGAGACCTACAGCACGTTGTTGGGGGATGTTGCCTGCTGTTGGCTTGTTGCCTTGTGTGCGTAGGAATAAGGCCGACCACGTTTTCATTCGTGATTTCATTAAAAGCATCTCCGACTTGCGATGCTCCAACTTTTCTCTGCCGTGAGTTTAAGAGCGCAGATTCCCTAGACTGAAATCGACAGATCAGTGTGGGTTACGGTGTGGGTTACCTCGTGTTGGAAATCCTTTCCAAAAATGAAAGAAAGAGACGTGTCGCCTATCTTTCCCAAAAGGTTTTTCAGTGTTGAAAGTAAACGGTGCTCTTGAACACTCGAGGACTTTCAGCCTTGGGAGTCGTAATTAGGTGCATACCTACTGTATATGTTAGGAGGGTGTGTGCTGAGGAAAGCAGGTGTGGGTGTGTGTGTGTGTGTTTAGATTGCTGTTGTCGTACAGTTTACAGCCAGGTTGTGTTCCGCCCTCCACAGCCCCCAACCCCGTGCAAAATAAAAAGGAAGAGAAATCCAGTGTCAGGGTCAGAAAGGAAGGAAGGTCTCCTGACTATAGGGTTTTTTTTGTGCTGCCTGGCTTTGAATCCAGGCCCCCCTGCAAATTAGTGAAACGGTGACAAATCGGGGGACAAATGAAGTCCTAAAGCTTTGGGTCACAATGAATGACCTGGAATCGATTACTTTAGATACCTGCACGTCACATGATTACGTACTGTATGCGTTTTTATATACTGTAAAGTTGCAAAGTGTTTATTAAAAACAAAGTGATAAGGGAAGTAATGGATGACTGAGTTTATGCTGAGGTGCTTTTCCTTTTTCATGTCAATAATTAGCTCTACGAGGGTCATGGCTGCCAACTGTTCAGTAGTCGTCAATTTTTTTTAAAGGTATGCTTATGGGCATACAGTATATGTAGTGCAACAAATATATTCATTTGTTATTATACAGCAAGTAAAGTGCTGAATTAACATAATACCTATAGCTTTTTGTAATATTTATTAGAGCCCCCATTATTCCTAAACTAAGCTGGACCTAAAATTTAAATTGGCCTTAAGTGGACTGGTGACCTGTCTAGAGTTGGTTTGTTGCCTTGCTGTCACTGTTTTTGTGGTAAGCTTGCACATCCTATTACTATGAACTGGAATTGTGGCATACATAAAAAATGGAGTGGGAAGGACTTTTGTGTGCTTTATATAACAAAACAAATATTGTTGCTGTTGTCCACATGGAGTTGGCACATTCACTCCACATCTAGTTTTCGTTCATTGTCAATGTGCATGTATTTGAGGGGGTTCTATGTTGGACTGGTGTTCCATCCAGGATTGGTTCTTGCCCCTTTTCTGACCTTGAACTGGATTTAAGCAGATTTAAGAAAATTATCTTGTATAATATATTTGTCATAATATATCAATACACACACAGCAAACGTCTCTAACAATATAACCTGTAAATATTTACATTGTATGAAATATGGAGTTGCTCATATTCAGTATTATAGCACAGTTGTAGGCACTACTGACTAACAGCACCTGGAACTTAGGGTCACTTCCTTTCCTGCAGTTCCATATTTTATCCATAAGGTTTTTGGTTTCTCCTGGTGCTTACTACATTTCAGCACAATACACATTTGCTTAATTAGCAGGGTTAAGTTGGAATGGTGGAAGTCATTTTGCATTAAGATGAAATGACCTCTCATGAAGGAATAGTTTCCATTCTGTGTGCAGTACTGCCGCAGTGGGCTCTGGCTTCTGGCGATTCAGTAAGGGAAAGTGTTCGTTCATGAAATAGATGGATATAAGAAAAATCATGGGTTTCTCCATTGGCTTACTTTTTAGATGATTGTATGGTCTCATGGCACATCAGTGTCTGTTTAAATGCATTGCATTCTACCTAGTAGCATGTTAATTTGTGAGTCTCAGTAGATGCTGTTTAATAAAAGTAATGTAAAAGCCTTGTATAATACAGCTTACACCTTAGCAATCATATTTGAAGATAAATGAACACTGCAGACAACCAGTGTTTGTGTGATTGTGTCATTTAGATCACTGAATTTGTGATTGTCCATTTATTGTATCTATGCAGATGTTATGACAAAAATAGGCCAGATTAGTGACATGTTTTGCTGGCTACATATTAAAGATTTTCTTCCACTCATTTAATTAATTGTATAAACCACATTAGTTCACACATACACGTATAATCTGATATACTATGTGTTGCTCATTCCTTGGTGTTGGTATTTTCTGTATTTGTAGTTCTTTTGTGTCATTCTGGAAAATGGATTGATAGATATTGCAGATCTTTTCATGCATCATTTATGCAGATCTTTTAATTTTTTTTCTTAAACTTTCTTCCACTAATTATTTGTAGAGAATACCATATGTTAAAATGAATTTTCCACCTAATAAATATTAATCAGTTGCTTTCAATTAACCAGCTAAGATTGACTAATGGTGGGCTGTTGAAATATGGAAATTATAGTGGTGCATTGAGCAGCCTCCTCATAAGCACGTGTAGTTGGAGAGTTCTCTGCTTTCGATGCTGCATCACGCAGTCTACCCACTTCACACCTCTTGCTCTTCGCTCTGGGGGCCTCCTGGTGCTCCCGATGGGACTCCTGTGGTGCTGTGACGCAGGGCTCTGTCTGGATGAGCTGTCTGAAGTTCAGAGTTCACTACATCATGCCAGGGCTAGGGGATTTGTGCATGTGTCTCATTGGAATGTAGTGGGGGAAGCTGGAGGCTGAGCAGAGGTGGTGTTCTGTTTTCTCTGACTCAAGCTGAAGAGCGTGGGATTTGCATTCTGAAAGTATGACGCGGAGTACCTGTCTTTAAACAAATGTGAAACATTCTTGCAGATCTGCAGTGTAAGTTATAAATGGGCTGCATGGCAGCTGGTGATGCCTTCTGTGTCTTGGAATAACAGCTCCAGGTGGCTGTTCAAAGAGACGGTCACCAGAGCACTGAGCTACCAATGCCTCAGAGACCTGCTTTCTTGTTACTAAGCCTGGTAACAGCTGTAGTTTATTCCGCAGTATT
The DNA here is from genome assembly GCF_900747795.2 of Erpetoichthys calabaricus. Taxonomy (NCBI): domain Eukaryota; kingdom Metazoa; phylum Chordata; class Cladistia; order Polypteriformes; family Polypteridae; genus Erpetoichthys; species Erpetoichthys calabaricus. The sequence continues at coordinate 208,169,673 of NC_041395.2, forward strand.
TTACGACATTCCCATGATGTGGCACAGAAAATAGGTAGTGTCAAGTCACAATAAAGACTCCTTAACAGACAATGCTGGCCTTAGTGTGCAGCAGTAGAAAACTCATTTCTTTACTGTATGTAGTAGGTAACAAAGACTATTAAAATAAGTGGATATATATGTGAAGATCACTCTGTATTCTGTACCTGTGTCATTAAAGACATTTGTGCTTCTGTACATTTCTTGGTACCTTCTTTAAATTTCTGCCTTTATGGAAGCAATGCCCGTTGCTATGATGCCTTGCTTATCTGGGCTTTGTCTATAAAACAAAATGATTTGCTGTCTTTTGTTCTTGTCCAGAAACAGCAGCACCTTCACTTTCACCAATAAAAAGTGTGATTCTAACCCAGTTATGCACTTAATTCAGTGCAGTTTATTCTTGAAAAGTACACTTCCACGCAGGGAGATATTTTCGTAGTGTTTTTGACTGTTCATCACAAGCTTTTGATGCACTTTACTTTGTGGTTTTTGCAAATGTGCTTTTTATGTTTGTTTGTTTATTTAATTGTTAGAGCACAGAAAAGATCCACCTTACTCACCAAGCCCACAAAATGCAGCCGTGTTTGCATATGTGACAGACACCAGGGCCATCAGCTTATTTGCACATGATCGTGTGCACCTCACTGCAAGTAGTAAAGCGGAAAGCTTACAGGCCTGGCAGATGTTAATGTTATTGGAGCTGGAATCAGTTTGTAGATGAGCAGAACTGAAATTTAATATAATGCTGTTGGTGACTGTGATGGCCAGAAGGTAGAGAAGGTAGTTTAATTGGCGTGATACATGTTTTATTCATGGAGGCAGACCTAGCCATCTACTAACAAAATATGCTATTGATGTATGGAGCCTTAAATGCTCTTTGTTCCAGGCAGGAGTGGGAGGCATTTTCTAGTCTTTACACCCAACAGGCAGCTACTGTGCTATGAAGCCACGGGACATATGTTCTTGTAGGCACTTCACCCTAATTTAGTAGATATTTCAGTAGCTTCAGTTTGTGTGCAGACCATAAGTTGTAGGCTAAATATGGGAATGAAGTGCATAATATTGACCACCACCAACCAAAAGCGTAAGTTGCTCACTTCATATGACTGAGTACTGAGACAACCGGAAGAAACTATCACAACTACTTTATCTAAAGATGTTGTCCAAACCTTAAACACACGTAGGAAAGAGAATTAAGGGTGAAATTTCGTTCAGCTGTGATTTTTATTTTTTTTTTTTGCCAAATTCATTAAACTGAAATGATGCTGATTATGACAGCTCTATGAAGTGAAAAGCCTGGGAAACAAATCTGCTGTAAAAGATAACACCAACCTTACTGTTTTAATTTTCACCACTATGCTTATTAAGCTTGCACACTGAAACCACATTCCTCTCACCTCTTCCAAAGATATGACCGTGACTTTGGTACTGTTCTTTTTATAAATTACTTATTGTTATTGGATTTAGCCAAACAAAAATACCACGGGGCAAGCAGGTGCTACCCGTCCATTTCATTCTTTTAAAAAGGTAGCACTACTTCTGCCAGCATGGAGCACAATTCAGTAATCACACTATAACGACGCCCAGTCATTTACTCGAAGGATGTACCAGATTTTTGGTCACTACAAATACAGTATATATAGCAAAAAAATGACACATTCGGTATTCCATAAAATGAGTGAAAAAGCCGAAATTGACCGGCCAAAGACATCTGACACTTTTTTCCCGTCTGGTCTCCAACAATAGTTACAAATGATGCTTTCAAACGGTACCTCCTGTTCTGTGGGAAATGAGTGATACAGTATGCCATGTGGTATTTTATTGTGGGACCTGGACTCCCATCTTTACAGAGTTGTACTGGTTTATTTACAGTAAGAAATAAGTAATGGTGACCTACTGCAAGTAAATGCCACACTTTTACAAAAGCAAAATGAGGAGGCCAAAAGGTCATACTGGGGTAAATTGAATTAGGACACAAAGCTAAGCTATTTAAACAAGTTCAGCTAAATTAATAAACAATGTGAATCTGTATAACTTGGCAGCCAAGGAACAGACAACAAAAGGATTTTGACAAGCTAACTCCGCACACATTTTTTTTCTTTATTTTCAGTTTAGAATTTTTAACTATGTTTGTTTAAAGACATAGACTAGTTTCAAAAATGAAAGTTTTTTCACTTTTTCATTTGCAGTTTTATAATCTAGCTTTACTATAAAGCATACATCAAAAGTTTGATACTAATTTGTGTCATTCAATGGTACATAAACCAATTTGCAAAATATAATTGTAAAAAAGGTATTTGTTATCGGGCCAAGTGTTTTCTGAAATCTGGCTTCAGCCTCTGTCTGGTATTTTCCTTTTTGTCCATCACTAATTTCCACCAGATTAATTTAGTGAAAGTCAAACAAAATGACACCTTTTATTGGCTAACTAAAAAGATTACAATATGCAAGCTTTTGAGGAAACTCCAGGCTCCTTCTTCAGGCAAGATGTAATTGAGAGACTCTAGTTATCCTGCATCCATCCATCCATCCATTGTCTCCCGCTTATCCGAGGTCGGGTCGCGGGGGCAGCAGCTTGAGCAGAGATGCCCAGACTTCCCTCTCCCCGGCCACTTCTTCTAGCTCTTCCGGGAGAATCCCAAGGCGTTCCCAGGCCAGTCTTTGTGTCCAGAGAGAAACTTGAATAAAACTAGGGAAAAACATGCAAATACCATGTAAATTATGACCAGGCCAGTAACTGAACCTGATCGTTGGGAGCTGTGAAGCAGCAAAATCAGCCACCGTGCTGCCCATTAGTCAATTTGTCCATTTAGAAACATCGCAGAGGAGTTAACTGCCACCAATTCATTTTCTGAACATGGATTGCAGAAGCTAGTGTCTGCCCTTGTAGCATCAGCCACTCCATCTCATTTCTTGTGTGTAAAATCTGGCATATAGCAAAATGGATGTTGGTTACCCAGGTTTTAATGAGCAAATGTGCTGCCCTAGTGCCTTGGGGAACAACAAACTGATAAGAAAAAGGGGGTTATACAAATGAACATCATGAATGAAGTTTTAGCTGTCTCATCGGCATGCAGAGTTGTGCAGAAGGTTAGATCCTATTGTGACTCATTATTATATACATTTAGATACAGGTTTATCTAGCCCAATTAGTAGATTACAGCTCCTTGATCATGTGACAGCTTTTATGTGCAAAATAAAGGAAGCTCAATTTTTTTATTTATTTTTTACTAGTAGCAAAGATCCTTTTTTTGTAGAATCAGGTATGAAGATTACCTCCCCATTTTTAGCATTTAGCTGTTCATGTTCTCATTGGCTTCTTTTCTTAGGGTAGTACATATGGCACTCTGTTCTTTCGCACTTTAGCATTTAGTTGTGCTACAAGAGAATTTGAATTGGCCTCTGTGAAAATGACTGTGCTGTTCATCTTGTTCTCTCTCAGAATCACATGTCAGCCCTCTCTGTGAATCAGATCATAGATGTTTTCAGGCTGATTATCTCTTTCAACACAGTAGCATTCATTTTGTAATTTTATTATGAAACACTCAACCAACCTTTAGCTCCTATTAAAAAGTTAGTGCAATGGTTAACTTGTAGGTTTCTGAACATGCCCTTTCTATTACTTAAAAATGCTGCCATGTCATTATATGAGCATAGTTCCTACACTAAAATGCTGCTTGCTGACCCTGTACCCAGCTTTAAAAGCATTGCAGCAAGTTACAAGGACACCTCCTGCTTTGGGCTGCATGTGGAGTTTCTGATCCTGTGTGGCTCTAATGATTTAATTTGAACCGGTAATTACTTTCTGCAGCTGCTCAGAAAATAAAGAGCAAAAAAAAAAAAAGGCAACACGCCCATTGGACTATAAAGTGGTTGCTGGCTGGTGTTTGTGTCTCTTTTAGTTCGGGTTAATCTATAGACAAAGGAAAAAAAAGTCTATTTGGAGTTCATCAGTCTTTGTTTTTACATTACTTCTATGACAGCAAGTAACATCCTCAAGAATTTAAGTAAAATGTTTAAGTAAATCTGCTTAGTCCAGTTTAGAGATGTATGAAGCAAAAGCTTATCCTAGGAGCACTGGGAGCATGGCAGGATACAGCTTTGGACAGGTATAGCAAAAATATAAAATAACAGCTTGGTGCTGCATTCTTTGATGTATCTGCCTTAAAGTTTGATTCCCAGCTCCATTGTCGGTCTGGAGTCTGCATGTTCTTCTCCATCCATATGGGCCGTGCTTGTTAAGTTAACTTGAAACACTCGAATGGCCTGTTGTGAGAGCCATCTTTTAACATGGTATTGGACTTGGCAAGCTAGAGGGACTAAATAGCCTTTTCTCATTTGTAGACATTGTTATGCCTAGCTTTTTTTTTTTTTTTTTTTTTGTGACAAGCCTTTGATGGCTTCCCAGACCGCACATTACATCACTAGTAACACTGACCTGTAGTCCTCGAAGAAGCAAGTTTTTTGGGTTGTGTTAACGTGGGTCACATCTTAAGGTCGAGATTAAAATCAAGCACCAAGGCCCAGTTGTTTCTGAATTTGAGCTTGTCAGAGGGACACCCCTATGATAATGGACCACTAAGTCCTCTGAAGAGGTACCTAGTGGGGGAGAACTTGAGGAACAGTGGGCCATGATAGACTACTGTAGAATTATTACTGGTGACACAACGTGTGCTTCAAGGTTATCATAGTACTACAACTACTGTATATAAAGACTAAGCTCCAGAATTGTGAAGAACAAAGTGATAGTCTGAGATATGGTGTTGAAAAAAACAAAGCTGTGGGCTTTCCAGGAGCAACAGTAAGACTAGTGCAGTGACTACAAACCTTGTTTTTGGATAAATCTTAGATCGGAGAATCTTGTGGATACCCAATTATATTTAGTAAGCTGGCAATAAACAACATAATTGTGTAATTTTATAAGAGTAAATCTTTCTTTTCTAGACCCTTGTACTTTAAAAGTTGGCTGAGCTATAAGACTTCAAAGTGAGACTACATAGGACTGACCTATGAGGAGCAGTTGAAGTGAGTTTGTCATGAGTTACACTGAGGAATAGCAGACCACAGTGATGCCAGATGGAGTTGCACAACAGTCGTGGTAGAATGTCAAATGTTAAAAATACTCTGTTGTGATGTGGGTTTATCAGTATGTAGAACCACAACTGTTAAATAGCATTGCCAGATTGGGGTACTGGGGAAGGAGTTTTTGACTTTTGTAGATGCAATAGCAGAGGTTAGGTGGGCAACTGGCAATGGCAGCTGTTTGGTGGACTCTCTCTTCTGAAAGCCTACCGAAAGTGTACATGGCAATATTCACATATTGTAGTCATTTTTAAAGTATTTGAATTTTAAAAAAGGTTATTTATATCTTGATACATGGGATTGTTAAATGAGATCATTGGAATATGAATGTGTGATTATCAGTATATAAACGGAGTTGTGTAGTTGGAGTATCGGTTTATACTGTAAATTTAAAACCGGGGTATTAAGTGGAAATGTCAGAATATGGCCGGTTCAGAGTTGCAGACCGATTGCAATTCTTGAAAACAGATTATTAGTATTTTGAATTGGTTGAGTCACACAGTTGTCCATTGTTTAATACCGTTGCCTCACAGATCCATCGACCTGGGTGTGAATCGTGTTGCCTAGTAGTTGTCCATGAGATTTTATTTGTCTGGTTTTCCTCCCACGTCCCAATTGGTGCTTCAGATCGTCCTGTATGTAGAAATGTGTCCTGTGATGAACGCCCCTTCCATTGCTGGTTATGTCCTTGCTGCAATGCTGCTGGAGTAGGCTATTGGCCCCCTGAAATCCACACTTGTATTAAGTTGAATTGAAAATGGTAAACCAGTTGTTATGTGTTAGTACTTCTAGCATGTAGACAATCTTTTGAAAAGATATATGCTAGAATAATATTCTCACATTTTTCAGGAGTCAGACAATATTTGTAGATGGATAGACAACTTTCAGATACTTGCATCTTGGGTGTTGCATTTGTGTGTCCAGACTGCTAGATTAAAATGGACTAATATATTAGGAGCTGTCAAGGTTTTTGAGACAAATTTGAGATTGTGAACCTCACACAACTGAAAGTCTTCTTACATAAACATCCACATACATTGACATCACTGAGACAGGCAGTGAGCTTATGTTTGACAAATACACATTCAGGTGTGTTGCAAGCTCACTCTAACAAATGGAACTTCGTTATTTTATTGAATGTCCCTCACTGCTGCTCAGTTCTGAGCTACAGCCTTAGCTGAGAGTCTTGGAGAACTGCTGTGACATTACCAGAGTTGATGACATGAGGTGAGATGGCTTCTATTCTGTAATCTGTAACCTCCCCAGTGTTTGTGAGATGGTTCTTGAGGAGGTCTTTGACATTCAAATTGCACATAAGGGACACTTAAGATTATCTAGTAGTTTAGAGTGACGTGTAATTTGAGAGGTCTTGTATTTTGGGGGGGGGGGGGGGGGGAAGCATCAAGAGAGGGTTAATACTCTGATGTAGATAACCTGCAGAACAGTTTTTCAGTAGCTAGCGTCATAGTTTATAAATTCAGTCTTCTTGATGTGTGTATCTGTCTGCGTCTGGTTAATTTAATCTGGCAGCAAGTACCATGCACTTTGAATTGTGTATGGGATCTGGTTCTTGTCAGACCACTCTCCAGGATAGAGACATGGACAGATTGCCGCCTACCTCTGCTTTGTGTATGTGTTGAACTATTAAAGCCAAGCAGAGACATTGCTTAATTAATGAGAGAGCTTTCAAATTAAAGCTACAGTTAGGTTTTTAATTGTCCTTGCCCTTGTGCAGTGAGGTGCAGTGTTTGCAAATTATAGTTGCTAGAAAAAAAAGACCAGTAAGGTCCTAGGCAGGATCAGGAAAGAGTTTTTGTACCACCAGTAAAGGCCCCTACTCCTTGTAACCCTGTACTGGTTTACAAATTGGATGCACACAAACAAATTGCTGCTTAAGTATCACAAAATTAACAGGTGTATCGTAATATAATGTACCAATATTCAAGCTTAAAATACAAAATATACAGTCTTCTAAGACTGAAGAAACCTTAATATACATGGCGAGTCAAAATATATGTTAATATTTGAATGGTGGAAACAATTTATTCACAAAACATACTTCATATGTCCAAGATAATTTATAGGAATGTCTCAACCTGTTCGCCATCATGTTCAACACATGTACCATATGTGGCACATAAATCGTCCACAAAAATTGTATATAAGTATATACATAGCAGTACCATTAGTGTTAACATTATTTTGACTCGCCGTGAACTTTAGAAAGAATTTGTCAAATGGAGAACAAAGGAAGGATATGCAGCTCCTCTCTTACTTACGATATTAATCAGTTTTATGTTTGTCCGTCTACTTTTGCAATGCTTTATGGGTAAACTAGATGCTAATATTGTCTTCATTGCTTAACTATTTTGCAAACCACCCAGCTCTAGCTTACATTGTGACAATCTACCACCCTGTCCAGGGTTGTTTCTGTCTTTGTCTCCAGCCGTCCATGATCCTAAATATTATTGGGTGGATCTGAGAATAAATGTATCCAAGTTCAACCTTACAAAAATTAGGTTTGTATTATCTTGTGCTGCCCTAAAAGCCTCTGTGGACCACCACTCTTATTTGTGCGCCTTGCAACCTAATCTCGCCAGATATTAATCATCTCGCAGGGGTTTCTAGGATAAATGGGTGTCATTATGAAGGAGGCACTCTGGGGATGAGGGGGATGGGAGCGTACAAAAATCAATGGGGGGGCCTAATGTTTCCTCTGTAGATTCTGTGAGATGAAAACCAATCCCCAGTGCTCTGTACCACACCTAGCTGCCAAAGTAGAGCCGCTTCTGGACAAGCAGGCTTGTGTTAAGCTGCTTGAGCCACATCCTGGCAGGCTCAGATTGAGTTACCTATCCTAACAAAAGTCATTCTGTGATTTCTTCTCAGCTGCTGGGAAGCGATCAAAAGAAAGTAAACAAAAATGCAGTAGAGTATAATCTGAGTTTTGTATGGGTTATTCTTTTACCTCTGACTCTTATTCTTATTTATTCTTCCAATCATGTTCTGATTAGGGGTTGTGGAATATTAATAATAGTATACCCCAGGGAGTACTGAAAAAAGTGCATTTGGAAAATAGGTGGATGGTTTGTGAATGTCATATTTTTTTAGAAATAATCTGGATGCTGCATTATAGCAATAATTAATAGTTAATTTTTTTGTTTGTGCGTGTGTGGGTTTTTTTTTTTTTTTTGTGGCTACAGTTGGCACACTGATGGCTGTTGAATAATTTGCCCCTGTTCTGGACTGATCCTTGGAGGGATAATCAAAAAGAGTGGTGGGACACATTTTAAGATATGGTAAATATCATCCCAGGTTTTTTTTTTTTATTATTTTTTTATTTTTTTATTTTGAAGTTCAGGACAAATGGGGATGCAACTTGTGTTCCATTCATTTTAGTTGATCATGATAGCCAGCTTGGCCAGTTCTGTGTCTAAAAGGCTGTGATTTTCAAGTGAACTCTAGACGCAGCTGCGTGAAACAAGCGCTTTTGTTCTTTGCAGTGCTGTGGCTCTGATTGTGTTTGAGCTGCTTTGTCTTTGATGCCTGCCTGCCTGCCTGTCAGAGCGCCTGAGTGCCGGATCATTGTCTATACCCACAGAATGTATGATAGGGCCTGGCAGCGAGAGCACAGATCGTTTCTCACGTTGGGATAGTGGCTACTCTGTGTGAAAGGGTAATTGACTGAAACAGACCTGAGTGAGTGGGGGTGGGCCAGGACATCCTGAAGCTTCCATTTCAGTATCTATACCTGAGCCAGGTACTCCGATCTAAAGTCACAGTAGTAAGGTAAAATGTGATACTTTCCCAGGACATTTTGAATTTCACTGAGTTCTTTTTGACTGGGATATTTGGATTAACAGAAATGTGGTTTAGGCAAACAATAGTGCTGGGGTCAAGATCAGGGGAGGGTCATTCCAGTTATGTAGACAGCAGGAACATTAATCTTTCACTTGGCTTAATGACTGTGTTCACCCAGCCATGCCACACGTCGTCCATTGTTGACTTTAAAGGACAGTTTGAATTATAGTGCAGTGCCCATTCAACATAGTGAGGTCTAAATGGATTACAATTGTCAATCAAATGGACTTCATTAGCGTAAAAGCAATTGACAGCCCAAGTATTGGGTATCCTTGGAGACACTACCTCCCTCTGTTTGATTTTACTTAAAATGATGGTGCTTAATTATGTTCCATCTTAACATTTTTTTTTTTAAGTTTCTTTTTCTTTTAAAGGAAATTGTGTGTGTGTGTGTGTGTGTGTGTGTGTGTGTGTGTGTGTGTGTGTGTGTGTGTGTGTGTGTGTGTGTGTGTGTGTGTGGGAAGGGGGTTGCTGAACCAGTTCCAGCAGAGTCACACGCAAGAAAGACAGCAACCATCCCTGGGCAAGATGCCAGGCCTATACAGAACACATTCACACACCCACACTCACTCATAACAGCAATCGCTCTACCACTTGAGTCTTTAAGATGTTGGATGAAGCTAGAACTTTGATGGTTTTGCTGAACATATGGTAAATTCATCCTATTAAAATATACGTAGAATTGTAGAAATTAACAATGAAACCCTAATACAGTATATAAGATATATGAACAGAAATAAAATAACATTAGGTGAAACGGGAGATAAAACATCTGATTCCCAATGTACAGTTTGAATGATCTGCCAGAGTCCTTGTGGATTAGTTCCTGGTCCCAAAACACTTAGAGCTAGGATTGAGAGGGTGGTGTCCTTTACTTTACAAGTCACTATATTGTAAGTCATTTTGTGATGGACCTTTGCATCCTTGTCAACTATTCTTGATTGTAGGATTTGGTGTGCTGAGCCTGACTGCAAGACAGGGATGGCATTGACCATGTTTGATTTGCTGTACACCTTATAATTTGGCTTTGATCCTCTTTTCTTCTGCTGTGTTAAGACTAGTGGTTAGTGACACATTACCCTTTAGAGTTTTCTACCAGCAAGCCCGCGATTCTTGAAAGAATCGCAAATCCAAGAGTGGCAATCACTTTCTGTTCCCTCTGATACTTGGAGGGATGAAATATCATGAAGGGTGGGTGCGTCCTGGGAAAGTTCATTTAATTAAATAAACATATTTGTTGGAGCTGTGACTCGGTTGTAGGCGCCGTCGTTTATTGTTTTTAGCCATGCAGTTTCGTTTTTGTGTTTCTATGGCTGTGTCGTCAGCGAGAAGTCGTTTGCTGACTGCAGCGGATTCGCGTGCTGAAGTGGCCATGTCGGCGGATCCGGGCATGGAGGGCTACATTACTAAACGAACGTGGTATATGCGGTGGTGTGGGCGGTCGCGTTCGGGCGGCTGTACAACCTGGCGTGCACGCTTCACCTCAGGTTTAGTTTACAGGTCGTAGCCATGGTAAAGTTGTCATTGAATTAAATAAACATATTTGTACTAAAGCGGTGTCTTTGTGTGGGCACCTCGCATGGCATGCGGAACAATAGCCAGGCACTGTCGGAAGTCTCCTCCTAATAAAAGTACTTTTCCTCCAAATGGAATATCATTATTGATTAACGCTTGTAGAAGTTTATCAATGGTGTTGAGTAAATGACTGGATGCCATTGTACATTCGTCTAAAATCAATAGTTTTGCAAGACGGATTTCATTTGCATTGTGACTGTCCATTTTCATAGTTGACACCGATGTCTCCGTGATTGGAACTGGAAGCTTGAATAATGAGTGACATGTCCGACCATTTATTAACAAATTAGCTGCTATCCCGGTTGTAGCCGATGCGATAATTAACTGTTGTTTTGCAGAAAAGAAATGTATATGTGTTTCATAAAGGTACGTCTTTCCGCTTCCCCCAGGGCTGTCAGGAAAGTAGTATTTGGGTATCGGGCTGTTGTCTTCTGTGGCAAGAACAATCTTATTAAAAGCAGCGGATTGTAAGGTATTCAAATTGGAAATCATAGTCTGCGCAATCTCTTGCTCTCTCTGAAGATCTATTGGCGTTGAATGTAAAGCAGGTAACAGACGCCTGCGTTCATTGCGTCTATCCATGCGGGCTCGTTTTTGTATTTCCATTAGTTGAGCTGTTTCGTTTTGGAGCCGTGACTGTTTTGCCTCCACTGTTTTAGAAACGCGTTGTAGGCGCCTGCGTTCATCGTGTGTATTCATGCGGGCTCGTTTTTGTATTTCCGTTAGTTGAGCTGTTTGTTTTTGGAGCTGTGACTCCGTTAGCTATACGGCGTCTACTGTTAAGAATTATAATTGCACTTACGTTTAATACGGAGCGCTCGTGTATTGTTTCTTTCCATCTGGTGGCGTTTCTGTGTTTTCTGTGCTGTAATACTGTAATGTGATTCAAATATGCTGTGTAGTGTGGACCTGTGGGGTTTCCGTACTGTAATACAACCTTCGAATCCTCTCTCTTCTTTTTTTGCTCTGTGGCGGGCTCGTCGCAGTGCGTCAGTGCGCGTGGGCTTCGATGCGCCTCGTCCATATTGTGCGGCAGTGCACGTGCGCCTCAATGTGCCCAGCGCCCTGCGTCCATATCCGGTTTACAACCTTCGGTTAGTAAGATGGATATGTAAGTCTCTTGACATTCAGTAGCATTCAGACTGCTCTAAGGGCACCACAGGCCAGTATGGGTGATTGTCTATTATTTTGTGAGTATTGGAAGAGAAGGAGATGGTAGATAGAAGATGGGGAAATTCTTCCTTGTACCTAGCCAATTGGTTGCACAGCCACCACCATAGCGTGGTATCTTTTTCCTAAGGCACAGGAGGTTCTTTGGGAGCAATAAACGAATGTTGTTAATTTTTAATTTTGTTTATAGTTTGAGTATAAAGCAGTAAAATTACCGCAAAGTAAACTACAAGCTAATTGAAATACAAGATAAGGTGTACCTAACAGTATGATTTATTTTGTGTATAGGAAAAATAGCACAATTTATTTTTCCTAATTTATTTTTCCTAAGTACGTGGTGTGCAATCCACGCTTGTACAGACTAGAAAAGAGTATCAGTTCACAAAGGAGCGAGCATGGCAGCCATCTCAAATTATGATTATTAAATCAATAAATCAATTGTACAAAGTATTTTTGGAAATTCTGTTCTTTTTATGAGCACCATTAGCTAGTTAATGTGTTTTGAAAGGTGCTGGATATACACTCGCCTCTGATCAATCCCCCCCACCACACTCACCCCAGTCATACCTCTTTTCAAAACACATTCTACTATTTTGTACATCACCGGAGTATAAGTTGATCAGGGATGTAGTTATTTTACAAGGAATATTGAAGTTGAATTTATTAATTTCTTGCATTTTGACATTGTCAGCAAATCAGTTACTACGTTATGTTGGATCTCACCTTTTAACACATACAAAGTGATGTATCACATTGCAAACATCCATGTGCTTTGTGCGGGCCCAGACACCCTGTCCAGCATGCAGGAAAATATGAACTGTGCACACACTTTGTGCTCCTCTACAGTTCCAGATATCTTTCTTGCTGGCAGCCTTCCTAATGTCAAAGGATTCAGTCAGAAGACCACCTTTTAAGTCATCGATTGAGTGGGCAGTATTGCACTCAAATGCAGTCATTTGTCTTTCTCTGCTATTGTTGCTCCCCCAGGATAACAGCAAAGCCTCAAGGCCAGGTCTTCCAACTGCACAGTTCATTAGATGCAGGGTGTGAGTGAGGACTGCTCAACACAACGCTTCTTGCTATATGTAGGTGCTTGAGCTGTCATTAGCAAAGGGTGTCACTCTGTAGTGGACCACCCATCCCAACTAATTACTGACATTGGCTATTAGGATGTTCTCTTTCCTTTGAGACTGAACTCTTTATGCATTATGGTTCTTTATAGCAAGAAAAGCAAAGCAGGCAAAAAGGAACTCATTTGATGTATTATTTTAATCTTTACTACCATCCTTAGACAGATGATACCTGACTTTTTGTGTACAGACATTAGTGCATGCTCTCAATTGTCATCCACGCTTTGAAATCAACCTTGAGAACTGACTCATCCTATAGAAAATTTACTTCTATTCATTTCACAAATATCAATCAGATTAAAATTATAGAGTTGGCACATCATGATGAAATGCATGGACAATATAAGCTCTCACTATACAAAAATAGTAATAGGTCTCTGTGCTTTTATGAAATGCCCATATGTGCTCTTCTTGATGACTTAATTGTAACAGAAACCTTGATGATGAGAATCACAACCGTGTTTAATTAATTAGTTGAAGTTTAAATAAAAATAGTTTCTTGACAGATACAGATATCTTCTAGAGATTGATTGAAGAGATCACTTTAAATATATACAGTAATCCCTCGCTATATCGCGCTTCGCCCTTCGCGGCTTCACTCCATCGCGGATTTTATATGTAAGCATATTTAAATATATATCGCGGATTTTTCGCTGCTTCGCGGGTTTCTGAGGACAATGGGTCTTTTAATTTCTGGTACATGCTTCCTCAGTTGGTTTGCCCAGTTGATTTCATACAAGGGACGCTATTGGCAGATGGCTGAGAAGCTACCCAGCTTACTTTTCTTTCTCTCTCTCTTGCGCTGACTATCTGTGATCCTGACGTAGGGGGTGTGAGCAGGGGGGCTGTTCGCACACCTAGACGATACGAACGCTCGTCTAAAAATGCTGAAAGATTATCTTCACGTTGCTACCTTCTGTGTGCAGCTTTTAAGTATGCTGCACGGTGCTTCGCATACTTAAAAGCTCAAAGGGCACGTATTGATTTTTTTTATCTGTCTCTCTCTGCTCCTGACGGAGGGGGTGTGAGCTGCCGCCTTCAACAGCTTTGTGCCTTCAACAGCTTTGTGCCGCGGTGCTTCGCATACTTAAAAGCAAACAGCTCTATTGATTTATTTGCTCCTTTGAAGAGGAAGATATGTTTGCATTCTTTTAATTGTGAGACTGAACTGTCATCTCTGTCTTGTCATGGAGCACAGTTTAAACTTTTGAAAAAGAGACAAATGTTTGTTTGCAATGTTTGAATAACGTTCCTATCTCTCTACAACCTCCTGTGTTTCTGCGCAAATCTGTGACCCAAGCATGACAATATAAAAATAACCATATAAACATATGGTTTCTACTTCGCGGATTTTCTTATTTCGCGGGTGGCTCTGGAACGCAACCCCCGCGATGGAGGAGGGATTACTGTATCTATCTCTATCTCTATCTCTATCTCTATCTCTATCTCTATCTCTATCTCTATCTCTATCTCTATATAATTCACTAAGCCGCCGACAAGTAGCCACCCATGGAAAGCACACAAGACAGCCACGCCCACAAACTCTAAGACCATTGGATACGACGACAACTCGCAGAGCCACGCCCACCAACTCGGATGCAGCAACTCGCAACACCTGCCATCATTCACGTTCATCTCTGCTAGACTCCACATGCACCTCTGAGCCATGTTGACTTTTCATTAGTCAACCTTAGTGGAACCTCGGTTCACACAGAGGCAGCGCGAGAGAGAGCCGCGCACACACACAGGCAGCGCCACAGAGAGAGGGGGCTGGACTCATAAGGTAGGAAGGCAGTTAAAGAATGCACTGGGCTTGAGGTTCGAAGATCACATACCGTCGTAGTTCCGACCATAAACGATGCCGACTGGCGATCCGGCGGCGTTATTCCCATGACCCGCTGGACAGCCATTACTCCCACTGGCATGCCTCCGCATAAAGTCAAACTTAAAATTGGTTCAGTCATCATGCTTCCAAGAAACCTCATGCCAGCAAGAAGTCTCTGTAAAGGCACTAGACTGACTGTTCTCAGCATTCACCGCAATGTACTGGAGTGTAAAACAATCGCAGCTCCTACTTCACAAACTGTCCATATTCCCCGGATTTCCCTGACCCCATCAGATTTAAATTTGCCTTTTACTTTTACACGCAGACAATTTCCTGTTAGATTGGCCTTTGCAATGGCAATTAATAAGGCGCAGAGACAAACTTTCAAAAAGATATTCATGTATCTGCCACAACCAATTTTCAGACACGTAGACAATTGTATGTTGCTCTCTTCAGAGTTCCACCTTTTCATTCACTTACAGCACACAGGCACGCGCACGCAAGAGACACACACACACACACACACACACACACACACACACACACACAGGCGCGCGACAGAGAGAGACAGACACACACACACAGACAGAGGCGCGCGCGCACGCGAGCGACAGACAGACAGACAGATAGAGGCACGCACACACACACGAGAGAGACACACGAGAGAGAGAGAATCCCTGACCCCATCAGATTCAAATTTGCCTTTTACTTTTACACGCAGACAATTTCCTGTTAGATTGGCCTTTGCAATGACAATTAATCAGGCACAGGGGCACACTTTCAAAATGATATGCCTGTATCTGCCAAAACCAGTTTTCAGTCACGGACAATTGTATGTTGCTCTCTCCAGAGTTCCATCTTTTCATTCACTCACAATCGTATCCTCAAACCCACCCCATTTGGACAACTGTGTCTTTCAGGAAGTGTTCACACATCAATAAATAATTATGCGGCGTATGCTATTGCATATTCTGGCATCACCTTCCCCTCTATAGGAACGTGTCATGGACTGAATTCTGCAGTCCAGTCTTGACCCATAGGTCACAGTAAGATAATTGGGTCACATTCTTTTAAAATATGACCTTTTAGAGCACTCTTAGACAGAGGCCAATTGGGACTGGAGCATGGTGTCTTCACTAAGTTGTAGCAAGCAAAAGAACTTGAGGAAACTTTGGAAGGATACAGGAAGGAGAAAATACAATATTTGAAAGTGAGCCAAGAGACGAGGAGTTTACTTATTGTGTTCACCTGATGTTGCGGCTGGCTGGGGTTTGATTTGATCGTTTCTTTTTTTCATGGTGCTGGGAGTCCAGATGTTCTTGGAATTTTTTCTTTTGCTATTTCTATATTTGACCAAGGACTTGCCTTCTTTAAGCAGATTAAGGTGCTGAGTCAATATTAATATTTGTAACACTGCTTTATGGTGCTGCAGGGAAGTACGTTACACTTGAAGATTGCCCACTTAGAAACGATCACTTTATGAAGTGCATTGTCAGGCTTCAGCTCTCACAATTCTTAAGTTTTTCTTCTTCACTTTCCTATTCATTTTTGTACTGATGACTGAACTAGTCTGCGTTTGGTTCTCCTTTTTGCAGGTACAACTGGACTTTCTTAGTTTAATAATTGTTAGATTAGATGGCTTGCTTTTGTTCAAAGTCTGCAATTTCAGACTTTGAGCTTCATTTATACCCAAATGTATTTTGTTTTGAGCTTCATTTATACCCAAATGTATTTTGTTTAATAAATATGTGATTGTGTTAAAAAAAAAAATTAGGAATGAATTCAGTTTTTTTCCCGGTTTCTTTCTGAATATTTTTTTTAAGTAGGTAGTTAGTGATATTCACATTTAGATTGCGGCTTATTTGCTCATGTTCCGGTTAAAAGCAGAGGGAAATGGTTCTTGAGCAATAGTGCAAATGATATGCAACATTTAAAGATATTCGGCTGTGTACTTTGACTCGACATGGCATGTCAGTTTTTGCTTGCCTAATATATCCAAATGAACATGAAGTTGAAGTTCGAGGGTCCCCAAGAGTTGAATTACACTACTTACTACTTTATTTCGGTGTCTACCGTTCTCAGTGTTGTAAAATATTTTCCTAGCATTTCTGTGAAATTTACTCTTAACCAGCTTCCGTCTGTGCCCCTTATGCACTGTTTCCAGATGGCCAATTTTCCCACCCATGTTGGCTGTTTTTGGTTTCTTTCTGCAGAGAAAAAAGGGCTTCCACGGATTGCAATTTTTGGGCTTTTCTAAGCATGGATTTTTTTTTTCAGCATTTAAATATCAGTTTATGTGAGAGTGTATTTATTCCCTTTTATGAAATTTTGCATAAAAGCACGCCTAATTTCATCTGAAAGAATCAAGATGGCATTGTGTAAATGGCATAAACTGTATCATTTATTAAAATGGCTTTAAGTTAAAATCTGCCAATCATCTTACTTAATAACTTCTTTTAAAGTGTCAACTGGCATCAGCCTTACTTATTCTATTGTAATCTTCAGTTCTTACACCAGCTTATACAATGGCAAGAACCTGCAGTGCACTTCAGTTCTAGGAGTTTGGGTTCAAATCCAAGTCTTAAATTTAAGCTTATATAAGATCTCCCCGTTTCTGTTGTCACATTATGAATATCACCATGTAAGGTTAATTGACAAGTCTAAATTGGCCCAGCATTAACCCTTTGCAGTCGTATTTAATTTTCAACGTCACGCTACATTAGTCGTAATTAATTATTTGAAAAAAACGCCAATAATTACAGCAGTTATTTTTTTCAAGCACGTAGGAATAACACAGGCCACTTTTCTCGACCAGGCAACTGTGCAAATCGGTCAGAAACTTGCAGGGCCACCAGCGGTGGCCTGACGACCTATAGCGCACTTTTTACTAAGGCCAGTTTTCTGGCCTAACGACCGCAAAGGGTTAAAAAGTGAACCACAATAAAAGGCACCCTGTCCAAAGCTGATTCCTGTCTTACACAAATGCTTCCTGGAAAAGGTTTAGCCTCCACCACTTTGAAATTGATTGCGTGAGCTCGATACTGGATGGATGGATACCAGTTTTCATTTTTAATTTTTTTATTTTCTTGTGTATTCTGTATTATTCAGCTGTATCCTCCACAGTGGATCATTACAGCTACCTCACAATTCCAGAGACTTAGTCACTTTCTGTGTGGAATTCTTGCCTTAATTTTGTGGTTTCTTTGGATACTTTATTTTTTTTCCCACATCCCAAATATGTGCAACTTAGGTTAATTGGCATCCTTTCATTTTCCGAGTATGCTGTGCACTGGATTTTCCTCCTATCCAGAGTGTAATACTCAGTGTTGCTGGGCTGGGTCCTGCCATTTGGCAACCCTGTTAATGAAAACTATGTCTATAAAACATATGCTTGATCTTTGACAAAGATCCCTTATTTGTACAAATTTGATCCCTTATGGGTGTGTGGGTGTGTAAGTGTGGTCTGCAGTTGACTAGCGCACCCTTCAGAAGGGTTCTTGCAATGCACCCTATACTACCAGGATAGATACCTGCTACCATGAACTAGATAAACAGCTTAGGAAATGGAATGTTTCATCTTAAGCATTTTTATTCAAATAGGAGCTGCCATTTCCATCACTCAAACACACAGCAAGTAAGCAGCAATGCTGACAGTCTTCCTGCTTTAGCGCCCTTCTTCAGATTAAAAAAACACATTGGCTCCTTCTTCAAGCAGGTTCAGTGGCTGCTAGTCAAGCACATTCAGGAGGAGAGATGACAGAAAGTGAGCACATGGCCAGGTCAGCAGCCAGTTTTAAACGTTCCCTGCGTGACGCACCGGACAACAGACACATCACACAGTGAGCTTGCGAACTTAGAGTTGAAGCAGCAGCGGACAACCAGTTCCTGCCTGTTTTTAACCAGTGTCGGTGCACATTGCAGTTGGGGGGGATGTCAGGGTCACAATACCAACATGAGTACTAATACAACACAAGCTTACAAGGAGTACACTGTACCTTTTTTAAGAATAGTAAACCATAAATATATTAAAATTCTAACAAGATTACCAAAAGAGTCACGAAAATGGGACACAATCCCGTGTGTCATTGTGATGTCCAATCCAGGCAATTAGCTGGTAGACCACACTGCTAACCATACTACCGTTAGTAAACTGTGGAGATGAGGTGTTATTTTTAAGAAGTCCCTCTTGGTTTGTGTGATGAAGGCTTCTACCGTCTCTGCTGTCTGAACAGTGCCACTCAAGTCCTAATAGGAATTTGGTCATCTAACAATACTTGACTGTTGCTGCTTGAGCTGTGCCTTTTCAACTTAACACTACTGCTGAGCCCAACATTGTCACATCCTTTTCCAGAGGCGATGATGACTAACTGACTACAGAAGCTGTTTGTCTGTTCCTTTTAACTCTTAATCACTGAGCCATTGAAGCTATTAAGAACAATCGCACAGGTGATGGAACACACTGGGAGAGCACATAGCAAAAGTGTGACCTGAAGTAGAATATGACACCTGACAAGGGTCACTCCTGCAAAACCATTTACTCACCATCCGGCATTAATGTGACATTTGCATTTTACCCACAGGTTTGTTTAAGGCACCTAGACTATCTGAGTTATTTTAAAAGCTTGAGAAGGCCACAACATTTTTTTTTTGTTAACTTGGAAGTCTGTGGGATACTGTTACGCAGAGAGGTCAGGTAAAACCTTTTGTCCATGTGCACAAAATATGTACTGGAACCAAAGAACGTAAGTATGCTTATTGCTGGCTTAAATACAAGAAAGGAAGCCATTGCCCCCGCAAAAAAGTTTTAGAATGTTTCAATATTTCGAGAATTGTAGTCTTCAAGGAAAAGTATGGATATCAATAATTTCCATCTGGTGGACACATCTGAGCAATCTGGAATGCTGGGAATGTGCTCTAGACATCTCAATTTTAAAATTAGATGAACACTAGAACAGCGTCTGATACTTACTTGCTGTCTGCTCAGTCACCAGCTAATACTTACAGAATGACCTGTTATATACAAATATTTGGTAAAGCCATCGTACTGCACACTTATATAGATGTCACCAGGACTTTTTGTTTTGTCTAGCAGACAGAAAAGCAAACTTGGGCACTAAACACCTCAAAACTAGTCTGGTCCTTTAGGGGGCTACATAGGCAGCTTCCAAACAGCCCAAGGAGGCAGCTTGCTTTCTTTTTTTCCTCCAAACACCAAGGGCTTTGACTCTAATCTACTTTGTTTCTTTCCTGGCTGGTTTTCTTGCCTTTCATTTACCCAGTTGCTAATTAACTTTTCTCCTCCTAAAATGTAGAATTCAAAACCATGCCTGTGGTCTGTCTTTGTACCTCAACTTGTGAGCTGTATTTCTGGCATCAGAGGCAGTGTCACCTTGGGTATTAGTGCACCGAAAAACACCAAATACATCTGATAGTAACCAATAAGTATTCTGTTTTTCCACACATTCAGGCAGTTTAGTCAACCATTCTTTTTTTTAATACTCCAGCAAGGCTTTAGTGGCATTTGATCCCCTATTTCTGAGGCTGTTGTCAATTGACACAACTTCATACCTACGTCTAGCTTTCTGCAGTTTCCCTCTCTTGCTGGCAGTCTCTTCCTGTTTATTCTCTCTGATTTAGGGGGCTCAAGCCCTTTCGAATTTTCAAGCCATTCAGCGCCAACACCTTTTTTCAAGAGTTTTTGGGTTGCCCCATGACACTAACATTACAGGCCATGCTGGTGAGCCATGCTGGTGAGATGGCAAGGAAGCATGATCCTCAAGAGGTAATGAGACAGGGGTCAAAAGTGTGACAAAGCATCTGATGTTATCAGCTGACCAAACAGGCAGTCATCTGCTTGAAATATGAAATCTGTCATGAGCATCAGGACCCAAAGTGATGACCAGAACTTGTCCTTGCTCAAACTCACACAGATTCCATGTACAGTTTTGTCTGCCTTCATTAACTCTTGTATACAATTGCCCTTTTGCCCCTGAAAATGCAATTTCTTGGCTGATTCAAGGAAGCTGCTTTTGCAATTGTTTTTGTTTCCATGGAAACTGAACAGTATTCATGGTTAAAAAGAGGAAGTGTTAGTGGGTCACTTCCTACTTCAGCTTTTGGTTTAATGCATCTCTTGTGTTAAGAAGAGCTCCTGTAATTCTATAGTTGCCCATCAAGCTTGTAAGTCAGGTCCTAGGATCTGCATATGGTTGCCATACAGATGGCTTTCTAAACTTGAAACATGCAAGGAAGAAAGAGGAAAATGTGGGAGCACAGGCAGGGAAAGAATGGTTCATGTGGGTATCTTGCTGGTTTTTGTAGGAACCAAAATATCCATCCATCCATTTTCCAACCCGCTGAATCCGAACACCGGGTCACGGGGGTCTGCTGGAGCCAATCCCAGCCAACACAGGGCACAAGGCAGGAAACAATCCCGGGCAGGGTGCCAACCCACCGCAGGACACACACAAACACACCCACACACCAAGCACACACTAGGGCCAATTTAGAATCGCCAATCCACCTAACCTGCATGTCTTTGGACTGTGGGAGGAAACCGGAGCGCCCGGAGGAAACCCACGCAGACACGGGGAGAACATGCAAACTCCACGCAGGGAGGACCCGGGAAGCGAACCCGGGTCCCCAGGTCTCCCAACTGCGAGGCAGCAGCGCTACCCACTGCGCCACCGTGCCGCCCTGAACCAAAATATACTGTCTTTAAAATGTATTTAGTCATCTTCCATGTAATAAACCATTTGTAAAGGATGATACAGAAGGATCGGAATACTGAATAGCTTGTGGTGTCTTTCCTGCCCGGGAAGCTGTTAATTGTCCCCTCTAAACAGACGGCCAGGAATCCTGCTGACTATGCTGGCAGCAGATGCCTTTAGTGACACCTGAGGACAACAGGGCTGCCCACCAGAACTACAACTCCTATGCAGCTCTGCAGGTTTTCAAACAGGAGCCATACCATTGTTTTGGGAGAACACATGTTTGAGAGGCAGTCTAGTCTCCCTCTGTCCTTCCTCAATAATGGCTTCCTTGGCTGGGAAAGGTACCGTCAATCAACCTGAACCTGATACCCATCTGTCTGGGGCCTCCTTTTACAAGCTGACTAGTTCTTTCGAAGACTGTGCATGGCTATCTGCATTTTAGAAGCTCCCTATGACCTACTCTTTCAAGCTTTCCAAATACTTAGGGACTTGGATCCACTCATGTATCAGATGTCTCTTCCACTGATCGGGCATCTTTCTTCTGACCTCTTAATCAGCTATAAACTGGGAGGATTGCTTTAACCCAAACATAGAGGTGCTGAACATGAGAAGCTGTTCTGCACTGCTAAGTAAGCCTGGGACCTGCCTCTGCACAGTCTCCATCATGGGCCTTTAAATTAACTGAAGAGTGTCTGCCTTCTCTTGACGAAGCCGTTTATACACTTAAGGTTTTATCATTTGGCTGGAGCGCTCAGCTTAGGGATAGGAGAAAATGATGACTTTCATCCAGTTATTTATGTCTGGTTCACAGATCAGCGGGTTGCTATTGGTGATGAATTTCCAAGACATCCTTGGCTTCAGTAAAGGTTGGGTCTTTGTCTGTCTGTCCATGCATCCAGCCATCCATCCATTCATTTTCATACCTACTTGTTCAGGATTTTCCAGGTTAAAGTTATGGTATATTCACAGAACGCTACTAGACATGCTTCAGAAAATGCATAATTGGGTGGATACTTTTCATAGGTTCATATTTACTCAATGGTTGTGTGCAGGTGCAGAATTAGTAAATGCCTTGTGCCTGATGATTCCTGGATGTGCATCAATTCAACATTAACCTAGACTGCCTAGTCGTGTGGGGCAGGACAAAGTGCGTTGGAATTTGTAAGCCATCATGTAAGAGTAATAGGACTGCTGGGTACTTGGGAGGCAGGCAGGTTAGTAGTATAGAGGACCCAGAATTTGAGACGAGTCAGGATCACTAAAGTATAGGGCATGCTTCAGGGTGTATCTACCTGTGGTTTGTGAAACGCATATTTAAATCTCTGGGCATGCTATACACACATTCCTCTGGCTTCTGGGTCTGTTGTGGCTACATAGTTTAAAAGGTGTCCAATCTTCGCAGATATCTGATGCTTTATTTGCTGTGTAGCTACAGTAGCCACTTGGTTTTGTTATATTGTCAATGCTTAATACAGACTGCTACCTTGGATTTCGGTGCCACCTATGATATAAATTAGGCTTGTCAGCTGCTTTTTGACAACTTTGTGTGTTAAAAGTTCTATATAACAAAGTTGGCTTGCCAACTGCAAGTACAGTATCTGTACGCCTGTCAGTTTTAAGATAGGCTTCTTTTTGTTTTCATGCTCATTCCTGGTTGTGAGGCATGGTTTTTCTATACAGGAACAGAAGACTTCCTCTGCACAGAGCATACAGCCTGTTTCCCTTTTTGCTGCTGACCCATAAACATCTTTGGCTTGTGTGTTAGAACACAAACCGAGAATGTGTCAAATTCCTGAGAAAGGTGGTAGATGCTGCCTTGAACTTCCATGTTCAGCTGCCTACCCCAGTGTTTTTGCACCTGAAATCAAT
This sequence comes from Erpetoichthys calabaricus, assembly GCF_900747795.2. Lineage (NCBI taxonomy): Eukaryota > Metazoa > Chordata > Cladistia > Polypteriformes > Polypteridae > Erpetoichthys > Erpetoichthys calabaricus. Next base: position 208,192,916 of record NC_041395.2, read on the forward strand.
TGAAATTTGAAAATTCAACATTGGTTTCCCTGTTTATGAGCTTATGGGGGGAAAAAAGGAAGATTTGCGGGAGATGTTAATAGTTGGGGACAGCAGACAGAATGGGGTGGAGAAGGGAGTTCATATCATGTGATATTATGAGAGCTTTGATTTATCGCCACGTATGCACAGGACTGAGAAATCTGATGAAGTCACAGACTCGAATGGGCCTGGTCAGTGTTCTGTTCTGTCTTCACTTTTATCTTCTTTGCCTGTACTCTTCTGAATTTGACTGCCATTAATGAAACTTTTGCATTTATGAGTACTGTATAGTGATGTAATCACTGTATTCATTTTTTATTGTTGGTATTGTAGCACTGGCTAAAGTTTGTGAGAAACTACGTACACATGACAATAAATTTAAACGTTGAAATATTGCCAACTTGTGTCAGTCTGACAGCTTTGTTTTGAAGGCATAACAAATTGGGACACTGACTGCTGCAGCTTCTGAACTCATTAGTAGTGTTATAACTTTAGTTGTGTTAAATTGGTCCAGAGCACCTCAGCCTCCTGAGGTACATATGAACACTTCCAACCTCCAACAGTTAGCCTTTCTACAGGATTTGTAGGATGCAGCAGTTTTATTTTCCTCTTCACTGCTGTTAGCATGCACTTTATATTTGTTTTTTGAGGGCATTCTAGTCATTTAGACTTATGATTTATATTTGTATTATATTAGACTTTTGTCTATGGATTTATTATTTCCAAATTCAGTAGTCTGCTTTAAGCTATGTAGTAAATAAGTGTTGTTGTAAATAGTATCCTGTTTATTGCATTGGACTTCTTTAAAATATTTCAACGGCTTCTGCAGACTGCCTTTTTATTTATGCAGGGAAAGGACAATGAAACATCAACAGCAGTGATGGGAGATTATTCACTTGTAAAGTGAAAATACAATGAAAAAATAGATATCACACTTCCATATAATAACAACAATAGTATCACTTTATTTCAATTGTTCATGTCAGATAAGGATGGGTAATGCCATTTGACCATCACATTTTGAAGTCTCTCAAAAAGAGACCACATTAAGAAGGCTACCTGCTGTCGTAGCCTGAGATTGAGTGATATGTAGTGCTTGTGTGAAAGGGTCAGTAAATGTGCATGTGGGTAGGTGCGGTGCAGCACCTGGGAGAAATAGTGGCTACACTTGGAAAGCTAATGGTACTGAACCATTATTCTTAATTTGGAAGATGACATACTCTAGGGTGATTTTATAAGATTGATATATCTTAAAATTCTTTATAGGGTTTTTAAAGATTTAGGAGAGGCATGTTAAGTGACTTGCTTAGGGTTACTCAGTGAGGCAGAGGTAGGAATTGAACTGGTGTCCCTGTGATGTGAGTTTCAGTGCCATTGTCACCTCACCATGCTGCTTACCTGAATGCTGCTATGCATCTCAACTACAGCAGACGGAGCCTTTCTACTGTGAAGAACCCTACAAAGAAGTTTTAATTCTATTAATATCCTCCCGCCCATCAGAGTGGGTATCAATTGATAGCCCAGAATGAATTAATGAAACAGTGGTTTAAATTCCTAACTTTAACATTCAGTCAGGTTCATGTGCCTTTTCAGAGTGAAATCTTTTCACCATCTTCCATGGTTTGGAGTGGCCATCCCTGTTATTTCAAATGAGGCCCCTTCCAGAAGCCTTTTATGAAACACCATTTAAAAGGAGCATGCAAACACTGTATAGTGGTTTGGTGCAGAACACTAAAAAAAGTGAGAATGCATTAAAAGACTGTTACTTGGGTACAGCATAACCTACAGTGTGTGAACTTTTTTTTTTTTTTTTAATTATACAGTAAAACCCCAATTACCTGCACCCTGATTTACTGAGTTTCTGCATTATCTGAGGGTGAACCTGTAAGTGTAATGTACTGCGTGCAGTTCTTTAAAACCTTTGCTGTGAATATTGTACCGAGCATGTAAAAAATTTTTTACTTTTTAACCTCTGCTGTACCGAGCAAGCAGCTGATGGCTGTGGGAATGTGTGCATCCACCCAAACTACACCACTCGGCTGTTATCAGTGTGTCCTCCGCTTTGTCTCTGTACACATGTTCAATTGTTTATGTTTATACACTTAAGTGTGCTGTGGTGAACTGCAAACCTGCATTCTCTGGCTCTGAGGCTAGCATTTTCCAGAGTGAGCTAAATGGAGAGGTCCATCCATAGGCTGCGCAGAGACTGTCTTTGACCACCATGTGCGATGTGCTTCCCTGGTGACATCAGCTGATCTGTGTCCGCCCCCACTTTGTCGGTGCTTTGTCGACAGTTTAAATCCCACTGTTGCCACCAATCAAATTGCTGTGCACTTGCACCACGAAGCATCTTGGTTCGAAGGTTTGCGCTGTGGTGAGCTTTGAACCAGCGCTTTTCGGGGTGAACTAAATGTAGACCTCCATCAGTCTTCCACGTAACCCATCTCTGTCCAGTGTGAATGGTGAGTTTCCCTGATGTCGTTAGCTGATCTTTCTTTGCGTCTGCCCCCATCTTCTCAGCGCAGTGTCACCACTACAGCAGCTATCTGTTTTATCAGAGTTTTTAGCTATGTGAGGTAGCATCGGTCCATGTTTCCTCAGATAGTCGGGGTTCTACTGTATTTGCATGTTCTTCTTCTATTCAGTCTTTTCAAGTAAATGCAGTCAATACAACAGGAGAGACTACTTATGGGACCTAAATGGTTAGTTTTCTTCAGGCTTGAGGCACTCAAAATGAATACAGCAGACGTGACACACTCACTCTGGAAGTTCCCTTTGTGCCTCAACATATATGAGGATAAAAGGACTCCATTTAACTACAGTGCAACCCAAAAATTGGACAAAAAAGTGAAACCCTTAGAATCAATATAATCTAAAATTGACACTTTACCTAAGTCCTAAAAGTAATAAACGCCTTGCGATTAAACAACATACAATAAATGTACTTGTTTATGCTGTGATTCTTCTGTTCAGTCTCCACTTGCATATTATGTTTTCGGTTACATGCTGTGATTGTACTTGTCGCCAAGTTGCCTTTAGCAATGCCTACACATAATTGTCCTTTAAAATGCATTGATCTTTCCACGTGTGGCCAGGCTGCTAGCATTTTTCTGAAAAATACTCAAAAGCGCCTAACACCCCTTGTGGCGACCTTTTTTAAATTTTAACAGAAGCACCAGTATTGGATTTATTGATGTACTGATTCTTTGGCTTTGGAGAGCCTCAGCAAATCATTATGTAAAAACTAGCACAGGATCCCTCCTTACTGGATTTCAACTGCAAATGACCACTGAGTCCTAGTGTCACGGTGTTCTACTTGGTAGGTCTGTGTTTCCAGTATGTGTTTAGTTTGACAATCCCAGTGAAGTTCAAAGACCATAATTGGCTTACAGTACTGATTGGGTTGCACAGTGAATTTAAAAGGAAGGAGAATGCATAAAAACATTATAAACCACTGCTTTTTGTTAAAATCTGATGTAACTTAAATAATCTTTTAATATGTTTTGTCCCCTTTATAATGCGGGATATGACTTCTCATTCCCGACATGTCTGGTATTTTATATTTGCATGTATGTGTCTGTTGAGCAGCATTAACACTATGATCCATAAGTCACTGCAGCTGCTTTACTAAGGAGATTGCATTCTTAGAATTCATGTAGTTGTTTCCATCTTTAATTCAATTCCATGTTGTTCTGTTGGCTACAGATGGCTACTTTAAAAACAAAAAAAAAAAAAACACCTCAGACCACCAGTAAGGGACATAAGTGGAGGCAGGACACTTAAGCACCTGTCCCTCACTTCAACTGTGTGGCCTCTTTAACTACAACTGGGTTATCTCTCTCTTCTGTTTACAGAATAAAGAAAAGGAACGTGTGAAGGAGAAGGAAAAGGAGTCAAGAGAGAGGGAGGCTCGCTACACCAATGGACACCTGTTTAATTGTATCACCGTGTCGGGGACCACCCTGTGCTATGCCTGCAACAAGAGTATCACAGCCAAGGAGGCGCTGAGTTGCCCAAGTAAGTAGTGAATATGGACTGCACTGACCATGCATGTACATAACCACCACAGACACACAGGACAATATTGGCATGCAAATTACTGTACATGCCTGCAGGGCTTGACTGGAATGAACGTCCCAGTAGCCAAAGACAAGGTGATTTCATCTAAATGCTTATGAATGATTTAAGCTTTATAAAAAAAATAATCACCCACAAAAACTGTACTTATTCATCTCTTAGGATCATGGTATATACTTTTGGAATCTTGTTAAATGATAGTTAACTAAAGACATTGGCTGCTATTAAAATGCCATACTGCACTTCATTTCTCTTTGTCTCACTGTCAAATTCAAATTTTAGATAAACAATTTTGGCATTGCAGTAATTTTTTGTGTTTCACAAGCATTGATAATAATAAACAAAAGCATAACCTAATTCTAGCTCTTGTTTTCTTTCGCTCACAAGTTTTAAGGGTAGTTTGCCCACCTCATCACATCTAAACATTAAGTGGCCGCAGTTATTAGAAAACTTGCATGCCACTTTCTGGTCATTTAGACTCGCATGGAGCTACATGCCTTTTAGCAGGCATACCTGGGCACGCTGAAAGACACTCAGTAATAAGTATGCTTACACACCCTTGAACACCCACACATTTACACAGCCACTTTGACTGGACATCCCCTTGGCAACCAGAGAACCTGATATGGGATTTGCATATATCTTTATTTTCTTCATTCTTTGGCTTGATTGTCCTAATTCTCTCATAAACACACACAGACACGCACACACAGTGTGGATGTAATCTCTCTGTGTTTTCTATTTGGCCTCTTCAGTACTTGCTTGGGTTCCCCTATCAAAAAATCTCTTCAGTTCTACTCCCATTGGTGTCCTAGACCTGGGCTCCCTGTCAGTGATCCCTGATCTCCCAGCTAAAGTTAATTTTATTTCTTTCACTGGTTGTCGTGTGTGTGTGTGTGTGTGTGTGTGTGTGTGTGTGTGTGTGTGTGTGAGAGAGAGACACATACATCAGGTGTTTAATTGAAAGGCCAGAAGCTGCCTTCTGCTGTTCTAAACTTTTACTGCAGCTACATCTTTCCAACATCCCAAAGGGATTCCCACAAGAGTAGTTAAAGCTTTTTGACTGCCTGCTGGGTTCTTTGAGTTGTAGAGCTCCACCTCATTTCACCCAAATGTTCTGTGTAGAGAAGGAGGATTATGTCAGGCTTCAGTTCAGACCTTCAGCATGATTTCTTTAACTCTTCTCCTCCACCAGTTTCTGGGTTTGTATCCCATGGAAGACAGTACATTGTCTGCACCTGCTTGCAAAGAATGGAAAGTCTACGCATTGTGACTCACAATTGAATTGAGTTGCTCCTTCACTTAGGCACCCTTTCATTCTTGGGTCACACAAACACATTTGGACCCTTGTACATATGGGGTCTTTACTGTCAGTTTCTCTTTTGAATTTCTATCCATAGCATGTAGTGGGTTTTCATTTATTTTTAAATTTAAGAAAATAGTGTTGGAGCCGAGGTGGTATAATAGACTTTGTGACCAATTTGATCTATTCATATATGGCTTTGTGCATTCATTTAAACATACGGAGTAATAGTGCGTGCTGCCAGCCTTGAATGAGATGGCCACCAAAACCATGTAACCAAATCCCTGTGATGTCACACGCATGCAAACGCCTAGTATTGCTCCCAGTGACACACACCATCATAGCAACCAAGTGGAGAAATGATGGCATAATCGGGTAGAAATGAGGGGATAAAATAAACTAAAATAAAATAATAAAATACTAGCCATGTTACATGTCAAAGTCAGGTAATAGAATAAATGTTAAAATATTTGATATCTCTTGCGCTACCTTTCTTCAGTATCCTCCTGTGTCTGAATCATTCATTATCGGTGCACTGTGTTGAGTGCTTTCCTGTTAAAGCTTGCTTCTCAGCCTCTGTCATTTTGAGGCAATTTGCTCATCCCTGCTTGCTTTTATCCTTCTCATCTTTGAAGGCGTTTCTCTCAGCATGTCTGCTATACCCTTGCTCCTCCTTGTGTGTCTTACATTCACACTTCCTCTTTCAGTTGAGTCACCAAAACCAAAATGACCAATCAGATTGTTTGGAGAAATGGGACACACACACAGACCTTAGTGTTTTATTATATAGTAGATGACAAACTCTGTTTCAGTTGTGACAGCAGTTAGCATTGCCTCAAAAAACAGTTTAGATGCTTTTAGGTAATGAAACAAAATATTGATAAGGTTGGATCCAATTCCTGAACGTGTACATGTTGCTTGCTCTGAGAGGACAGTCTTTGACAAATAATCCTGTACTCTTAAGTGTTGGCACTCTTGGGGATGCTCTGGCCTATTATTCATTTTAAAATAATGGTATCTGGCTGCTTCTGCTGAACACTATTAAGTTACGGTAGTTGATTTAAGGGATGTTTTTAGGATTAGGCTGAAAGCAGCTTTAGTGTCCATAGCTGAAAGAGCCAGGAAGGGAGTAGGATGTGCTAGGTTTGCTAGCTGCCTTCTCTTAGTCCATATCCTGGATGTTGAGGCACAGATCTTATCTTGCTGTGAGATGGCTATGAGTCAGTAGCTTCATCCTGCTAGGATGAAATGGCTGTGTGTGGTGATTTATTCCACAAACTTAGTCACTCACTTGTCTGACTGTGATGCCTGCTGGTGTGGGGGGTGCAGTTAAGTGCGTGGACTGAAATAGCAGCCAAGTTTTTGGTGGGACGTGGCATGGAGATACTAGGTGGTGGTAGCTAGATATTTCTTATTGGGATTAATATCACAGGTTAACCTGCCTAGTATGTCATTTTGCAACTTGGTTAGCATATTTCTCAGTGACATGGAACTAGGGTCTTCACAGACTGTGTTCAGATATAAGGTGCACTCACCTTTGCAAGGTGTCAGAGGTCAGGAAAGACACCCCTGATCCTTGGGTTGATTTGCATTGTATAAATGTAATAAGCACTCCATGACCCTGAATTAGATTTATGCAGGTTTGAGAATGCTGTGTTCTTATAAAATCGGTGACCCAATGAACCATTGCTATGGCCCCAGCCCATGGATTTGAAGGTCAGGGCAGTGAAAGGCTAACCTGTCTTTGCTTTTAGCACTAGAATTATCAAAGCCTACGAAAAAACTCGTAATTCTGTCCCACCTTAAATCCTTTCACACCTCTCCGTCAGCGTCTTTTGTCTTGTAAAAGTGTCGATAAGCCGCCTGCTATCACATCCCCCACTCCACCGCAGAAGGGTCACAAAGTTTTCTCAGCTCAAGTCTGTTTACCTGCGTGTCAGTTGCTTAGAGTTGTATAGAGTAAATACTATATCGTTATTTGGAACACATGCATTTCATGTGTGTTCCGTGTCTACAACAATCTATGTAAACACATTGTTAAATCAGGGCTGGGCCCAGCTCTAGTCTGAGAGACAAACTCCTAGGATACGATACGGCTTCACAAAACTGCTTTCTTAAGCAGAAACAGAAACCGAAAAGTGCGACATGCATTCTTTCTCTGACGTAGAACCCTCATCATCATCTGAGTTCACCTCTGATATAGTGCGTCTTTATTTGAAAACAGCATTGTCAGATTGGGGGGGGGAGCGTGAATGTGACTGGGAGAATAAAACTGAATAGAAAAAAAAAACCAAAAAAAAAAACCAAAGCTAACCTTTACAAGTACCATAAATTTACATCGGCTGTTACAGATTCAAATCAAATGTATCTTTTTATTCTAAAATAGTAAGAATAAGAGCAGCTCACTTCTCAAAACAGAGTGGTCAGGGGTCGAACCCGTGGTCGTTTGATTACCAGTCAGCAGTTTTTACTGCTACACCACCAAAGCAGTCGTATTAACCCCTTGTTGCCTAAATTTATTTACAATTATATAAAAAAAGAAATTATTTGTGTTTTTTGCTGTCAAGCAGATGCTAAATTAAGTGGAGATTGTTAATTTGAATATAGCAAACAAGCTGGTACATATTTTTATTTTAGCAAACCTCAAATTTGGACAATTTCTCAAAATTAGCAGCCAAAATCTACGTGCATGGCCACGCCAACACTTCGCTTCCATTAGGCGGATGTAGTTTCCATGATTACTGCTTCCCATACGATCCTTGGTACGTATCAAATACACATCAACCGACATTGGCGGGATACATATGCCACCTTGGCTGCATTCAGGCCAGAAGCGATTTTGCAACAATCGTCTACAAGGGGATAAGGGCATGTCAATGTCGCACCTTAATGCAGGTTCTTTTTCTGCAGTTATATTCTTGAATAAAAGTGCACTTGTTTTGTTATACTTGTACCTTTTATGAAAGTGTTTATTTGATATTTGGACTTCATGTCTACATTTTTGTCAATTTATTACTAAAAAATTAAAAACGTTTTATTTAACAATGTGTTTATATAGATTGTTGTAGACACAGAACACACATGAAATGCATGTGTTCCAAATAACTAATATAGTATTTGCTCTGTACAACTCTAAGCAACTGACATTCAGGTAAACAGACTTCAGCTGAGAAAACCTTGTGCGGCGTCGGAGGGGATATGATAGCAGGCTGCTTGCTGCTTATCGACAAGACAAAAGACACTGATGGAGAGGTGCGAAGGAATTTAAGGTGGGACGGAATTACAAATTTTTTCGTAGGCTTTGGTAATTCTAGTGTTAAAAGTGTAGAACGGACTTAAAACTTGATATACTGATATACTTGACATATACTACACTTTTGAAGGTGTTCCACCCTTAAAATCTGGTGTTGGGATGCGCTTTGCCAATTTCCAGGGCCAGACCTATATTTGCTCCTTTGCGAGTTCTCATGATCAGCTGGTTAGGTAACCTCATTTCTTTATTGTATTTTATCCCCCTTGTTAATCTCCTTTTAAATGTATTTGGCCACATCCACACTACCGTGTTCTCTTTTAGATGAAAACAACCTCCATCCACACTACCATTTTTATAATTTTTGTGAAAGTATTTTTGTCCAATCTAAAATGTCTGAAAACCCAAATGAAATAATTGTTCGCCTATACTGGCCATGCATGCAGCGTAGACATCTTAAAACAAGAATTCACTATGATTTTTAGTTTTAAGCAGTCACCGACCTTAAACCTGTGAGTTGGTATAACTACATTGTTCGTTGGTTCATTTATTAGTATGAGAGAAATTGTGATGCCCGATTACCAGTAACGGTTGGACTGCAGCAGGGTCGGCTGTCTTTTAGTGTGAGCAGTCTCATGACCGGATTTTTCTGATTCACCTTCAGTTTTCATGAAATACATTGTGTTGTGACTGCAGTAAGTATGCATCATATATGTATAGTCTGAACACCCACATCATGGAATGCCAATTGGACTGAATGTGCTTGTCTCGTTTTAGCATACCGTATATATACCGCATATATTTGCATTATTTTGTGACCTGAAAACTTGATCCTAAAATCAGACCCTGAATTATATGCCCATTCAAAAATACAATTTTATTTTTATTTTTAATGTTGTTTTTTTTTTTTTTTTACATCTTTATTCCTCCAGTCTTGCATCAATTTCTCAGACACGTCGAATTTTGTTGCAGCAGCGCAGTTACCAGTTTCTTTTACCACTTTTAATTTAAAACTAGCTTCATATTTTCTTCTGATCAAATGCTCCATCGTAGATAAGGGATGCTGTTATGATGAGGGTGTGAGATACACAAAGCCATGCAAACATAACTTCGGAATTGTTTGGGTATTACTGTGTGGTCACGTAGGCACAATACATGGGGGGGGGGATAAAGGTAGTATGCTCCGTGGGTTACTCTCTCAGGTGGGTGTTAGCATATCATAATCTCTTGGAGCAATAGCATGAGTTTCCCGCATTCGACTTATATGACCAACATAATAAAATACCGGACATTATACAGTAAAATCAAGCCCGACTTATCTGCAGGAGAACTTAAACGAGAGAATATACTGTATATATGACTGATGACTCTGTCCTTTTCTTGTGTGTAATCGCTTTATCATACTTTCTAAAAGTTGCACAAAATGCAATTTAAATGCATATAAGTAGTCAACACAACAAGTGCCATAGAAAGCAACATTTCTATGACTGCTATGCCAGAATGTTTTTCTTTTGTATAAGCTGACCAATCGGCAAACCGAGACATTGTAATGTGCATTGTCCAATCAGAGAAGGGCCATCTAATAAGCATTTAATCTGCCAGAGCTTTGTTTTCGCCTGTCTGCACTGAAATGCCACCCTGACATTTTCAAAAGTTTCCTGCTCTTGAGAATGTGGAAACCCTGAAGTTGTGTGAATAAAAGCTGAAAATTAAAACAAATGTCGAGGATAGGCGCATAAAGTGACATTGTTGTTCTCGGTCCGACTCAACAACAGAGTAAAGGTGAAAGACTTGTCATGCTGAATTTTGGCTCTGTTTGAATGAATTCCTGTAACGTATAATTTAAACTGCATGACCTGCAGTTTACAGTATACGGGTGGCGTAGGATAAACCATGACTTAGCCATTTGGCTGCAGTCCCTATCCCAACCATCCTGTCCCTCCAGTTGCCACCTGCTGTTCAGTAGAAGCCAGTTTAGCTCTTGTTCCCACTTCCTTCCACCATGGGCCTCAAGGCTATTAGCCTGGCGTCTGGAAGTTGCTGAGGAATGTTGGGATCAGCCTTGTTTAACTGAGCTGACACATCTGTGCAGACCACCTGCTGTTTAAAGTGTATAGCTCAATCTCTATGGTAGCCCCATCACAGTGCAATGAAGAGGTAGGTGTACATTGAGATGATATGGGTTTTTGTGTCTGCACTAGTCATGCCAGAGTCCAGTAAAGCCACAATGCTGCTGTCTCATCCATACAGCATCATTGGTTTTTGAAGGGTCCCTTCTTTGTTTGTCAGGACCACAGCTGATGTTCAAGGAGATTCTTTGAATTTTCTTCTTTATCTTCCTTCTCCCCTCCTTCCCACCCCCAACATTGCTCTAGCATTTAATAGTGATCAGCAGTCATGAGACACCCTGATCTCGTGTTTCACAATTAGCCCGTCCTTTCCTGCCTGTCATTTTCATGCACTAGATTTTAAAATCCTTGGCATTAATTCAGTAGAGAAGTCGAAAGCCCAGGCAGGACAAACTAATGAATGTTTTTTCTAATGACCTCAGTGCTCTTTACCCCCCCCCCCCCCCCCAGGGGCAAACAGCTGCCCGTAACCTCGCCTTGACAATGTTTCTCTGTCAAGGCACCCAGTCTGCCTTCAAAGGGAGCCTTGTGCCAAGAGGCGGAACAGCTGGCGGCGCTCTCGGGAGAGGCTGGGCCCGGCTCTAGTCTGAGAGAGAAACTCCTAGGATACGCCTTCACAAGACTGCTTTCTTAAGCAGTCTTGTTGTTGTTGTGGTTGTTATTATGGCCAGAGTGGATTGTTATTGTAGGGCAACCCACACATAAACTGTTCACTGAGAGGACAGAAGAGCTTTGTGGGCTTTCTTCCCAAACACTGCATGCAGCACAGGCGTTGAAGCCACTGAGCAGAGGCTCGCATTCACTCAGAACCATTTCTGTGTGGGTTTCATGCCGAATGCTGATGCAAAGTTTGTACAGCCAGCATAGCCTCGTGGGAGCTGTGGAAAAAGTCACATTTGTGAGATTGAGTTACAGGTGGCTTCCCTTTGACCTTGGTGGGGGCTGTTTTTCTAATAACCTGCTTGCTGCTCATCTGCATATTTGATCCCAAGAGGCAGTGAGCATAAAGCTACATTACTCCCACCTGCTAGCTGTGGGGAAAAAAAAAAATAACTTAGATGGGTTATACTGGTAGCAGCTGGATTTCTTCTGTTTACATATAACTACTGGCACAAGAGGGTGAAAGAAGTTGCTTTTGATTTCAGTGTGATGGTTCCCCTTTCACCTTCATAAATGTTGCCTCTGGTATCTGAACATGCAACCTCATGTGGGTTTTGGTGTGGCACGACCGGTTACAGAATTTACAATTGTTGTGATTGTTTAATAGTCATGGACACCAAAAGAGGCAACTCAGCCCTGCAACATCACATACAGGTAAAATTTCATTACAACGAATATCTTTACAACAAAATTTTCATTATAACAAATTATTTTTATGGTCCCGACAGTTTCCCCATATGACATGAGTCTATAGAAATACATACTACAGATATTTCATTACAATGAAGTGCCCATAAGACCTTGAAATGCCTGAATGAATCATCCACAGAGCATTAGTTTTGTGGTCGCAGCTAAGTTGTGCACAATGATCCCCAAACAGAAACACTGTAATTTTTTTTTTTCTTTCTTCGAACTTTCCTCGTACTGTTTTTTTGCCTTTTTTGTTTCCTGTGGTTTTCAGTGATACCTTTTGCTTATTGCTTGTCAACATTTGAAAAACATCCATTGGAATTTAACTCATTGTCACCCTCCTATAGAAATGGCAGACATGAAAAAATGACAACAGTTCATATTAGAAAAAAAAGACTTTACGTTTTAGTAGCTCTCTATTGTGGCAAAAAGAAAAAAGATGTTGCCAATGAATTCAGAATTTCGCCATCAACACTCAACTTTCTTGAAAGACCAAGCAAAAAAATAAAACACATGCAACCTGCTGCATTTAAAGACGTCAAAAAAGCTGTTATGTGGTTCAGTGATGCTCGTTCAAGAAACATTCCTATTAATGCGGCACTCATTCAAGAAAATGTGATGTTTAACTCTCTTGGGACCTCCCACAACTGGACAACAAGCCGAAGAGCGATCACCGCGTCTGTGGAAGACTGTTTATCTGTTGCCGGAGCAACAGCAGGCTCACAGCTCTGCTGCGTCTCTCCTCTGAAGGAAACAGAAAAGATCTCGATGGGTGATGCAAGGAACATTGTAATGCAGGGAACAGGATTACTTGGCCATTAACCTGGCCACTACCCTGCCTGACTGCTGTGTTGGTGTATAGTAAAGTGGAAGATCCTGCTACAATAAATAACCCTGCTGTTCCTGTTTCAAGCTGAATAAAGCTGCTTTTGTTAAAGTACTGAGACTCGGCCTCGTGTTTTGGGGTGCAAGACAGGGACTTATAGCGTGACCCTGATCTCTTAGGATTTGCTTCTGTGGCGCTTCTCTGCACCGCTGTGAGCCTGCTGTTGCCCTGCCCTGGCAATGAACAAATAATCTTCCACAGACCCGGCAATCACGCTTCGGGACGCACTTCGGCATGTCATCCCATTGGGTGGGGGGGATAGGTCCCAAAAGAGCTCAGATGAAGAAGAAAAGGATAATTCGGCTTCTGATTGATAACTGTGCTGCCCACAACATGCTTCCACATTTAGACAATGTTCGCGTTGAATTCCTCCCACCCAATTGCACAGCAGTGCTTCAGCCATTGGATTTGAGCATCATTCGCACCCTGAAAATATATTATCGCAAGGAAATGCTGAGAAAAAATCTCATCGCATAACTTGTAGACAGGAGGAGATGAAAATTAATGTGAAAGGAGCTATTGAAATGATTGCAAACGCCTGGACGCAAGTGAAAGAAAGCACTATAGTGACAAATACAGAATCTCATTACAACAAAATATTTTTTAGGTCCCTGGAAGTTCGTTGTAACAGAATTTTACCTGTATTTGGTTAGGGAAGTCATGCTTCTTATTCTTTGTTGTTGTCAGGAATTGCACCATCACTTGTGAAATTCCTAGGCACTGTCTATGCCATGAGACACATTTCTAATTTAAACATATTTGCACTTGACTGGGTAGAATAGAAAGTCCATGACTGAGTTGCACGCTCGACACCACCCATTGTGTTATTGTAGCCTACCATGATGAAAGGCATAGGGACTTTCACATTTTCCACTAACACAAACATTGACGTTCAATGGTATGTGAACAGTGCTTAGGAGGCAGATGTCTTTCTTTCTCTCCTTCCACTTGTTTGCATTCTTCTTGCCTTATTACAACAAAACTATTGCGCCACGCAGCAGCTTGATACATTCACTAGACCACAGTCAGCAGGCATATCACGGCGTTACTGCACTTCAGGTGAGGTATAGAAACTGCCCATTGTTGTACAGTAATCTTGGTCAAGTAAAGAAACTGCCGGTGAAAACACAGATGGTGTATCGATGCCACATTGACTGTGCTTGTCATCCCATTTGTCTTTCTGCTAGTGTAAAGTACAGAGTTCCAGATTAGATTAGATGTACCCAGAGCTTGCTTTTCACAGCATGTAGACCTTGATACCAAACTCTTTCATGCCCTTCCAGTGTGATGTACTATGTCCTTGGCACTAGCACAGCATGGAGTCAACAAGAGACGTGTATGGTGGAGTGTTGCCACTTAGGTTCACTCTTATGGAGCCATTTAAATGTTCATCTGTCAGTCTTGTTCTGAACTTTGATTTCATGACATTCATGTCAGAAAAGGCAGACTCACAGAGGTATGTTGACCCAAACAAAGCAGACATTTTCAGAGTTGCTTGGTCAAGATTCTTATAGTTATCTGGCTCTACTAAGCTCAAGAAATGCTGAGAATGCTGTTGAGACTTTAGCTGCACATTATTTTGAAGGTTTACTAATATATAATAAATAAAATCCAATGTCTTATTGTCTGTATGTCTGTCCATTTTTCACGAGAGAACTACTTAATGGATTTAGATTTGGGTTTTTTTTCTATAATTTGCTTGAACATTCCAGTTGATTTTTACAACTTCTCTCATTGCACAATATATCATATTTTGCTTGTGGAACCGATTTTATTTGTGCAAATCCAAGAAACGTGCAGAGGGCCGAGGGGAGGGGCCTTCCTCACTCACTCGCCAGCTTCAGGGCGTGTTCCTTAACTCCGGTTAGCTAGCGAACGAGAGACCAATTGAATTCAACTTTGTTTAATATTTAAAATAGTGTTACATAGGTCTTGATGAGTTTGAGTCCAGATATTCTTTTAAGTGTATGCCACATTGATAAGATAGATTGCAATTCAGATTGTGGATCGTGATATGATTTTTTTGGAAAGATCTCCCACCCCTAATTTGACTAATCAAGTTTTCAAATTTATGTAGGATTCATTAACCCTTTGGCGAGCTACTTGGAAAGGGGTTGCGAGCTACCGGTAGCTTGTGAGTGATGTGTTGGAGACCCCTGTCGTACATAGTCCAGATAATCGTGATAAACATATCTTTAGACTGGGGTTACCTGTAAATGAGCAATAAGGAGGAGCATGATTGTTAGCAGTAGTATGAACCCAACATCAAACATGAATATTACTGAGACAGGTTGAAATTCACCAAACAGGTGTCCATTTCACTTTCTGTGTCAACAACTGATGATCATTCACAATGTCCTCCGTATTGTTCAGTTCCAGGTGGTCTGAAACTGGTTTTGTGGCTTTTCATTTGCCATTGTGTTTTTGGTTTAAGGTAGGGATGCTCCAGTTGCCCTATTTTTCACTAAAAAAGATTGGCAAGTTGGGTGAAAAAAAACCAAAAAAAAAAAAAACTACCTTTTCAACCCATGCATTTTACTTTGTGGTAATTTAGTTGTAGTGCTTTTTTTTTTTTTTTTTTCCTGGAAACTTCCTGCAGCATAAACAAAGAGCAGCAAATCAAGGCTTGTTTTAGCAGAGCGAGGGACAATTAGAATATTAGCTTTTATGTCAAAGAAAGTGGAGTAATAAAAAGAATAAAATAATTGGAGAAGTTGTCCAGTGCAGTTAGACAGATGCTACTTTAATGAATTCAGACCTTTTTATTTTGTTCTTTAATCAACCCAAAAAATCATTTCAGTTTGGACAGCAAGCTTTTTTAAAGGCAGCAACTTACATTTTCAATTGGAAAAAGAACATTTAGATGACTTTGAAATTGCTTCTTGTTAGCTTAACAGCAAAAGGTGTCTTAGTAAACCTGTTAAGCATGTTAGTTTTGTGTCTTCTTGATGAACAATTTGTGAAAATTTGATACATTAGTATCTTTTTTTTTTTTAAGATTTGTACTGTTTATTATTTGTTGCTGTGTCATACAGCATAAGTTTCGGTAAGAAACAAGTACTACATAATTTTAAAATAGTAATCCATATTTATAATTTACACCTCAAGTATTAAGAATGTCTAGCTGATACACTGAAGAAAAAAAAAACACACATATAAATGTATACTTTAACAAAAAAAGCTGTAGTGCAATTAATGATTTAAAATGAATAAAACCAATAAATACAGATGTATTTATATTAATGATTGTAGCATCCCTAGTTTAAAGCCCAGCCCCACTAATGCATATTGTTCACTTACCATAGCGTTAACATTAATCGGCAAAACGCATAGAATATTCATGACGTATTAAGCATGATGTTATTTAATCCGCTAGATGGCAGCAGAATGTCATGGGAGTTATTTGGGCTTAACAGTATAAAGTGGATCTTTGCTGACTTGGGCTTCACCATATTTGCACAAGATTCTGAGCCAGAGACCCACTAAGGGTTAACACCAACGAGGTTAAATAATACATTAGGCTGAGGCAGTTTTTAATTTTAGAAAGAACGATAGGAAACAACTGGGTACAAGGGTACACTGTGATAGAAGTGGAAGAGATGGAGCAAACTGGGAATCCACAGAAGATGCAGCATTTGAATAATGGGCCCATTATAGGGATATAGTGGAATATTTTGAATGAGGCTGAATAATGGCAGTTAAGTGGGTTCTTGTGTTTTTGCATCTTGTTTCACCATTTTCTTTGAAAAACCTGGAAAATGAAAATGTAAAATTGAGACGCCAGTCCTTTTTATACTATTGTTTCAAAAGCCATCTTCCCAATAGCGATATACTTTGAGAGGCACTATGTACAATATAACATCAATATTCAATTGCCCTTAAGTCAATCAGACTACATGTTGCTACCTTTCAACCACAACATGATTTTATAGACTGAATGATTTCTGCACTACAGAGCCAAATGGGTTATATTTTGTAAACTAGCATGCCTAAATCTTATTTTTGATCAGATTCTATCTCTTCCATTACAGATCTTCAAGAAAGCCATGCTTAAAATCTCAGGGATTTTGTCTGAGAAAATTGGAATGTTGCTGAAGTTTTCTCTTTGACATCAGTGGCTTAGTGCTTGGTTCTTAGCTGGATTCGACAATCTTGTCCTTTTAGTAGTGTGGCTTTGGTCTTGAACAGTGTTTGTTAACCAATGGGTTAGTTGTGGTCTGCTGCCGGTGGGTTGCAATTGTTTATAGTGGTAGTGAATTATGAAGTGTGATCCTCAAACTACCCACCTTTTAACAGTTGCAATTGATTCACCAAGGGGACCACCCTCTACCCTTGGTGTTTCTGTGACACCAGAAAGGTTAAGAAACACTGGTCTAGAGTTTGCATGTTGATTTTTCTATTCAGTTAGGTTTCTCCTATGAACTCCATTTTCCTTCCATAGTCCAAAGTTTCAACTGGGACTCTAACTTGGCCATATGTGAGTGTCCTTTAATCAAAGGACATCTTGTTTGTTGACTTGGGTGCTTTTATTGGCCATGACCCTGACTAATGTGTCCTTTATAGATGAATTAATCGATTTTTGATTTTTTTTTTTTTTACCTATTTTTATTTTCAGTCAGCCAATTTCTCAAAAAGCACCTTCAACAGTGAATGGATGTAGACCGTTTCAAAATGGTGGGCCCTGTGATGCAAGCTAGCTGAGTTCTAGCTGTAGGTGTCTCTTGGTTGCTAGGCAACTATTTTAAATGGAACATTTAGCTCATCATATGCTAAAGTTCATTTATTATTAGAGGAAAATATAGGATAGTTGTTTTAACTCCTCTATTGCTAAATCTTATGTGCCGTTTCTATGTTTTTAGGGATTTTTCCAGTGCCTTTTTTGCAATTTTGCATGTGCATTTCAACTTTGATTTGCCTTCATCTTTGTTTGTTTTTACAAATAATATAGTTGTCTGCATGAACACTTTTCCATACAGATACATTTCTACCTTCTCCAGTTTCGTGGTTGGAAACCAGAAAATCGGGGACTAGCTGACAGGATAATTTAAAAAAAAAATGTATATTGTCAATAAAATTAAAATACAGACACTTAGGATTTGGGCCTAATGAAAAAACAGATCTGAATAAATTCAGGCTACCTCTTCAGTTTTCACTGGCAGTCTTGCCTCTGTTGCAGGTGGGAAATGGCTCGAGTAAGCACAGAACTGCGGGAGTGATGGAGGTGAACGCCTTGTGCTCCATAAGTTGCCTGATCCTGTGATGTACTCTCCTTGGCCACTTTAAGACATATCTGCATAGTACCAAGTATAATTCTTTTTCTGGATTTGGCAACATCCGGAAAACATTGCTTAGGGATTTGGGGCCATGCGCACTCAAAAATATCAAGCATTTGCTTCAGTTTTTCTGTTACACAATTCACGTTCACAACCTCCAGTTCCACCTTCCCTCAAACTGCTCCATTGGACTGAGAAATGAGGACTGTGAAGGCTGTCAAAGCAAAATAAATTCACTTTAATGTTTGTGGAATCAGCTTGGAGTGAGGCATGATTTTTTTCACATGGTGCTTTATCCTGCTGAAAGTATCCATATAGGAAAGCTGCACTGTGATCTTAAAGGGATGCATACGGTCGGCAACAATGCTTCGGTACACTGTGAACTTGAATTAACACTTAAAGTTATCTTTTTAAGAGGCTGGATGTGCGCCAAGAAAACATTCCTCACACTGTTGGCACTACCACCACTAGTGTATACTAGTGACACAAAAGATGGATTCATGGATTCATTCATCCTGTTTATGCCAAATTCTATCCTTAACATCTTCATATCACAGCAGAATCAAACTTGGGAGACCTGGTGACATTTACAGTTTTCACACTCGCATGCCCTCTGTATCCTCACTTCCCTGCATTCAGCCAACCAGTCTGGAGCCTGATAGGGTCTTCAGCTTCTTTAGACCATCTGCTTCAAAGTCCTTCTGTGCTATAGATAGATCTGAGCGCTTAGAGTAGTGAGAAAAGCGCTATATAAATGCAAAGAATTATTATTATTATTATTATATATAGATAGAACTTTATTTGTCCCCCGGGGGAAATCTGGCTTTTTACAGAAGCTCTTTAAATAAATTGAGAGAAAAACAGGCAAAACAGGGAGAAATGTGGGACTTTCTTTAAAAGTATATTCAAGCATTCCCTCGTACACATCACTGCAGTAATGAGCTGATATTTTAGTGTTTGTTTCCCGGGCAACTATAAAGATAGATGTGTCTTGCAGAATTGTTAGATCCGAGGATTACTCGGGCTATAAAAGTGCAACCAGCATGAGTGCTGCTTGTGAAATGATGATAGAAGCTTGTCTTGCATTAATGACAGGACCGAGTGTTACTCAGCCTCATAATAGCATCTTGTTTAAAAACAAAAAAAAAAAAAAAAACTTTTTTCAGCAGCCCAGGTGTTTCTCATTCTTGACAGTGATACGAGTAGTGATGATGAAGTGAATTTGTCTTCGGTCAGTGAAGTTGAAACGGAGCGTGACATTGAAAGTGATTCTGGTGAATCTGAAAGCGATGCTCGTGGCAGTCATGCATGTGCAGTGTGCTGTTCAACAGTTGATAAGTCTGGAAGGAAAATCCGCAAGGAAATCGCACTACTATTGTCCTGCCTGTGACACTGGATTGTGCATTTCACTGTGCTTCAAGATATACCACACAAACGACACACTTTGACAGTATATATGGTATTTGCATAATTTTTATTATTATTCATTAATATATTGTTAGAATATTGTTCTTATTCTTTCCACACTTTTGACTTTGTTCTTTTAGTGTTTTGCACATTTTACGGTAGAAAGATCAGGTTTAATAAATATGTAATTTTTCAAGCTAAAAAGTGCAAACGCTAAGGAGGTTTAACGAGTCTTGCCACTCTGTTGTGACCTTTCACATTAACATGAGTTTTTTTGACATTCCAGAGGTCTGCAGTTCATGAAAATCCCAGGAGGGCAGCTGTTTCTGAGATGCTGGAACCACCATGTCTGACACCATCAATAAAACCCCACTCAAAACATTTTCGTACACATTCTAATGTTCCACTGCATAATAACTCAACCTGTCCACCATTTCTGCAAGCTTTATTTATTAAATTATGTCTAGTTGCATGACTAACTACTTTGGAGGAGTAGGTTGGTTTTGTTAACACTCGGTTGTACCCAAGAGTGTCCTTCCTGTATGCTATGTGCAAAATCTTTTACAACAAGTTGGGGGGGGGGAGAATCCGAAGTTCAGTCTTAGTGAACCAATGTGGCTACGGACTTTCATTGAACCATTTATTTGTGAAACTGGTTTCATTCTTACATTCTAAATGATTAAATTATTTTTTTTTTTGTTTTTTTTTTTGTCTTCTCTTATTTTATGTTCAGAAATACAGGTCACATTAAAGAGGGCTAGGAAGACCACCACTAATGTGAAAATTCAGAGTAATACTTTGATCACCCTAACTGTGGGTGGGCAGGATATTTTGGTGGTCTACAGTTTATTTGCTGCTTTATTTTTGTGCTTTAGGGACAGAAGACTCCCACAAATGAGAAAATTTTGTGAATGTGACTTTGCCCCCCCACCCCACAAATCTGTTTTCTCTGTGACTTGGCCTGCTATAGGCTTAGCAGTGCAATAGATGACATCATGTGCAATTAAGATCTTATGTTGAATGTTTGTTTGAGTTCTACCTTATTTCTTCTTACAAGGGGGCTCCGCCCCCTGCTCGCTTCGCTCGCCTACCCCCGGTGTTGGGTAACCCGAAATACATTGATGAATGTATGAGATATATTGGAGTGTAAAGGTGTAGATGACGAACAAAGGACGTATATTCATTAATCCTAATGAATGTTCACTAATAGTGGACTCATTACAGAATGCGTTGTCAGCTAATTGGCGGAATTGTTTAGCGGCCGTCTGTCGTTCCTTTCTTTGCAGTTTATCTATTGACTCCGCTGTTTGAGAGGCGCGTTGTAGGCGCCTACGTTCATTAATTGTATTCAAGCGGGCTCGCTTCTGTATGTCCGTAAGTTGAGATGTTTCGTTTTGGAGCCGTGACTCGTTTGGTTGCGTCGTTTGAGAAGAGCATTGTAGGCGCTTGCGTTCATTTGTTTTATCTAGGCGGGCTCGTTTTTGTAGCCCCGTTAGTCGAGCTCTTTCTTTTTGGAGCCGTGCCTGCTTTGCTTGCGGCATTTCAGATGCGCGCTGTAGGCGCCTGCGTTCATTGATTCTGTTAATCGAGCTGTTTGGTTTTGGAGCCGAGACAGTTTTGCTTCCGCGGTTTCAGATGTGCGTTGTAGGCGCCTACGTCTATTGTGTTTATCCATGCAGGCTCGCTTTTGTAGCTCCGTTAGTTGAGCTGGATCGTTTTGGAGCCGTGACCGTGACTCCATTAGTTATCCGTTGTCTACTGTTAGTAATATGGATAATTGCACTTACTGTTAACACAGAGCGTTTTCTGTGGTTGTACTGTTAATAATGCATCACTGTAATGTGATTCACATATGCTATATGGTTTGGACGTGTGAGGATGCCGTACGTTTAATACGGAGAGTTAGTTTATTCTTATTACCTGGACCATGCTGTGTAGTGTGGACGTTTAGTTCAGAAGCGCATTGTAGGCGCATGCGCCTTCCGTACTATCTTTGTGGACATTTGCGGACCCTGTAGTGTCTTACGTTTGACTCTGGGGTGCAGTGCAGAATCCTCTTTTCTGTGTGGCTGTGTCGTTAGTCGTTAGCTATGGGCATGTTGTTGCTTCATGTCTTATTTACATTAGTTGAGCTCTTTCGTTTTTGAGCCGTAACTCCTTCGTTCGTGGTGGATCACATGTCGCTTGCGGTTTATGAGACGCAGGTTGTAGGTGCCTGCGCACTATGTCTCTTGGGTCCATCGCCGTGTACCTGCGTCTGTGCCTTCGGGTTTACCGAGACCTGCATCTGTGCCTTCCGGTTTACCATTCTCGGTTAGTAATATGAATCCTTTTTTAATTATATTTTATTTATATTTTGACACCGCAGGGACTGCACCTAATTTCGTTGTATTTGTTACAATGACAATAAAGATATTCTGATTCTCTGTAGTTAACTGACACATGTACACACCTTTCCGTAGTGAAGGTTGGAAGGTAGCTGGCATAGATCCTACAGTTTTTTTTTTTTTTTTTTTAATGTTACAGTACGCACTTACTACATATCACTAATATTTATGACTTTATGTGATACAAATCATTTTCAGTATTTATATATTTTTGGCTTTTGCATCTTTAGTTTCTGCAATCTTTTGGCAAGCTTCAAAAATTCCCATTTAATTGTTCATAGCCAACACATGAAAAACTGAAAATTCACAAATCTGGAAGGGCAACTGTATGTGCCAATATACTTAACATGTTAAGGCAAAATTTTTTATTTATTTTTTTATTTTTTTATTTTTAAATGTTTCTTTTGCTATATTTTTAAATTCCCCTTTTCCTTTGGCATTTAATTCCTTACCTGTATCCAAATACTGACAATTAGTAATGAGCAGTAGAGACACAGGTTTAAATGACACTGAATACTAAAGGGAAGCAGCTACTTCAGTATAAAGTACACTTGTGAGCTAATTAGTAAGAAGAGGCTTAAATGACCAGAACATAAAAAAGCAAGAAAAAGAACAATATTTAGTAGCACACACACATAAATGGTTGCCTCAATTCAATAATAAAATTGAGGAAACCCATTTTATAAGTTCAGGTTTGAAACAAAAATAAGGTAGAAACTGAGAATTAACAGCTTAAAAGTTAAAAGCACAAGGTGGTTAGGATGAACATCTGCAGTTTAGGTGGTCTGCAGGATTGAACTTGAGGACCACTTAGTTAATTAAGCCTTTTATTACTGATTAGCGCACAAATGAATGCAACATTAAAGTAGCGACTCTGGTTTAACATTCAGTGTCATTTGTACCCATGTGTACATGGCCCATCACAGTATTTGGATACAATTTTTAAGGAGCAAACTTCACAAAAATAAGGTAAATTGCAATAAAAATGTTAGGTGTAGGAAAGAAAACACCTGCAGATATCCTGCTAGAACACTTTTTTGAATGCAGAATAAGAAAAGGAAAAAGGCCAGCTAAACGATGAGATTGACGAGACCGAAGAGTGACCCACTGACTTGTGATACTGGTTGGAATGAAAGCCCCTAGCCACAGTGGTAACACAGGACTGAACTTCAGAACCCTTGGGGTTAAGTGAGACTGAGGCCTCTTCTTGAAAGTCCCAACTCTTTGGGTGGGAGGTTATCTTTGGATATAATAAATGGATTTTGCCACAGAGCTCTTGCCAATCCTCAAGGTTTTATTTTTCTAAGCTGTCTAAAGCTGTAGTACTTTATTGGGGAGGATCACAAAACCCACAAAGCTTTTTTAATTTTTTTTATTAGAAGGCTGCCTGTAGCTGACTTTAAAATCTTTATTTTTATTGTTTTTTTCTTGTTTGTAGGTAATACAAATTCCTTGCTCTCTCACTCTATGCAAAAACACAGGAATCGGTCCATCCTGTTGCGTTTTAGGAGAGCAGACCATACAGCTTTTCACATTTGATTTCCATTCCTGAACCCAGAACCATAATCCAGACCAACCAAGAGACAGAGTAACAAAAGTGTTTGATTATAAACTAGCATCTCCCAATGAAGGAACCCTATTTTAGAGGAGTGGTACTCTTCTTACTTTTTTTTTTTTTTTTTGACAATAATGTTTGAACACTTGTGTGTTTGTGAAGTGCCCGTCCTAGGCCTCGGAGCCTGTGTTTGCACAAAGTGCCCTCTTATTCATGCCATGTAGACTATACCAGTCTCCTCACCACTTTCTGTTTTGTGATAAGCTGCATTCTTGTTAGCTTGGATGGCCTGTGTAATACTAGTAAGCATCTGCAGAGAACTCCTGCTTTTCAGTTATGGCTTGCCGGATCTCCATCTTGAATATATCATCCAGTACTTCCTGGTGACGTGAGAGCCATCCCCATTTCTTAACAATGTTTCACCATCTGACCTCTGTGACCTTTTTGGGGCAACATCCCGATAAGCATATGGGCAGTTGTATTAGATTGTAACCCTTGGATTGTGCTTTGTGGGAACTTCTTGTCTTTAATTTTCGTTAAGATTTTTGACTGTTGTGGACCATGGAATCTCCTTGAAGTTGGAAATTTGACAAAAACATGTTTCCAGTGGGGGGAAAACAAAATATATAATATTTTTTGGTCCAGTAGACTCATTGTATAGAACCTCAAAAAATACGCGTGTCACCTCCCAGTGACTAAACACTCATTTCAAGCTTTATTCCTGGTTTAAAAATTAGCTATGTAGCTGAAGTTGTGCTTCGTTCATTCAACGTTGATTATTGCCCTACCAACACTCTTCAAGTCATTTGTAACTTTAATAAACCCCTCAGTTCAGTTGTAAATATTGTGACGTTTCATATGGCATGTCCCATATCGAACACTCGTTCTTCTAAAATTCTGTGCTGCTAACCTCCTTAATGATTAAGAACGTGACTTGCCGGGTCCTCCAGTGTGCAGTCTTAAAGAGCACAAAGGGAAGCCTTGCACTTTCTGACCGATGTACCCATTTCAGGGCCATAAGAGGCTGGAGCCTGTATGTGTTAATAGTTAATAAGGCCCTTGTGAAGGCTGCCTGCTTTCAGTTATGGTGCAATCCCGTGTCTCTTTATTAAGATAATTTCTCAGGATTTTTGTTTTTTTGGTCTATTTGTGGGTTCAATTTCTTGACCTTTGCCCCCTCTCCCCAGTGTCTACCAGCAAAAACAAGCAATGTACAGTGTGCCCTACCCCATTTATTGATTGTGGTCCAAAGGTCAAAGGTTTGGCCCCAGTTGCATGGGTAAACATTTTGAAGGTATTCCTTTTTTTAATGAGTACAGTTTTTAGATTGTTACTGATGTCAGTGGCCCAGTGTGCATCACCGTCTTATCACTACTTGTATTTGTCAGATACTGTACCTGAATGGAGTGCCCTCTTTGTGGTTTAGCGTGGCTTTCCTGTATTTTATTTTGACCCCAGTTTCCTCTGACTGATTGATGATTGACGTCTTGTTGGACAAGGGAATGGAAGTTCACAAATGTCTAGTTATAAAAAAAATCTGAGTTTCCATCCATGGTTCAAATACTGTACATAAAATTTGGTCGAGTAGCAGTTTGAAAACCAGCCCAATGTGATTGAGTGTGGGTGGATGTGTGATTGTGTTCTGTGGTGGACAGTTGATTGACGTCCTGTTTGGATAGACTTCGGCAGTCTGCAATAAATCTGATATCATTGGTAAATCGCCTAAAATGTTTTGGAAATATAATAGCAAAGTCAGATAGTTCAGCACAAATTTGTCACATAATAAATGTGCACTACCCCAACTCAACTGGGACCACCACAGTCTTTACGAGGATTTCATAAATGGTTTTGAGATACTTTTGCCTCAAAACAACTTGCAGCCATGAATCTCCTTTGTCTTTGTTTCTGTCTGACAGGTAAAATTGTACATTTGCTCATCCTGGCAGCATCAAGCAGATGGCATTAGGCAGCTCACTGCAGACTCTAGTACACATGCAGTCACTCGAACCTGGTCAGTTTAGGAACTGTTACTTAACCGCAAAACATATCTGTATGGTACAGGAGGAACCTAAGAGTACTCTGACAAATCTCAGGGTGACACAGGACACTGAATTGAACTCTGTTCCATGGTACTATGAGACCTGACTGCTAACTAGAGTGCCAGTGTATGGGGACAAAATGCGTAACTGTGTCAGTGTTCATTGCTTCAAAATGCAGTTAAAGCAGTTCAAATGTTTTTAAAATTTCTTGCGAAGCTTAGTCTTTATTTTGCCCCATCCACTTTTTGTCATCTCTACACTTTTTTAGTCAAGTCGCCAACTTTTGCTCCATGACATTTATGGCAGTGATAGGGGGTTAGCCTGGTTTTTATCATCTGCTTTGAGATCGATATTTGAAAGGAAGTGACTTCAGTGTCTGCTGATCATTTTTTTTTTCCTATTTCTCTTTTTGTTTAGCAGTGACATCAGCTACTTCGTAAAGAGAGAAGTGTCCTTTTTTTTTCCTTGTTATGACTGGTGTCAGTCAGCATCAGCACTTTCTGTGAACTGCCTGCAGACAGTGTGAGGGCAGTGAAGTTGAGCCAGTTTGGCTGGCACATCTGCCCATGCAAAGTGTATGCCTGATTGCTAAATCTCTGCCTCTGGTTCTTCAGGCTGTTTCAACACTCTATTAATGTGCGTCTCCTTCCCTGTAGAGCTGATGGGCAGACTACTCCATGGAAACCGCTGTCATTTCCTGCTAATGCCGCTCTTGTTAGGTAGTTCAGGAACCTCAGACACCTGAGGTGAATACTGCCAGTGGGGTGCTTTCTGGCTTGTGTCAGGCCCATGCTGACCATGCAGTTGCTGCCAGGCCCCTGTCACTCTGAACCTGGCCACTGTCCTGCCATCACTCCCTCTGCGCCTACGTGGCGGCTCTGTCTGCTTTGTTCATTGAGGCTTTCTGCCACAACCCCCATCCTCCCCCTTTCCCTAAATTCACGCTCAGGTTTGGTTTCCTGTCTGCAAGGAGACATTGGCAGGAAGTCGGTGTTTTCCAAGAGCAACAGAAGCAGGGAGAGAGAGGGGATTGCAGCAGTCTCCAGAGGCACGTGGTAATCCCCTTTAAGTTCATGTCACTTGTCTCCATGGTCCCTTTATCTGAAGTCCTTTCAAGCTGTTGTGTCCGTCTTTATAGCCCTATCTTTTTGCACCACTCATTTTGTTTCCTTTTGTGTTTTTTTTTTTTTTTTTTTTTAATTAGTTTGATGTCTTATGTCAGCAATATTTGTACTTGGCATACAGAATGAAAATAACATCAGGAAGAAAAACCAAATTGGGCTGAAGTTAAGAAAAAGGTTAAAATCCCAGAGATAGTAGTTGGGCCAGACACAACCTAGTGAGTCCAGACACATACTGTACGAGGGTCCAAGGGAATACAAGGAGTATCAGAGGTCGAGGGTGTCCGATCCATGAGCAGAAGAGCAGGCAGACTTTTTTTTTTCTTTTGGATTCCTATCATAAATGATATATATATATTTTTTTTGTCTGTTACTTATCTCATATTGCTTGTAGTGATGGCTGACAAAAATCTTTAATCTCATGTTTTAATGGTGAATCGAAAACCCAAAATTTGTGGTATGATGGGCATTGATGGGGGACCAATGCTAAATAATAGCAAACAATATCAAAAGGTCCATGAAATAAATCTTAGATTACCTATGGCGTGTAATCCACAAATTTAACATCTCATTGAAGTTTGTAATCAGTTTACCACCATAGTCTGTTTCAAGTTAGATTGCATGGCATACCGGTACTGTAAATGTACCATTTTAAAAAAACAAATTTCAAAATGGTATGGTACCAGCATTTCATGATTTTTGGTATGAGAAGATAATGTCAACTTTTCTCTCAATCACCTTTAACAATCACTATTGCAATTAATGAATCTACACACTTCATCACGATTGTGACTTCATGGGGGATCCCTTCTCCATTTATTGCTTCGATTCCATTATAACTTCACAGGGGACCACCCTCCTTTATTGCTTTGCTGCAATCAGGAATTGGGAGCTATTAGGAGGGGAGTGGTGTGTAGTGCAGTGTACCAGAGAGACTGGAGTAAGAAGGGGAGTTTGAAGTTCTCCTCTGTTTGCTTCACAACTGTCTTGGCAATGGTACCATGGTAAGAAACCTGGTATCAATACCAAAGTCAAAATTTTAGTACTGATCCAACCGTAGTTTCAAGCAGAACATGCTCTGTCCCCACCATTAGAGTCGGCGAGCTCTTTTAGCTTGCCTGGGGAAATTGGACTTTATAATAACCCTTTCAGTCTGGACTTAAACCAAGTGATTAACCCAACCTGCGATAGACGGGGACATCCATTCTGTAACTGTGCTACACACAGGTAATTCCTGGCTGGCACGTCAGTGTTGTGGAGGTGGACACTGAGAGCAGGGACCCAGCTTCATGGGTATAGCGCGCACCCCTAGCCTGAGAATACAGCTGAAGACGTTGAGCAGTAGCGACATGTTCTGCTGGATTGTCGGAAGAACCTTCATAGGTCAATATTCAAGGATGGACATTACATATCGAAATGGCTGTTCCTACTGTGCTGGAGAAAGGACCTGGGCACCCTTCTTCAGTATTTTGTCCAGAAATACAGCTGTAGATTGGATATGGATCAAATAAGGACGAATAATGGCGTAAAGGGAAACTTTGAGCAATTAGCTCAAGTATCCTCACTCTGTAGGGGATCATTTCAACTGCAGGGTGACTCCAATCGTAAATCAGTGACTGCAGACTTTTGAATCTCAACATGGAATGTAAGGACTTTATACCAAGCAGCTAAGCTAGCAAATGTGGTGGCTGAAATGAAAAGATTGAACATTGGATTATTGGGAATAAGTGGGGTCAGATGGAAGCAATCTGGAGAAGTGAAATTGCAGGATGCAACCTTAGTCTACTCAGGATCAGAAAAGAGCAAGCACAAGGGGTTGGAGTGCTAATGGCTGCAATGGTGGGGGGAAGCCTAAAGGGGTGCTGGTCAGTTCCTGACATAATGTTGATGGTGAAATTGAAAGGATATCCGTTTGATATTACTTTTGTACAGGTTTATGCACCGAGTAGTAGCAGGGAGGATGATCTAGAGAACGTCTATGCAGATATGGATAAGTTGCTTACACCGTGCAAGAATCAAGAGGTTGTGTTTGTTATATGGGACCCCAACGTAAATGTTGGACAGGAAGAGTCAAATGGTAGCAGTGAAGTCGGGGGTCATATGGCCTTGGTGAAGGTAATGATTGAGGAGAAGTAGGAGTTCAGTGGTGTGAGCAGAATAATCTTATGACTAACACGTTCTTTGAACATCATCCTGGAGGACTGTGGACATGGAGAAGCCCATACGATAATACAAAGAACTACATCGATTTCCTCACAGTTAATAAAAGGTTTCGTAACGCTATAACCCAAATAAAAGGATATCCTGGAGCAGACTGTGATAGTGATCATGTGCTAGTAGCTGCAGTGGTGCAACTGAAGTTAAAAAAAGTTTCTCGGGTAAAGCGGCTACCAAGACTGGATTTTTCTTAGGGTTTGGTTAGAAAGCGTGAAAAGGACTTCTCAAGAAGAAGTAAACCACAGGTTAAGGAAAGAAGAGGAAAAAGGTGGAAAAGATGAATATGAAAGAGCTCAAAAAGAATTTGAAAAATTTAGCACAGCAGTAACTATAGTTGCTGAGTCTGTTATCAATGACTCGTAAAGTGAGAAAGAAAGAATGGACCCAAATTCTCTTTAAGACATCAGAGACTGCAATTCTGGACTAGTTTTGGCTTTCATTTTGAAAACATGAATATTTTTTCTTTTTGGGCCTCCTGTCTCATGTGGTATTGACAAGATAGTAGACTTGCGTATTCTTGATTGCCTTCAAGTCTTCTTTTCTTTTGTTACAGATTGCAGTGTTACAATTCATAACCGTTGCAGAGATGCCCTTCCTAATTGCACCAAGGTAAAGCAGAAGGTGAGTTGTTGGTTATTGAATCTCTTTTGAATACTACACATAAAATTTCTGAGACATACAGGAACAACACTGCCTTACCAAGTAATCTACTCTGTAGAATTTATACCTCTTTCTAGCCTGGCCATGGGCATCTGAAGTTCTGGAGAAGGTGCTCTCACCATTTTTCATTCATTTGAACAATTAAACACATTATGTAACATGTATTATGTATTATACTTGGTGGATGGTTACCATCTCTGTTCCATAAATGGTTGCTTAAAAGGATAAAAAGAATGAAATTGTACTCAGAGTAAGTCATTAAGATCGGTTAGTCATTGTTTGAATGCTGAGTGGTGGGTATCTGCATGTTCAGTGTATCAGTTCTTTCTATCCACGCTTAAGCAACAGAGTACATATCTTTCTTTAGTTTCCAAGCACGTTTAATTGTGCAAACCAAACTCGGTGAAGGAGAGTGTCGTTGAGTGAGGAGCTCATGCAGAGAGAGCAAGTTGTTCTCATTTCATGAAGCCTGGTGGCCACTCTCATTGGTGCAGTTGAACTGTTCATGGTGAAGTTCATTTATTCACTCTCTGTTTGAATGTGCTTAAAGATGGCACACTTAGCGTGTCTGAGTCAGATGTGCTGGGGTGTAGGCCATTCAGAGTGTAGACTTGACCACGGCTGGGGAGTCGGAGTCAGAAGCAATTATTAGATTACTGGAGTCAGTAAAATATCATGCATTAAAGTTTGCAGTTTCACACATGCTAATTCAAATAAACTGTTTTCTTTTAGCCTTTTGATTAAAAAATATAAACTTTTAAAAAAATTTTGTAGATTCTGTCTTTTGTTTAATGTTGTGTTATTTAGTGTTTTTCACTTTTTTCATAAATTATATTAAAAAGCCACAATTGCCTTGCTACAGCTTTTAAACCCAAACTTTAACAGGTCAGGGTGTTAACAAGTCTCCTAATGATGGCAGTGATTAAAATACTTTGTATATTGTGTGCTTTCAGTCAACATAGTAAATATAATACTGTTGAAAAATATGGGGTCTCCCAGGACTTTTCATGTTTTTATTTAAATTCATACATTTATTTTTTTTTTTATCAAGATACCATTACATTGATTTAAAAAAAATTTCCAAGACATTACTAGTGTGTATAGTCCCCTGGCTGTTGCAGGCGACAATTGTAGCTGGTGTGTATTTAGTTAAGAATACAACTCGGGTTGGGGAGCATGCACTGGTACACCCACCACAAAGAATACAACTGAGGACCTGTAAAGTGTTTCTCAAACTACAAACATACACATGTGCAGTTGCCCACCTGGGCCTTCCCCCTCCTTTTTCTTGGCAATTTGTCACATGGAATAGCCTGCAAAACAAAAAATAGATTGACATGTTTCTTGAGAAAGCAGTTTGATTTTGGCCTTTTTTGAACCTGGAGCTGAACTTCAGGAATGGCCAGGACCCTGCAAGACAAATGAACAGGATAACCAGTTTCAGAGGTGGTAATGCAATTAGAAAGGTTTATGTAATATGCTAAGGCAGTTTACCTTACGACACTGAAGGATTTGCTGCTGAAAATAGGGTTTTGCAGCCATAATAAATTAAATTACAAATAGCCATTATAAACACTAGTAATATCTCGGTTGTATTTTAAATCAATTTAATGATATCTTTATTTAGAAAAAAGGATGGCCCCAAACTTTGATTTGTACTATATATTGGCTTAAGTTACAAATAGAGCAGTTTGGGCCGGTGGTACCATAAATTGAGGAGTCGGAGTTGAAGTCCACAACCCTGGACTTGACAACTACTGCCAGAGAAAGATCCTAAATGGGACAGGCGTGGTTGAGGAAAATGTCTGTTGTGCATAGGACCTGTTTCTGCCCTGTGCAATGCCTCTGTTTGCTCTTTCCTAATTAAGCCTCTCGTGCTTTTGGTCCTGTGAGTCAGTTTATTTTTTTTTAAGTTTCCATTTGCTACGTGTTTAGATGCTAACTTTTTAACAGTAGCTCAATCAGTGATGTTGAGTGGCAGGCCCAGAAAGTGACCAGCATTGTAAAAGCAGGGGAAGAACAATACAGAGCAAACTGGAGCGCTCTTAAGCCTTAGTAAATTCAGATGCACATATAGTTATTATTAACGTGCACTCTTTGTTTTTCAGCAACAGAAACTGGCTCTGGTGAGGAACAGCCCTGCTCTGCAAACGGTGGCTCTCCGAAATAAATGTAAGTTTATCAGGGACAGGGTGGAAGTGTAGGGGATATTATTTATAAGGAATCTGAAGTAAGATGCTTTTTGACATTGACCAGTTTACTCCGTAATGTGTAGATAAACAAACAGATGTCCTCAAACCTGTTTATTTCAAGGTAGGAGCTGGCTACTAGTCCATCACAAGGCCCATTGAAACACACCCTGCACTCATGCTCACACTTTCGTATAGCCATTTTAAAATTGCAAATTAACCTAAAACACATGGGAAGGAGAATGAGCAAAGAAAAACAAACATGGAGAGCAAAGTCCAACCTGGTGGATTCCCATCCAGGATGCTAGATCCATAAGGCACCAATGCTAATCAGCCCACCAGTCCACACAGTGACTTTAGCTCAAATAATTACAGTAAATTTCTGTGCAGCAAAAATTCACTATGCTAAAAATCTCCTTAACCATCAGCCATATAGTGTTGCAGTTAACCTTTTACACTGTTGTTCCTCATAGCATCTGATTGTTTTCCTAGCCAGGGTTAACTCAAAGTGGCTTCTGCCTGCTTTTGTTTTCCATCCCAGTATACAGGCAAAGGTCATGTGTTTGAATACACTAAGATGTGAGGCACAGCAAACAAAGAGTAAAAGACGACTGAGATTTGACAAGAATCAGATTACTAAACCAGGCAGACCAGCATGAACTGGGCACTGTCACACCAAGGTTGGCTCTTCACATGCCTGAGGGATGTTCAAGCATGCTGTGAATTAACTGAACAGAAGTCCATCACTTGTTTCATGAATATTTTTTCACTTATTGTCCATTGACATTTTAGTTCTCCATTGTTCTTTGCTGACAGTGGTATTTATATGGAATAGACCCTCCATTAATATACTTGTTTAGAGGAGGTAGTATTACTTGTGATCAGGCCATGTTGCTCTTTGTTTTTATTGAAAGATAATTGATCTGAATGTCTTTTGGCAGCTCCAATGATCCGCGAACGTCCAAACTCCGCAATTTACCCCTCGGATAGTCTCCGGCAGTCCTTCTTGGGGTCACGCAGGGGTCGTTCAGGACTGTCACTATCCAAAAGTGTTTCAACCAATAACATAGCAGGGTAAGTTTTAACTATTTTTTTTTTCCTTTCTGCTGTCCATGTCACTCTGGTAACATTCCAAGCCCCGTCTTTTTTTTTTTTTTTTTTTATACATTTACTTACTTATTTTATTTGACCAGGAATCTCAATGAAGATTCACCATTGGGACTGCGACGCATTCTTTCCCAATCTACGGATTCTCTCAACTTTCGAAACCGTGCACTTTCTGTGGAATCACTTAATGATGAAGGTGAGGTGTACTGATTGTTGGCTACCTGAATCCAAGATGTACTAATGTGACTTCTCTTCCCCTGATGCTGTTCTTGTAACACAAGTAGATTTTTTGAGCCATTACTATGAATAAAATACTACTGCAAGAGCGGTTTTCTGTTAGGTGAGTTTCTTTAGGTGAACACCATAATTCACTGGTCTTATGGGATGGCTTAGTAGGAGACCACTTTCTCATTTCATTTAAGGTGGAGCTATTTTGCTTATTTGTTAGCACTCTGGAGGTCCCTTCCTTACTAGACACTTTCGTAGCCTTTTCCTGTTAATCAGCTTTAGCAGACCCTTTTGCTCTGCTGAAGTTAACATTTGGTATGGCTTTGAGCTAGTTTAATTTTTCATTCTAATGTGGTAACAACTCAGAGGAAGCAAACTGAAAATAAAGTGAAAACAATATTTTTATATAAAGCACTGGATTTGTTCTCCTTTAACAGTATTATAAAGTGCCTGACTATTGGCTGTGTGTGATCACTTCAAGCTACCCAGTCAGTCTGCTATAATGTGACAAGTTCTAAATATGGAAACAATGTAAAAATACATGTCACATAAAAGTTCAGATTTGCTAAATTAAACAACAAAGGCTGGGTTTTCCTGTAGTCCGAGTGTGTGCAGTGTTTAAGAGAAACCCCCTAAATTACTATGCCCATTTAGTAGAAAGCTCTTCACTTTTTCAGCCATACAAGCAAAGTGTGTCTTGCTGATCAGCAGTGGCCTTCATTTTGTTCAAGAGACCAAAAAATGCTTAACTTGTCTCAAATTTTCTAGTGCTACTGAGCCACTAGGTTTATTACTAGGCGAGCGTCACTGTTTTACTCTCATTCCTTTCACAGGAGAGCTTTTTTACACCCAGGTTATTAGCGATTTAGAAGCTGAAGGAAAAGATTTTGAGGCCGATTCCTGGAGTCTGGTGGTGGATACCAACTTTCTGCAGCAGCAACGTAAAGATGTGATGAAGAGGCAGGATGTCATTTATGGTGAGCCTAATCATTCTTAGCCTTCAGAAACGTCGCTGGAGTAGCAGAGCAGTATATACTGTATCGTTTGCCATATTTTTGTGCTGAGAGCTGTGACCTGCCCTTCTGTTGTAGAACTGATTCAGACTGAACTGCATCATGTACGCACTCTGAAGATCATGTCTGGGATTTTCCGGAGGGGCATGATAGAAGACCTGCATTTAGATTCCTCTATTGTACATGGCATCTTCCCTTGTTTGGATGAACTTGAAGATATACACACTAACTTCCTGTCACAACTGCTCCTCCGCCGGAAGGAATCTCTGGCTTCAGGAAGTGATCACAACTTTGTAATCATGCAGTTGGGCGACATACTTATCCAACAGGTATGCTTCCGTCTCCATCGTCTTGTTCATAAATTGTCTCATTGTTAGCACTGCAGAATCATGGATCCAGCAAACTGGATTTGAATCCTGTGCCTTTAGGATGACCATGTGGTCAAAATGCTTTTCAAATTATTACTGAAGTCCAAATGAGTATATTGAATTTACACAAGTCTATACAGTGCATCTGGAAAGTATTCACAGCGCATCACTTTTTCCACATTTTATGTTACAGCCTTATTCCAAAATGGATTAAATTCATTTTTTTCCTCAGAATTCTAAACACAACACCCCATCATGACGACATTAAAAAAGTTTACTTGAGATTTTTGCAAATTTATTAAAAATTAAATTGAGAAAGCACATGTACATAAGTATTCACAGCCTTTGCCATGTAGCTCAAAATTGAGCTCAGGTGCATCCTGTTTTCCCTGATCATCCTTGAGATGTTTCTGCAGCTTAATTGGAGTCCACCTGTGGTAAATTCAGTTGATTGGACATGATTTGGAAAGTCACACACCTGTCTATATAAGGTCCCACAGTTGACAGTTCATGTCAGAGCACAAACCAAGCATGAAGTCAAAGGAATTGTCTGTAGACCTCAGAGACAGGATTGCCTCGAGGCACAAATCTGGGGAAGGTTATAGAAATATTTCTGATGCTTTGAAGGTCCCAATGAACACAGTGGCCTCCATCATCTGTAAGTGGAAGAAGTTTGAAACCACCAGGACTCTTCCTAGAGCTGGCCAACCATCTAAACTGAGCGATCGGGGGAGAAGGGCCTTAGTCAGGGAGGTGACCAAGAACCCGATGGTCACTCCAGACGTCCTCTGTGGAGAGAGGAGAACCTTCCAGAAGGACAACCATCTCTGCAGCAATCCACCAATCAGGCCTGTATGGTAGAGTGGTCAGACGGAAGTCACTCCTTAGTAAAAGGCACATGGCAGCCTGCCTGGAGTTTGCCAAAAGGCACCTGAAGGACTCTCAGACCATGAGAAAGAAAATTCTCTGGTCTGATGAGACAAAGGTTGAACTCTTTGATGTGAATGCCAGGCGTCACGTTTGGAGGAAACCAGGCACCGCTCATCACCAGGCCAATACCATCCCTACAGTGAAGCATGGTGGTGGCAGCATCATGCTGTGGGGATGTTTTTCAGCGGCAGGAACTGGAAGACTAGTCAGGATAAAGGGAAAGATGACTGCAGCAATGTACAGAGACATCCTGGGTGAAAACCTGCTCCAGAGCGCTGTTGACCTCAGACTGGGGCGACGGTTCATCTTTCAGCAGGACAACGACCCTAAGCACACAGCCAAGATATCAAAGGAATGGCTTCAGGACAACTCTGTGAATGTCCTTGAGTGGCCCAGCCAGAGCCCAGACTTGAATCCGATTGAACATCTCTGGAGAGATCTTAAAATGGCTGTGCACCGACGCTTCCCATCCAACCTGATGGAGCTTGAGAGGTGCTGCAAAGAGGAATGGGCGAAACTGGCCAAGGGTAGGTGTGCCAAGCTTGTGGCATCATATTCAAAAAGACTGCCAAAGGTGCATCGACAAAGTATTGAGCAAATGCTGTGAATACTTATGTACATGTGATTTCTCAGTTTTTTTTTAATAAATTTGCAAAAACCTCAAACTTTTTTCATGTTTTCATTATGGGGTGTTGTGTGTAGAACTCTGAGGGGGAAAAAATGAATTTAATCCATTTTGGAATAAGGCTGCAACATAACAAAATGTGGAAAAAGTGATGCGCTGTGAATACTTTCCGGATGCACTGTAAGTATGAGATTAGTTTGTAAATGTCCTTACAAAAGGGTAAGTTTGGTAATTTTCATGTCCACATTATTTCTTCACAAACATGGTATGTATTCATTTGATGTGCTAAATTGTTTTTTGAAGTTAACCATTTTCTATAAAATATCTTGCCTCCACTGTAGTACACAGCAGAGTATAATGGGACATGGGGCACCACTGGAAAATAAGTCTAAAAACATGATGCGTCAGAAATTTTGATATAAGAAAACATGCCTGCCAGGTTTCTGACGCATGTTTGAGACAACAAAAGGGATCTTGGAATAATCATTATTGCATATTCCTGGTAATGTTTAGCTTGTGATAACGATAGGTTTCCTACCCCCTTGAATGAGTTCTCATATAAATACAGCAGTAAATCGAAAAAACTATCAGGTGGCACGAAAAGTTTTGTGTGATTTGGTGTTTGAAAATGAAATCACACCCCAGGGGTGAAAGATCATTGTGGAAGAAGACAATTGCTGAGATGGCACGATCAGCTGGTCATTTTCTTTTAATGGCATACAGTAGATAAACTATTGTACAGTGTATACATGTAATTGTAAGACACAGATCAGTGGTCAACAACTGCCTTGGACATATTTGGTATGTTTTTTAAGCTTTTATTTTCTGTTGGAATCCCATGCCCCCCAATGTGGTTCATTGTAAATTTCCAGGACAATGTATTTTTAAAAATTTATCCGTGAGAAGTCAAGCAAAATGTCACCTTTTATTGGCTAACTAAAAAGATTACAATATGTATGTTTTTGTGGTAACTTCTGCAGGCGAGATGTAATCATCTTGTAATCGTCTTGCCTGAAGAAAGGGCCTGAGTTGCCTCAAAAGCTTGCATATTGTAATGTTTTTAGCTAGCCAATAAAAGGTGTCATTTTGCTTGACTTCTCACTACATTCATAATGGCTAACGTGGTACAACACCCTAGTACTACTTAAAATTTATCATAAATATTAAACTTTAAACACAATTTTTCAAGGGAAATGCATATATACCATCTTTGTGAAAAAATAACTTAGACTTGAAAAATGCTGCATGGTCTGAGGCTTGTCCTGGTTCTGTATCTCGATCTAAAAAAGATGCTTGGTCAAACTCACTGCACTGAATTTTGTGGTTGGCATCAGTGATTTCAATGCACTTAGGTTGACTTCTGAAGAATGGATAAACTGATTAGCAAAAGCATAATGAAAATTCAGTTTGTTCTTATTTATTAAGTGACAGTAGTTCTTCCACAATTTTTGAAATTACTGTTTTCCATTACTTTGTCATGCAGAGTTAGAACTTGTTCAGGTAGCATTATGGCTGAATGGGATGCACAAGTCCATCACTGGACACGTTCTCAGTGATTCATTTAAGAATAATTATAGTCTCAAATTAACCTAGCATGCAAATCTCTTGATTTCTGTTGAAACTGTGGTATCTGGAGAAACGCTATGTGAACAACGGGAGGACATGCAGTTAGTAGCAGAGCCACGATCTGAACCCAGGTCAGTAGAGTTGTGAGATAGCAATTGTAAATTTGTGTTGGGGAGTCATCCTTTATACAAAATCAAACAGTCCTTTTAGTTTTTATTGCATCTTTCACAGCCAGC
The DNA here is from genome assembly GCF_900747795.2 of Erpetoichthys calabaricus. NCBI lineage: Eukaryota > Metazoa > Chordata > Cladistia > Polypteriformes > Polypteridae > Erpetoichthys > Erpetoichthys calabaricus. The sequence continues at coordinate 208,230,853 of NC_041395.2, forward strand.
AGCTTCACACAGGTATTCACGGGCCTGATGACTTTTAGTTACATAGTGAATCATATACTCCAGTACACTGGTGAAAGTTAACGGCCAAGTGTATTTAAGGCAGTGGCCAGGAAGCACTTCTTTGCATAAAGGAATCTGAAACAAACTACTGAAGTCATGTTGATGAAATGGAAGTCTTGACAGTTTTTTTTAAATGTTTCTGAATGAGATGGTGGAACAACGTGGCTGATAATCTAAACAACAGAGCTTGAACAAAAGAAGGGCCTCTGGCCTCATTTGTCAGACTTATGTACAGCTAAGCAATGAAGTCAGCCATAGTCAAGAGCATTCTGAAAGCAATTACAAAGCAACATAGTTGATAAACTTAAAAGGGCCATGACATCTAGCATTTTTTGCACCTGCCATTCTTTATAATATAGCCAGTAAGAATTGTAGTCCAGGGATGTGAGAGTCATGGTACGTTTGTAGAAGGACAGGCATCCCAGCCAGAAAATGGGGGTGATTTCGTACCCAGCCAGGAGGCCAGCAAGGAACAACCAATGTACTGGCTGGTAGATCAAAAAAATAACTTTTTGTCCAGCTGGTGTTGGGAGCAGTTGTATCCCCCATACACTAGGTGACAGTGGTCCTCACATGGGAACTCAATTTGGACACCCGCAGTGGTGCTTGGGATAAGGAGTTTGGAAATGCAGCCCTGTTGGGGTCCCTAAATACCAATAGTGGACTCTGTCAGGCACTTCCTACTTTCCTTATGGCCTGGATGTGCTCCCCAGAAGACATGGCATTGCACCAGAAGCATTCTTGGTTCTGGCATAAGTGAGCTTGCTGACTTACATGGTTGAGTTGGAAGGCAGCGGGCAACACTCAGCAGATGGTGTAAGGAGGAACAATTGTTTGGTTATTGTTTAATTTGTATTAGTACTGTGAATGATCACTGGAGAAGATTGTGAACGTCTGGTGTTTTACTGTGTCTTGGGTTTGGTGTTCACTGGCACCCCCTTGTGGTCACAATGTTCAGCCATCGGAAATCCCGAAAAAATTCTAAATGTTAACAGAGAATTCACAATACTTAAGGAATTACAGATTCCTGTGAGCTCAACACACAGTTGTTCAGAGCTTGAAGAGTTTGTGGTCATCTGTGCCAGAACAAGCAAGTGTGGAATACGGTGAAATTCACACTTTCATGTTTGTCAGGCCAACACATTGGCACACTGGCACCATGATAAACAAAAGAATCGTAAAATCATCAATTTATTTAATATAAACCAGCTTACCTTTTTAAGGGAAAAGCTCTGTCACAGAGTGACAAAGATGCTTTAGTGCTGTGACAAGTTCAGGGTTCGTACTGCCATTTTATGTATTGACTTTTACTAATTCAGGGTTGCATAGAACTGGAGAGCAACAGGAATATTTGGGAGTCCTGAATGGGGAAGCTGGGCTGTTTTAGGAGAGATGTGTACTCACGGTGAGCTAGTTTAGACTCTACATTCACACTTCAAACCTGGGGCTCAAGTATAGTGAGGCAGTAATGTGCCACCTGAAAAAATGTTTTGAAATGATAATTACTTAATTTTAGTCTTTCATTTGGGGGGAAAAAATAGCTAAAATATAAATTGGGCATTGCCAAGAATTCACTTGTTTCACTGATGAAAGGTAAAACAGCACCAGCTTCAGGTACATATGTCCTGACATGTCATTTGTACACAAGACAAAGCTTGAGGTCGCCTTGTGACATTCATTGACATCCTGCAAGCTGTGCTTTTCAGCCTGTGTAGCGATTTCTACAAGAGCTCATGTCACACTTCTTTGATGTAACTTGGCTCTCTGCTCCACTCCTGCTGTGTAGAAGTCTGTGTTCCTGAAAGTTGAAAGCATGTTGCTTAATGGTAATAGCAACAGCTTGAAATCTATTATAAAGATGAGAAGTATTTATTTAAGGTGACCTTTATGAGTTGGTGAGTGTTTAAAGTGACTTTTAGAAGGGGGTGCAACAGGGTACGTCTGGGTTATACAGTTTAAAGCCACACTACACTGATCCCTTCAAAATGGATTTGCAAAATACAATACAATATTTGGCATATTACTAAATCAAATGACTGCAAGTTTTTATTTTGTTTTTTTTCCCCATGGAGTGATAATGACATAGTGCATGTTAATTAACTGAACCTCCTTGACTTGCAATAAATGTTGAAATTGAGGTTGTGTTGTCTATTTCTTGTTCTCAGTTCTCTGGTGAGAGTGTTGACCAGATGAGGAAGGCTTATGTGGAGTTCTGCAGTCGTCACCTCAAGTCACTGAAACTATACAAAGAACTGCTTACAAAGGACAAGAAGTTCCAGCAGTTTGTACGGGTAAGGGTGTGAGCTTGGGGATGCATTGGTGGTATTTGTGCAGCACCTGTCAGACAAGCACAGGATAATGTTGTATTTAAGTAAAGACGTGATATCTGTGGCACTTTAGTAGAGAGAATTCCCCTTACACAGCAGAGCAGGGGATTTACTTATAAATTAGGACAGGACTATGCAAAGAATAAACTCCTGTTTAACAGCTTTCTGTGTATGGGGTCACACTATTAAAGATCTCTATTTCTTGAAGCATGTTACTGTTTCTATGACCTATCTGCTTTTAGGGTTTTCCATAATACTCTTAATACAGCATTTTTGTATTAGTTTCTTGGTAGTCCCTTACTTTATCTCCAGGACAGCTAGTAGATCAGCTGATGCAATACTGTACACGCAGAATTTCTTGAAAATTCCCAGTGTGCTGTCCTGTATACAGTTTATCAATTGGTTTGTCTACTTTGGGTCATCCTGGACTGGATATTTTATTGCTCAATGATGTGTTAAGTTGTGATGATCGTGTATGTATATTAAGGCACCTGAAGTTGCCTGCAATTTCCAGTGATGCCCCTGGGCTGATTCAGTAATTATTATTACTGATTAGAAACTTTTAAGACTGAAATATGTTTGAGTAGACCTTGTCTTGAATCTTGAATATAATTCTTTTTTGAGGTGTTATCAGAAGATATCACGTACTGTATATCACTGAAGGTATTCTCTTTATATGACTAAAGAGTGATCTGCCTAAAGCCAACATTACATTACATGACCTTTTGTCATGAGGCATATCGGACTTGCTGATCTTGTCACTGCCCTGTGTCAAACTAAAAGATTGAAAATTGCAGCCCATGTCACAATTACTTACTGAGGATTCCAGCACAGTTATACTTGGCCTGTTTTCTGATAGCCAATAGCGCATTACAAAGGTGTAATGACTGCAACAAGTTCAGTAGTAATGTCTGTCCTTTAATTCTTTTATATGTATGTGTGTATATCTATTTCTATTATAATATGTAAAATAAGAGACATTAGACAGAGAGCTTCTCTTCTATTTGTGAGGTTCAAAACGTGTGTTTTCTTTGTTCCTCCTCGCTGCATTGTACTTCCAGATGGTCATTCATTGGTTCATTTAGTTGCCAGCTCTTTTTTGCGTACACAACTTGCCCCTCCGAATAACAAGAAAATCCAAACATGTTCTATTTTATTCTAGCCAGTTGGAGATTAGCTGGCCTCAGTCATTGGGTATGTCAAATTAGATGATCGTCTTATCAGGGGCGCACCATTGACTGCCTCCAACTGGCTGAGATTAAGTAAATGAAGGCTATGACTAAGAATCGCTGGAAAAGTCATCTAATGTGACATTTGCTTAAGGCTTTAGACTCCTAAAACATTCTTAAGGCTCAGTGACAACTTTCTGTGTAACCCTGATTTTTAAAAAAAGGAAAATTATTATTTTTTGGGATTATAGCCATGACTGAGAAGCCTCAGCCTAAACCCACACTCAGCACGAAGAATGTTGTCATAGGAGGAGTGCTAAGATGTTGAAGGCCTGATATGCAAGTTTGCGCAATGACCGTAAATCTTATTCATTGTGTTGCCTGCCCAGATCACAATGTGTGTGGATAAATCCCTGACCTGATACGGACTGAATCCAACCATCACTGTCAACATTGGCACAAATGAGATGAGTAAAAATAGTCTACCATTTAAACTCAAAGGAAACCAAAAAAATCTATAAGTGGTTGTTTCACTGGTCAGTGTATTCAAAATAAAATGCATAACATGAATTTTATAGAGCTATAAATGTAACTTTATACAACTTGTAGCTATAATAAGGAAATGACGAAATAGAAGCAATGGAGACATGCCAAGTAGAAAAACCAGGCAAGTGGCAAAATGTTGAGTCCAGAATTAGACTGTGCTTTCCAAAGATATTCAGACCCTTTACCATTTATGTTTATTGAATAGCAACACTTAATATTTTTTGAGATTTATATTTTCAGGTTTTTTTTCCCCCCTAATTTTACATTGACATATTTTAGAAAGAGAAATATGAAAGGGAAAAATGAAACCTGCTGGTTTCAGAAGTATTCCAACCCCACGTGAGGCTTCAAAATACTTAAAGTAATAAAAGGTCTAAGCTTTTTTGGAGGCAAGTATGGACTATTGATTTTGGTCCATTCCTCCTGGCAGATTTCAAATCGTGAAACTCGCAAGCCCCCTAATTATCTGTATGGAGAGTTTTGACAGATGACCTTTCCTTGGCGTGTCTGGGTAGTTTGGCGTAACTTCCACTTTTTGATCATTAAGCCATTAGTGCTAATTGGGACATCCAAATCCTGGGGTATTGTTTTTCCTATTTTATCTCTAACTTCTTTGGAATGCTCTTGTCATTTTTTCATTTTGAGAGCAGTCTTTTTGATGCACAGCCTGGGTAACGATACCTTATCTGAGGGTTTAGTATTCGCATACTCGGGCAGTTCTTTCATTGGTTCACTGGAGGAGGCCGATTTCCTCCTTATTCAGCAATTGATTTTTACTGTTATAAACTTTGAGTTTCCATAGGGATTTGAAAACTGCAACAAGTACTTTTTTCCCTTAAGATCTTTTTTGGCAGAGTAAATTTAAGTCAATTTTCTTTTTAAAAACACATTTTGATTAAATGTGGAAAATCCATATAGACAAAAACTCAGATAATCGTTCCAGTCTGGTGATAAAATCAATATAATTCTTTGTAAAAGGCAAGAGTATTTTATACAAGAAATTAGAAGCAGTTGATGAATAAAAAAGACAAGAGGAAAAAAAGTACAGAGGAAAAAGCAGACTGAATCTGACGTATAACAGAAATGACAATGTTAACAGGAAAGCCTTTGAACATGATGAAATGTTAAAAGGGAAAATTTTAAAAAGCTGAGAGCTGGTGGAGAATGTTACTGATGGTACAAAAGTCAACAATAAAAGCTCCTGTTAGTGTTGTAAAAGTGATGTGACGGAGGAGAAGGAAGGTATTAAGAATGGAATGGGCAAAGTCCAAATAAAAAGAAAATCGCCAATACTGTACACTCCCCACCCCAAGTTTTTCTAGTGAAACGGCAACATAAGAATAGGTGCAAAGAGGTAAAAAGTACATTTTAGGAACAATGTTTGGACTGTAACCAGCTGATATCACAAAAATCTAAATCAGATAGCAATATATGAAGGGCACTAAAATGACTGAGTGACACAGAATGGCAGGTGATGGTGTTTTCTGTTTTGTTCCAGAGAGTGAGTCGAGGTGCTTTGCTTCGTCGGCATGGAATTCAAGAGTGCATTCTTCTTGTGACTCAGCGAATCACCAAGTACCCTGTCCTCATTGACCGCATTCTTCAAAACACGAAAGGTGTGTGTGTGTGTGTGTGTGTGTAGTGCATGTTTGGACCATTCTTGGTATTTCAGACCTGGGGAGGAGAGTTCACATGTTATAAAGCTAATGTGATTACACAAGGCAGACTTTATATTAAAAAAAAAAAAAAAAATGTAGTTCAATGGAGCACCAGAGTGCCGAGAACCCAATTCTAACTTGAGAGCTGTTTGTAATGAACCTCTCTTTTTGTTGAAAGTGAAATTTTAATTTGCTGCCAAGGATGTGTGTGGATAGCTTGTGTATATACTTTTTTTTGATTATGCTGTTTCTGGTTACTTTTTCACAAAGGTAATGAAGAGGATGGCCTTAATCTCCAACAAGCGCTGGTTTTGATCCGGGAGCTGCTAAGCTCCATTGACCAAGAAGTGCATGACCTCGAGAAAACCCAGCGTCTGCAAGAAATCCACTCTCGGCTTGACCAATGGGCTGAAACGAACGTACAAGGCAACCAGACTGAGATTACTGCAAACAATAACAGATCTTTCCGTAGTGGTGAGCTACTGCGACGGAAACTGTTGCACGAGGGGCCTCTCCTGTTAAAGACTGGCTCCAGATTTAAGGGTAAGGGGAGAGAATACTTGCTTTAAATTCTTCCGTGTGTGTGTGTGTGTGTGTGTGTGTTGGGTCTTTTTATAGTTCTTTGTGCCCTAATGTTAGTCTTCTAAAAATACGTAATACTTCTAGGTACTGGCCAGTTGTGGAATTAAAATAAATATATATATATAATATTTTAAGGCGGCACGGTGGCGCAGTGGGTAGCGCTGCTGCCTCGCAGTTGGGAGATCTGGGGACCTGGGTTCGATTCCCGGGTCCTCCCTGCGTGGAGTTTGCATGTTCTCCCCGTGTCTGCGTGGGTTTCCTCCGGGGGCTCCGGTTTCCTCCCACAGTCCAAAGACATGCAGGTTAGGTGGATTGGCGATTCTAAATTGGCCCTAGTGTGTGCTTGGTGTGTGGATGTGTTTGTGTGTGTCCTGCGGTGGGTTGGCACCCTGCCCGGGATTGGTTCCTGCCTTGTGCCCTGTGTTGGCTGGGATTGGCTCCAGCAGACCCCCGTGACCCTGTGTTCGGATTCAGCGGGTTGGAAAATGGATGGATGGATATATATATAAATATATATATATATATTTATACAGTGTAACCTCGAGATACGATCACCTCTGTATACGAGAAATTCAAAATACGAGGAAAGTATGAGCGAAAAATTCAGATCTAAATGCGAGCATTGGCTCGCGTAACGAGCCACGAGCCAGGCTGTGGGTATAGCTCGCGGCTTAGCGAGGGGGCGTGGTAGCAGTTGCGAGCCGCGATCTGCGGTGTCTGCGTTTCTCACTTAAGTGCACCGGTGGGAAACTGCCCACATCCATGATTGTTCCTGTGGCTGATGGGCTGCAGCTATATAGAGAAGCGCGAGCCGGTTAAGGGGGAGAAGAAGTAAAAGAAAAGAGAGAGAGAGAGCGCGCGCGCGAAGGCAGGCAGGCGGTGCGGGAGAGCGAGCGAGCGAGTGCAGGCTCACGTGTAGCTGAACAGTGAGCTGAACAGGCGAGCCAAACAGCTGAAGCAGGACGGTGTAGAGAAGGTCAGCTGCATTAAGAGTGTCTCGCCTGTTGCAGAGTCCGCAGGTGAGACGCTAACAGAGAAGAAGCACCGGGGACTGTCATCTGTTTTTTAAAGACTGCATCCTTTTGACGTTTTAACCTCGTGTTAAAGGATTGTTATTCTTGTGTATTTTAAACCTCCACTTCACAACTGTTTTAAGGATTATTTATTTAAAGATTTATTGAATGCTCTACTGCACTTTGGACACCTGTTTTGATTCTTTTAATAATCAGTTATATTATTTACCAGTGTTATTTATTAAAGGTAGACTACAGTATATATAATTTATCAGTGTTATTTGTTAGGAAAATTGATTTTTATGTTAATATATTTGGGGTGCGGAACGGATTAACTGGATTTCCATTATTTTCAATGGGGAAGTTTGTTCTAGATACGAGAAATTCGCTATACAAGCTCAGTGCTGGAACGAATTAAACTCGTATATAGAGGTTCCACTGTATATATATATAAATTATATATATATATATATATATATATATATATATATATATATATATATATATATATATATATATATATATATATATCCCAGTTGAATGTGTGATATATGCACATACTAAATCGACAGGACACACATTCAACTGGGACAACGTAAAAGTTAAATTTAAGGCCAGTACAAAAAGCGCCAGAGAGTTGGCCGAGTCTTGGCTATCAGATGAAAACGCCATCAACAGACACTTGGACATAAACCCAGCATATGCCAACGTAAGAAGGACATGTACACATTAATTAAACTATACAACCCCCCCCCCCCCCCTTGATCATACTGACTTAGTCACCGCCACCCCAATACTGAATGTGTTGCTATATATTGCCTTTGATTCTTGTAAGTCTAAGCATTATCCTCTGATGAAGACCCCTGATAGGGGTTGAAAGCTCAGGAATAAAACTATTTTATGATACGTGATTCGTTTTTTCTCCCTTTGTGGATCTCCAACTGCAAATATGCAAACCGTATCACAGACCTTCTCTTCCATATTTATATATATATAAATATTATATATTATATTATATTTTATATATATATAATATAAATAATTATTGTGATCAGATCCAGTGTCAATATTATTTTTTTTAACTTGCTAGACTGCTGTGATGACAAATTTAAGTATACATCTCAAAAGCAAGACTACTCACTGAAGTTTAATGGTGCACTTAAACCACATTAAAAATGTATGGGATGGCGCACAAAGCATTAAATGCAGGGGTGCCAATAATTGTGACACATTTAGAGTGAGGGGAAAGATTGTTGATGAGAATTTATTTTCTTGAAAATCTGTACCTTATTGAAAGATTGGATTTCACTTTTAATTTGACAGTAAGATTAAGGTGATGAACAAAAAGTCTTATTTTTTTATTTACCCAGGGTGCCAATAATACAGTCTGCAACTCATGTGCATCTGCTTTTTGTTTGTTTCAGATGTTCATGTTCTTTTAATGACTGATATCTTAGTGTTTCTCCAAGAGAAGGACCTGAAGTATAACTTTGCAAGTCTGGTGAGTTTTTTTCTTTTCTCACAGAAGTGTGTTTGAAATGTGCCAACATCTTCATTATGGATTGTAATTTACTTAAGAGTTCTAAAGTGCAAATAAAACCTCCAAAGTAACCACAATTGATAACGAGAGGCTCTATGCAGAAATAACAAAAGCATCTGCTACATAACACCTCCAGGTGTCTGGGTTTTCTCCATGACCACATTGTTTTTTTCACCAGGTACTGCACATTCTCGCCACATCCCAAAAATGTTCAAGTTAGGTGACCGGCCATTTGTTAAAGAATGACGGTGTTTGAGTGCCATGGATGTTTAGGACTTTTTCTTGTCGGTGTCAGCCTTGATTAAATGCTAGACCAGGCCAGTTTTGTGTCACTAAACTGGAACTAAATGGGTTCAGAAATGAATGGGTGAATAATGGTCCTTTTAATGTAAAAGTGAAAAAAGAAAGTATACACAATAAGTTCTGTGTACCTTAACAAATTAAACCAGTATTATCACACATTGCTACTGTGAGATTTAGCAGTTTGTCAGTTATCTTTGTGCAGTGAAGCTCACAAATAACATACTCCCCACCTTAACAAATACAGGTCTACTGTTCCTGGGAGAGACTTTTCTGCTGTCATGACAGAGATGCCAGTTATATAATCAAAAAACTGTCAGAGAAAAAAAAAAGATGCAATAGTCTAAAAAATGAGCATTAAAAAGTTGTTTTTTTCATACAGTGTATACATGAGAAAACCACATCCATAGCCAATCAAAATATTCTGAAAAGTGCAACAACTTTGTGTCCGGGCACAGTTCTTGTGCCATTAAAGCTCTGTGTCTGAAGGGTTGCTGCAAGTTCCATACATTAAAAACTTTAGCAAGCAATTCTTTATAAAGAACAATTTAGAGAGTAAAAATAGGTTTTATAGGTTCTAATCAACATGTAGCATGTGGCCATTCTTTGTCCTTATCTATTGTAATGCCAGGACACACTTGAAAGCCAGTGCAGATTTGCTCTGTGGCACATGAATGTTGCACAAACCATAGTTGTAGATCCCTTCCTATATAATCCACAGTCTATTGAGGAGTTGTGAGGCAAAGGTGTTAACCACTACACCACGATGCCACATGCTGTATAAGAAAGTTTATTTGATTATTTACCAATATAAAGGCAACCTGCTTAGCAACAAAGTCTTAACGGCAAGGTATCAACAAATGTGTAGGAAATGTTAATCACTGTAGAAGGCCTCACACGATGTTTTCATGATTTTAATCTGTCAGAACATCTGATTCAGGATTATTCAGGCTCTTCCTGCACTGTGTTGTTTTTTTTCCTCCTGATGCTAAATCCTGACAAACAAACCCCATAAGGCTGACAGCAAACATTTTTTTTATGTTCTGTATTCGTTTCAGATTTGAGCAGATTTACACAATTAACATCTTTGTGTGTTACACTCGCACAACTCTAATCAGACTGCTAAAATTGGCAGCATTACAAGATTATTCCTGTTGTGTAATTTGATTAGGTTAAAGCCTAATGAACATCTGGAACAGGAGTTCTTTATGTCCTCTAGTTTTGTCATATTAAAAGAAAAAGTAAAAGCTGGCTTGGCAGTCTTCTCTGAAGACGCAGGTTTTAGTATTTCACTAGATTAAAGATGTCAATTTTTAGTTTGTGTGTTTCTTAGCCTTTTCTAGATGCAACTCATGCATGATTTGCTTTATCTTCCAGGACAAACCTCCAGTGATCTCACTCATGAACCTTATATTAAGGGATATAGCCAATCAAGAGAAAGGATTGTTTCTGATCAGCAACTCCAGTCCTCCAGTAATGTATGAAATTTACACAAACTCTCGAGATGATCGCAGCACTTGGATGAAAAACATACACCAAGCTGTTACAAAGTAAGTAGAGCCTAGATCTGAGTGTGCAGACCTGCACACCACTTTATAGTGAATGATTAGGCATTACATGTTGTGTTTTAAATTTGCAGAACACAGTAAAGGTTGTTGGCAGTAAAATTAATAATGACCTCTTTCTTCTGCTTAGTTGTCCACGTAGAGAGGAGTTCCCACTCATTGAGACAGAGGATGAGGCTCATCTGCGAAGTTTACGTGGTGGGTAGACCTTAAATAATTTCAGCACAATTTGTGAAATTTGCTTCACTTGTCCATTCACTAGTACACTGCAGACTTTCAGGATTTGCTTTAACAGGCTCTTATTTGCAATGGTGATGGACAGGTTGACAAACGAGATTAGACAGGAGTCCCCAAGGACTATGATGTTTGCTGATGACAATTGTGATCTGTAGCGATAGTAGGGAACAGGTTGAGGAGACCCTGGAGAAGTGGGGAGATGCTCTAGAGAGGAGAGGAATGAAGGTCAGTAGGAACAAGACAGAATACATGTGTGTAAATGAGAGGGAGGTTAGTGGAATGGTGAGGATGCAGGGAGTAGAGTTGGCGAAGGTGGATGAGTTTAAATACTTGGGATCAACAGTACAGAGTAATGGGGATTGTGGGAAAGAGGTGAAAAAGAGAGTGCAGGCAGGATGGAATGGGTGGAGAAGAGTGTCAGGAGTAATTAGTGACAGGCAGGTATCAGCAAGAGTGAAAGGGAAGGTCTACAGCAGGGGTGAGCAAAGTCATTCCTGGAGGGCTGCAGTGGCTGCGGGTTTTGGTTCCAGCCCAGGTACTTAATAAGACGCACTAATTGCTCAAGTAACACTTCTGCTTTATTTCAGTTGTCTCACTCGTTAAGATTTTGAACCCTGCTTATTTTAATTTTAAACAGCTGTATTCTCAGATTTTAATTGCCCCTTATTAGCAATAATGCAAATGATAAAAGAGACCAGCAGTTCTCCATTTAGCTTGTTTCCATTTACACCTGTGTGGATTTATTGTTCACTATTTGGTTTAATTAAATACATGGAAGGAAAGTGAAGAGGGAAAAGTGAAGGACTGAGAATTACTCATCCGTTTTAGACTTCAAATCATTTGGATGATATCCTTAGAAAGGAAAACAAAATCTATGAGAATGACCTCACATAGACAGACTTAAAGCACTAACAAGTCATGAAATGTAATTATTGGCAAGGATTGTTCTCTAATTAAGCAACTGGGTTGGAACAAAAACCTGCAGCCACTGTGGCCCTCCAGGCCTGAGTTTGCCCACACCTGGTCTACAGGATGGTAGTGAGACTAGCTATGTTATATGGGTTGGAGACGGTGACACTGACCAGAAAGCAGGAGACAGAGCAGGAGGTAGCAGAGTTAAAGATGCTAAGATTTGCACTGGGTGTGACGAGGATGGATAGGATTAGAAATGAGCACATTAGATGGTCAGCTCAAGTCAGTGGCATAGCTGGGGGAGGGCAAGGGGGAAACATCTGTCCCCGGGCGCAGCATCCAGGGAGCGCCAAATTGATGTTTCTTTCCCTTCCCCGTTGCATTTTGGCAAACAGGAGGGGGCGCAAAATCTTCAGTTGTCCCCGGGCGCTCAAAACCGTAGCTACGCCTCTAGCCTCAAGTTGGACGGAGATTGTGTTGGTTTGGACATGTGCAGAGGAGAGATGCTGGGTATATTGGGAGAAGGATGCTAAGGATAGAGCTGCCAGGGAAGAGGAAAAGAGGAAGGCCTAAGCAAAGGTTTATGGATGTAGTGAGAGAGGACATGCAGGTGATGGGTATAACAGAACAAGATGCAGAGGACAGAAAGATATGGAAGGAGATAATCCGCTGTGGCAACCCTTAACGGGAGCAGCCAAAAGAAGAAGAAGATATATTGTATTTGATTTTTAAACAAAATGTCCTTGGAAATTTTGATGCTATCCACAATTTTCAGCAGTTGCAGTATATTACCTGACACCTTTCTTTAAAAATGTCCGCTAAAACATTACATACACCACCGGTAAGCTGTTCTAAAGTAATTCATACATGATGCATTCATATTAACTCTGAAGCCCCTTTCAGATACATGCCAGCTTCAGCAGAAGTCTAGCCTGCAGGTAACCCCACTAATATGAAATTTTCATGGATTTTTTCCTTAATTCATATGATTACTCCTGGTTGGTTTGGAAATTTATTTGACATTGTAAGATGCAAAAGAAAATGCTGATTGACTAATTCATTAAGCGACTAAAGGAAGTTTGGTCATGTTTTGGAACTTTGGTCTAGCTTTTAGTCCAGTAAACTACTTGTACCTTCCTTCTGTTGCTAGCTTTATACAGTCCCTTGTAAATATGTGGCATGCAGAAGAATTCAAGCCGTTGAAAATGACAGCTGTTGAAAAGGGTAAAGTCCTAATAAGTTGGTAATAGCACGTCTGTTACATATATTTACGGCATTATTGTTCAAGTTGTGTTAAGAGTAAGTACACCAGGGTTGAGGATTGAGGCTGCAGCGTCATGGCATACTCCCCACATCCTGAAATGCTACACACTTCCTGCTTCCCTGAATTGAATATTATGTATTTCTCATCCCTTTCTTTTTCCTTCATAGATGCAATCCACCAAAAAAATAAAGATATAGTGGAGCTGTTAGAAGAGAGGGTGAGCTTATTTTCCGAAGTGGCTATGATCCAAGCTAAAAATGGTGTGAATGTTTCACTCAACTCACGAAATCTTTTTCGAGCTGAGACTCCAGAGGCGGTGAAGGGTGAAAAGATCCTAATGGAAGCCATTAATGAAGGTAATTGCATTATGTTTTGAATCTCCACACATTGCACGCCACTACAAGTACACTACGTTACATTTCCAATGTATAAATATACAGATGTGACAAAGAGACACTCGGCTCACAGCTGGTGAACAAGGTTAGACCTAAAAAAAAAAAGAACCTACAGGCATGATTAGCACTCCATGGAATAAACTCTGACAGAAGTGCTGAATATAAACGCACGTTACAGAAACGGCACACTGCAGCTCATCAGCTCTTAGACACCGGTGTTCACCCGAGTCCATCTCGACCAGAATATTATTTCATTATAGTAGTTATGCATTAGCCTCTGTAACATGGCATTCATGCACTCTGCACACAAGTACATAATGGATATGCAGAGCTGTGAAAGAGTATTTGCTGTCTTCCTGAAGTCCTCCATTTTTGCTTATTCATAACATCTAATTGCTTCTGTTCCCCAAACAAATTTTGTATAATACAAAAGAAGACAACATAAGTAAACACACTATACAGTTTTAAATGGTCATTAGATTTATTGAAGGGAAAAACATTCAACTATATCAACCATTTGATAAAGTAAATCCCTGCTAAACTTAATGCCTGGTTGAGCCAGCTTTAGCAGCAACAACTGCAGTTGGATGCTTCCAGTAACTTGACATCAGTCTTTGGCCATTCAGAGGTAGACTTGCTCTTGTGCTTTGGATTGTCGTCCTGCTGCATAACCCAACTGTGCTTGAGCCACAGATCGTGGACTGATGACTGGACTGTACTTTCTGGTAGAGCACTAACTTTATGCTTCCCTCAGTTACGGTAAGTCACCCCGGCCCTGAAGTAGGAAAGCAAAGCCACGCCGTCACATTACCATCACTATATTTGATTGTGGATACGGTTTTCTTAATGTCGATGGCTTTGTTACCTTTACGGCAGATTTGTTGAGACCCATGTTTTTCAAAAAGTTCTACTTTTGACTCCTTAGACTACAGAACATTAGCCCATATGTTTTGGGAGTAATCAATTTTTTTTTTTTTAAAGCAAATGTTAGACCACCCTTTATGTTCCTCTTGTTTAGCCGTAGTTTTCACCTTGCAGCTCTCCTATGCATACCATTTTTGCCCAGTGTCTTTCAAATGGTGGAATCATGAATGGCTGACATTAACTCAGCTAAGAGAGTCCTGCACTTCCTTAGATGTTCACCTGAGACTTCCTGGGTGAACTTTCTATGGGCTCTTGAAGTAATTTTGCTAGGCTGGACACTCCTGGGCAGCGTTACCACTGTTACAAGATCCCCCCCACCCGTCCCCTATATTTGAGATGATGGCTGTTCACTGGATGATTTTAGGGATTGTGTTGTAATCCATTTCCCCACTGATATATTTCAGTAAATTTCTTTCTCAGAATTCCTTTTGACCGAGGCATGGTGTGATGATTCCTTTTAGTCAGCTTCACATTGGTGGAAAGGTTCTAGTTAAGTGATGTTTAGATTCAAACTGTCTAATTTAACTCGTTACTTAAATTTGGTTCATAATTGAGTGACTAAGGGAACAACAAATCAACATGAGTGATGCAGGTGTTGGTAAACTTTTTTTTTTTTTCCCTTTGTGGCACCCGGCTGGGGTTCATGCCCGGCCGGGAGGACCGGAGGAGGGCTTGTGCCTCCTCCTGAACACGAGGGGACGACCACCCTGGTTGCTTTGGGGGCTGCCAGGGGGGCACCAGTGCCTTGGGAGCCCTGGACCACAGCACTTCCGCCACACCCGGAGGTGCTGGGGGGAAGAGGGGCAGGGACACCCGAAGTCCTTCCAGTTGCGCAGCTGGCACTTCCGCCACACAGGGGAGTGTCGACGGAAGAGTGTCGGGAAGCACCTGGAGCCCATCCTGGGTGTATAAAGGGGGCCGCCTCCCTCCAGTCAATGGCAAGAGTTGGGTGGAAGTAGGACGGAGCTCAGAGGAGAGGAGTGGAGGCAGACCAGAGACTGAAGGCATTGTGTTGTGTGGCCAAGGACTTAAGGGGTGATTGGTGCTGCAGCACTGGGTTAGTGCTCACTATTGTAAATAATATTGTAAATAAACTGGTGTGTGGTGAAACCATCATGTCTACCTATCTGTGTCCGGGCTGTTCCCCACACCTTCAATAATTCAAAGATCATTTATAAACTCTGCATTGTGTTTACTCAGGTTGCTTTATGTATTTTACTAAATTTTGTTTGGAGATCAGAAACAATTAAGTGTTATGAATAAGCAGAAATCAAGAATGGGTCAAATACCTTTCCACGGCAATGTCTTCTGTATTAATTTCACGTTGTGTTTGTAATATCTTTACAGTGGATAGGCTTTGTGATTTGCTAGTCGGACCCGGAGTGGATGCATCTGCCAGCATTCTAAATGAGGACCAGAATCAGAGAGAGGCTCCAGAAGGAGAGGCCAGTCCTTCCTCAAGTGAGTCAGCAGCACCATCACTAAAATGGCAGGGAGCTAATTATTTATTTAAATGTACTTTTGAAGGATTTTCCTTAGCCTCCAACTGTAGCTATTAATGAACTGTGTTTGTGTTTCGAATGAAACCTATATAGTGTTTATTTGCCTCACGACTTTACTGTCGGATGGGATATCTCTTTTAGATAACAGTGATTCTGTCCCATTTGTAGATGGAGAAGAAATGGAAGTTAATGGAACTAATGATTTGTGCAAGACACTTTCATCAACTGGACAGAAGGTGAGAGCAATTAGCCTGATGACTGTATGTTGATGAAAAACCACTGAATCGTCTGACTGGTTGGCATGATCGCTAAGGTTACTGCTGCTCTCTCTGCCTACACATCTCCATGCTGTGAGCTCAATCTGCCTAAGGCTCGGGAGGCTGTCCATCCACCTTTCAATTTCATAAACTTCAGTCATAGTGAATCACAGCTACTTGGGCCACCAGTCTATTGCAGAGCAAACTTACACACACGCACCAAAGTTCACTCATACTGGGCCAATTAATTTGTGGATGTGGGAGGAAACTGGAGAGTTTGAGAAAGCCCACATGAACATGAGCAGAGAATTAGAGCGAGTCTGTTGGAGCTGTGAGACAATTGCATGAACAACTATCACCGGTCACTTTTTATTTTATATGGCACCTATGTATATGAAGCACTGTTCCATCTGGGGCAAAGGCAGGCATGTTAAGTGACTTGCTGAGCATGATGTAGTGAGCTGGAGCTTGGAATTGAACTGTCGGCCTCCCTTTTCAAAGCCGAGGGCCCCTGTTACTATACCAGAAAGACTACCAGTTCTCTCATATTTTTTACATGTTTTTAAATCTCCGTTGTTTCATCTTAACTCATCCTTTCAGTGATGACAAAACATGAAGTTGATCAATCTTATTTATAAGAAAATCTAAGCAGTTGCATAGCTTCTGGCTGAGAAAACTTTGATCTCATGAGGGCTCTAAATGTTTTCATTTCTACATTCTGGCAGGATCGGAATGGTAATGTGCGAGCCAGAACATCCAGTGAGGTGAGTTACCACAATCATTTCTTCATTTGAAGCATAGTTATTGAGTGCCAGTCTACAACAAGCTGGTTGGTCATACACGTTAAAAGACTTTTTATTTTATTTGGCTGGCTGCTTTGATATACAGTGCATGAAAAGTAATTCACTTTTTGTTCACTCCATTGATTTTTATTTTGACTAATGCATACCTAGAACACTGACAGATTAACACTGATATACACACAAGAGATCGTGGACAACATGGAAATGTCTGGCCATCAAATAACATCTTAAAGCTATTTTAAGGGCATACTTGGCTTGCACGGACGGCTAGCACCCTTTTCTATTATCCTGATGCAAATCGGATTTTCATTTTTAACATTAGGCACCCAAAGGGGACATTAACATTAGGGACCTATAGGCCACTATGCACCACCCCGACTAACTTTTTTAAGGTTAGTATTTGTGGGTCAGGTAGGTCAGTCTAATAATTTAAACTGCAAAAACTAAGCAACCAGGCGCCTCCCCCATGGAGCCCAACACTAGAATGGGTAGGAACTGCCGTCTGTTTAGTATACAAGTACAAAAAAAGGAGATTCAGCAATTTAACAACTCTTAAGAAGATAAAAACTGGGAATTTTAACTTGTTTGGTTGAAAACCTTTTCATTCATTATTTTGAATTATGGTCTTCTTTTATTCCTTACCCTGTGAAGGAGGTCCTGCGGAGCCTTTTGAACCTGGATCGACAGCTGCATGCCTTGCAGGTTTGTGTATTATTCATAAGTGTCTTGGTGTTCCATTGTTATTAGGATCTCTGTATTTCACTTTCATATTCTCCATTTGCGATGCTGCTTAAAAAATGAAAGTTACAAAGCAAAGCTAAACAGGTTAGAGGAACATTTTTCAGACTCATTTAATCTTTGATATCAGTGCAGTTCATTATTAGATCTTAACAATACTCAAAATGAGGCAAAATATGAAATTGTTGTCATGGTATTTATCACTTCTAATGTTGAATTGTGTTTTAAATCAAGAGTTCTCACACATCTTTTAAAAATTTCAGGGTGCTGTTGTGCAACAAGACTCGGTAGTGGAATTGTGCCAAAGAGAACTGCCAACCGTGGGCCTTAACGTTGGGAGCGAGAGGGGACGAGACAAGCTGACTCGCTCCCTTTCCGGTGGTCTGGAGTCTGGAATGGGATCAGAGTTGGTACTTCTGCAACGACAACATGCACTTCTTCAAGATGAACTGAGCAGAACTAGAGGCAGTGAAGCTCGCCTTCGGGAAAGTGAGAAGTCCCGGGCAGAACTCGAGAAACAGCTGCGGGAGACTCGGGAGCAGTGTGCCAGCCTGCAAGCCCAGCTGGACAGGATCCGTCTGCAACAAGGCAGCACCAAAAAGTCGGGCCTTGTCCGCAAGTTCAGTCTGCCAACTGTAGTGGATCTGGCTAGCACAACAAGACAGGTATGATTTCAGACCCCCCCCCCCCCCCCCCACCATCTCTGTTGTAGCCCTGCTTGGGTATAGCAGGATAATTGCAGAAGGCACCACAAACCTATTTTAATTATGTTAAACTGGTGATCTAATTAACTTGAACTTTGAAGTATAAGCAAATATTACGCATTTGAGTGGTGAAAGAAGTTTTAAAAATTAGATTTTCACTTCCATTCCAGCTTGTCCTCTGCCCACTTTAACTGTAGCAAGCATTGTGAGATGCTTGAACTGGAGAGTGTGGTGCTTTCCTGCTAGCCCAAGTTGACATCATGAAGGAAATTTTGCAGGAACTGAAACTCTTTGTCACTGAGCAACTGGAAAGTGATAACCCTTTAAACTCTGACTCATTTTTTGGCTGTTTTCTGATACTTAGAATTAACTGGCTTATAACTTCATCATCCTTTCCTCACTATTCATGTTCTATCCGTCAAAATAAAGGACAGACATTTATCTCTCTATCATAATAAAAAAAATCCTGGGACGAGACGTGACTTTTTCAGAGAGATACTTTCATGTCCCGGAAGACGAGACTTTGTGCCAAGAGATTTAACCATGCCTGGGGCCGGAAAAATAAAAGACAAAGAGTAGATGACAATGTAGAACGTTGTAAAGAATTCAAAACGTTGGCGCGAAAGTCTCAAAAAAAAATGATAGTAAAGATCGCATTTGCACTAACAAATGAAAATTATTACTTGGTGAAATAACGGAACAGCAAAAAGAGATCGAATATATGGACATAGGTGACATGACAGAAGTATGTAGATATTGTAAGGCTTTAAAGTTTAAGTCTTTGACTTGTAAATCATCTACTTCATGTTGCCATCAGGGAAAAGTAGTGTTTCTTCCCAATGAAGAGGCGTATCTGTGAGAATTAAGATTTGTTGTTTGGTGAAAGTGAAATCCACATATGCGAGCGGCAGAAATGCGTAGTGGAGGCCGGGGGTCTTGGTGTGCGAAGCGAGTAGGGCGTGTGACAGATGTCCAGGGACCTTGCCCCACCGGGATGCCGGAAGTACCAGAAAGAGGGCAGTGTTTTTCCTGGGCCCCAAGGGGGTAGCGCCCCTGGGTTGTACAGGGGCCACTGCCGCCAGGGGGCACCTGGATAGCCCCTGGACTAGATTATGCAGCACTTCCGACACACCCAGAAGTGCTGCCAGATGTTAATCAGTGAGCACCTGTGACACATCTGGGGACTGGGTAAAAGGGGCCACCTCACTCCAGTCAGGAAGCCGGAGTCGGGTGGAAGAAGGACGGAGCTTGCCAGTGAGGAGTTGTAGGCGGCCGAAGAAGCAGTGAGGAGCCAAGAGAGACTGAGTTTATGGTGATTTGTACATTGTGTGTTGTCTTGGGGAAAGGGTTGTAAATAACCGTGTGTGATTCAAGACTTTCTGTGTCAGCCTGTCGGTGTCAGGGTCCAACATGTCCACAGGGGCAAAGCCCCCTAGTAACTGGTAAAGAAAATAAAAAAATCTGTATCCAAACTACAATATCAGTATTTGCCAGACTCAAACATCTTTACAGAAAAAAAAAAACCTAAAATATAGAAAGTGGAAAACATACAAAGTGTAATGTGTTACTTGGATGTTGAAACACCCCACTTATTTAGTAAAGTCTATCCGTTAAATTGTATGCATTTGAATTAGGACGTTCAGTAAAGCCAACGGTGCTGTAATGCAACAATTCGTCCATCTTTGAGGGAAGAAAGAAAATCATTACAACTTGGCATCAGGGTATGTAATATGGCATTTTAATGGCAAAACACTATAGCAGCAGCTATTAAATTAATGATTTTATGCATTATTTTTTTTAAAATTCTACATTATTGTTTGTATATTATTCATAAAATAATGAGGCAGAGTTTAAAAGGTTAGGTCACCATTTTAAGTGCAGATGTGATGCAAAGTCCTCCTGCTGCCTGTGCCACAGAGAACCCGACTGGGTTCATTAATTATATTAGGTTAGCAATGCCTCTTTTCTCTGACATCATCCCAACTATACGAAGGTTAGATTAAGTAGCAGTTTTAAATATTAGTATTGCTTTTTTTTTTTTTTTTTTTAAATGGGTAGTCTGGTGGCAAGAACAGGATACAGTGCTCCATATTCATTTTTACTGGAACGTTATGGGCTTTGAACAGTTTCATAGCATTTGCCTTTATAATTGTTCCTCTGCTGTAAAGGATAAGAATGTTATGTCCATGTAATCCCTTAAAAGAATAAGTTTGGAATTTTTGAAGTCAAACTAAAGTTTTCTCAATTATAGCAAGTAATATTTGCCTCAGAGACGTGTTAAGTGAAGGATTGTTTCTAATTTACAAAAAATGTCTCCCTCATCAGCTTATAAAGGTGGTCTGTAGGGGATCAGAGCAAATATAAAACTAAAGACTTAAAACTTACCAAATGCATCAATTTTCAAGTGATAAAGGATCTAATTTCAGACAATATTATTTATACATTTGAGGAATATTTGTGCAGATTCTCGGCATTATCAGATACATACATACATACATGTTCATGTTTCTATTCACATTGACTGGCGCGGGTGGAGTACTCATGTAAACACAACCAGTATGATAGAAATGCTGGAGTAAAATAAGATAAAGTGACACGATTGTCTGTAGCCATTTAGTTTGTTAATTGCCTTTCAGGTTAAGGGGGGAAAAAAAGTTTTAAAATACTTGGCATGGGAAGATAAAATTTTAAAAATGTGCCCTTTACTGTAGTGCTTCGATTGGCTGTAAAGACCCCCATATGAAGACTTTCTGAAAGCAGACACTGATGTAATCTGCCTGTTTGGTTCTTCTGGCTTTGATCCCTCCTTTCATTTGAATTTTGAAAATGGCAAAAATATCTCCAGAATTGCATAATTAATGATAGCTGGAAGATTGTCCTTTGCAACACAAGTGACAGCCTAGAGAGCAACCAAGTTTGCTTGTTGTCAGACATGTTTGTTTTTCAGTGGCAGCAGCAATAAGCCCATTCTTCCTTGATAGGCATTTTTTGAATGTTTTTGACATGTGCACCACCAGTTGGCAGTTGTTCTCAGTGTCGCAGTAAGTCCAGGCTTTACCTTTTTGTTGTTTCCAATTGATTTTTTTTTTGTTTGTCATCTTCAATCTACTGCAGATCTTCATTGGGACTTCCTGGCTCATACAGGATAGGCTAAACATTTCATCATCTTACCAGTCCGATATCTTGATGGTGTAAAATGAGATCTAATTTGTCTAAATCCTTAAAAAATAATTTAACCAAAAAAGTATAGTCTGACTGATGAAATTGCTATCATGGCACCATTGCAGCTGCAACATTAATGAAGGGTTGCAACACAAGGAGACATGGAAAGAACTGAAGAGGACTTGTTTAGCATTGGTGGAGTCCAAGAAAATGAGTTATCAAAAATGAAACTTATGCACAATTCTGGTTTGTGTGCAATGTCAACAAGTGAATTAGTACTCACTCCAAAGTTCGTTTTACATTCGCTCTAGTGCGCATATAGACCGCCAGTTCATCGTTCGTTTGTTCGATTTCCTTCTAAATCACACTTCACTTAACACTACAGCTGTCCAGGGCAAATTAATATACGGAATGTAAAATAAAATAACTTTGGTATTTGTAAAGTTGAAGATACCTGCTTAATCTTCACAAAATTCATGCTGCTAATTTGAAATTTTACAGATTCCATTAAATGAAGTGCTTTGGTAGTGTGAAGGACTAGTAAAGGATGAAATGTTTAGTCCTACAAAATGACTGGCAAATATCAAGATTAACAAAAAAGACTGTTTTGTAGATGGAATCACAAGAATTGTGATGTTAGAAAGTGTACAGTTTAAATAAAAAATTAACTTGATTGATTAAATTAAAAGTTCAAGTCACATGGGCACAAAGAACAAAATTGTTTTTAATGTTTCTGGCTAGTTCCAATTTTTGATATCTGCAAATAAAATCAAACTAGACACAACTGTAATTAGAGATACCTACAATTGTATTCTGGAGAGTGAACACTGAGGGACCTTTCCTATTGACATTGTTAGAACATGAAATAAGATTTTGACTAATTAAAATTTGAATTTCCAGTATATCATTTAAATGGTGAAAATGTAATTATTGATAAGTAAAATGGACACTAAGACATCAACACTAATAATATCAAGCCCCCTTAATCCAGTTCTGCATCACAAGACAAGCATAATTCTGTTTTTAATATTTTATCATAAAATATTTAGTTTGCTGTGAATTGTTGCTTAAATATATTGTATTTTAAGTTTACAGTCTGCATGTGTGTCTTGGGCACTTGTGAAAGTGGGAATGATTTCAAAATTAGTGCATTGAATAGTTTTTATTAATCTATAACTGCACCTTCTGGTAAATTTAAACAAAAAAAATTGAAAACAAGAACCCCTTTACCTTACAAACTGAAATCATTCTGTTAGGTCCACTTGCATGAACCTTGCAGAGGTACTTGTGTGGTAAGCTGAAGACTTGCTGCTAACACCCCATAATGACAACGTGAAAAAAGTTTACTTGAGATTTTTGCAAATTTACTAAAAATAAAAAAACTGAGAAATCCCATGTACATAAGTATTCACAGCCTTTGCTCAATACTTTGTCGATGCACCTTTGGCAGCAATTACAGCCTCAAGTCTTTTTGAATATGATGCCACAAGCTTGGCACACCTATCCTTGACCAGTTTCGCCCATTCCTCTTTGCAGCACCTCTCAAGCTCCATCAGGTTGGATGGGAAGAGTCAGTGCACAGCCATTTTAAGATCTCTCCAGAGATGTTCAGTCGGATTCAAGTCTGGGCTCTGGCTGGGCCACTCAAGGACATTCACAGAGTTGTCCTGAAGCCACTCCTTTGATATCTTGGCTGTGTGCTTAGGGTTGTTGTCTTGCTGACAGATGAACCGTCGCCCCAGTCTGAGGTCAAGAGCACTCTGGAGCAGGTTTTCATCCAGGATGTCTCTGTACATTGCTGCAGTCATCTTTCTCTTTATCCTGACTAGTCTCCCAGTTCCTGCCGCTGGAAAACATCCCCACAGCATGATGCTGCCACCACCATGCTTCACTGTAGGGATGGTAATGGCCTGGTGATGAGCGGTGCCTGGTTTCCTCCAAACGTGATGCTTGGCATTCACACCAAAGAGTTCAATCTTTGTCTCATTAGACCAGAGAATTTTCTTTCTCATGGTCTGAGAGTCCTTCAGGTGCCTTTTGGCAAACTCCAGGCGGGCTGCCATGTGCCTTTTATTTTACTAAGGAGTGGCTTCCGTCTGACCACTCTACCATACAGGCCTGATTGGTGGATTGCTGCAGAGATGGTTGTCCTTCTGGAAGGTTCTCCTCTCTCCACAGAGGACCTCTGGAGCTCTGACAGAGTGACCATTGGGTTCTTGTTCACCTCCCTGACTAAGGCCCTTCTCCCCTGATTGCTCAGTTTAGATGGTCGGCCAGCTCTAGGAAGAGTCCTGGTGGTTTCGAACTTCTTCCACTTACGGATGATGGAGGCCACTGTGCTCATTGGGACTTTCAAAGCAGCAGAAATTTTTCTGTAACCTTCCCCAGATTTGTGCCTCGAGACAATCCTGTCTTGGAGGTCTACAGACAATTCCTTTGACTTCATGCTTGGTTTGTGCTCTGACATGAACTGTCAACTGTGGGACCTTATATAGACAGGTGTGTGCCTTTCCAAATCATGTCCAATCAACTGAATTTACCACAGGTGGACTCCAATTAAGCTGCAGAAACATCTCAAGGATGATCAGGGGAAACAGGATGCACCTGAGCTCTATTTTGAGCTTCATGGCAAAGGCTGTGAATACTTATGTACATGTGCGTTCTCAATTTTTTTTATTTTGAATAAATTTGCAAAAACCTCAAGTAAACTTTTTTCATGTTGTCATTATGGGGTGTTATATTTGAATTCTGAGGAAAAAAATGAATTTAATCCAATTTGGAATAAGGCTGTGTGGGGAAAAGTGATGCGCTGTGAATACTTTCCGGATGCACTGTAACGGCTCTGTGTGGGCCATACCAACTGCTGCAGGATCCTCTATACCTCTTTTTGCTACAGATAGTGTTTTTTTAAATTAATAATTTTAGCCATGTGTTTGGGGTCATTTGTCAAGCGAGAGAATCCTGCTGGGACTGATCAGACGTCACCCTCACACCTACCACAACCTCACCATTTTAGTACGTTGTCCCTTGTCTAGTCGTCATCATCTTTGCTACACAGCAGTTTGCTTCAGTTAGTCACTTTGGTCCAACCTATACATTCTGTCACTGGGTATTGGCAGCTGTTTGTTATATTTGATTACTTGAGCTCTGGGCTACATAACTGCAAAGAGCTCAGGTTTTTTAACTGGAAAGTAGTCTATTGCTAGGCTAGTTCTTTCTTTAAGAACATTTTAAATACAGTCATGAAAAAGTTTGGGAACCCCTCTTAATTCTTTGGATTTTTGTTTATCATTGGCTGACCTTTCAAAGTAGCAACTTCCTTTTAATATATGACATGCCTTATGGAAACAGTAGTGTTTCAGCAGTGACATTAAGTTTATTGGATTAACAGAAAATATGCATCATAACAAAATTAGGTGCATAAATTTGGGCACCTCAACAGAGATATTACATCAATACCTAGTTCAGCCTCCTTTTGCAAATATAACAGCCTCTAGACACCTCCTGTAGCCTTTGATGAGTGTCTGCATTCTGGATGGAGGTATTTTTGACCATTCTTCCATACAAAATGTCTCCAGTTCAGTTAAATTTGATGGCTGCTGAACACAGACAGCCTGCTTCTAATCATCCCATAAATTTCCGGGGGACTGTGACGGCCACGGCCATTCCAGAACATTGTACTTCTCCCTCTGTTTTGGGTCATTGTCTTGTTGGAATATCCAACCCCTGTGTAACTTCAACTTTGTGACTGATGCTTGAACATTATCCTGAAGAATTTGTTGATATTGGGTTGAATTCATCCGACCCTCGACTTTAACAAGGGCCCCAGTCCTGAAATAGCCACACAGCCCCACAGCATGATGGAACCTCCACCAAATTTGACAGTAGGTAGCAGGTGTTTTTCTTGGAATGCGGTGTTGTTCTTCCGCCATGCAAAGCTCTTTTTGTTATGACCAAATAACTCAAATTTGTGTCTCATCAGTCCAAAGCACTTTGTTCCAAAATTAATCTGGCTTGTCTAAATTTGCATTTGCATACAACAAGCGAATCTGTTTGTGGCGTGAGTGCAGGAAGGGCTTCTTTCTCATCACCCTGCCATACAGATGTTCTTTGTGCAAATTGCGCTGAATTGTAGAACGATGTACAGATACACCATCTGCAGCAAGATGTTCTAGCAGGTCTTTGGAGGTGATCTGTAGGTTGTCTGTAACCATTCTCACAATCCTGCACATATACCTCTCCTGTATTTTTCTTGGCCTGCCAGACCTGGGTTTAATAGCAACTGTGCCTGTGGCCTTCCATTTCCAAATATTCCAAATATTTTTGTGAACTATGTAAGTAAGTGCCTAAGACTATTATACTATGATGTGCGTCTGTGTGTTTATTATATAGCACAGTATGTTACAGGTAAACAGTACTTAATTGCAAGTTTCTGTAAACATCATTATTGACTACTCAATGTTGATTTTAGACCTACAGTATTTTTTTTAGATGTTTAATATTTAATTATCACTACTCAAAACAGCAGAGGAAAGAATTAAATATTCCTTTAATGTTGAAGAGAGAGAGAGAAAGGTAAAGCATAAGCATCCAATTCTGAACCAGAAAAGAGTTGTCATTCAGTTTGGGGGGCAGGGTAATCTGCTGTAATCACAGTTTAATTATAATTCAAAGAATGATTTGATAAATGCTCACACAAAAAATGACTGCAGGTTATGAAAATGAATATGAATCCAATCAACTTTTAAACATTTTTCATGTGCTGTTTGCTTTGCTACTTGTCTTTTATCATGCTATGGACTGATTTAAAAATCAGTCTCTCTCAGGCTTTTTAAAAAATGTGTTCCCACCACAACATAGACATATTTAAACACAAAGCTATAGTGCCTAGGTCAAAAAAGAAGATTCCATAGAGGAGCATCCATTAAATTTAAAAACAAACTGCCCCATCAAAAACTGAACACCTAAGCTGTTAACAGCAGCTGCCAAATAAGAATATACAGAGCCACAGTATCGTGAGACCACCACATCATGCAGTTTTACATAGCTGTATGAGGAAGTGACAAACCTCATGCTCTGTACTGTCCTCTGTCTTATGCCCTGAGCCTATTTTTTAGCATAGGTGGGGTTTTCCATCCATTTTCTAAACCTTCTTGATCCTGGGGTTTCACAGAATCAGTCATTACAATTACAAAGTTTAGCAGCTCTGTGGACTATTTCTTATATTAGCGCTGACCAAAATGGTCAGTCTGATTTAAACTGGGTTTATGTGATGATACATGAAATCTCACCCGTCAGGTAACTGGATTAATTAATAGCTCTGTTGCACAGTATAGCCTATGTGGCGTAAGTGTGATTAGTGTTTGTTTTAAGAACGCGGGTTTCCCAAAAGGTAAAATGGAAACATTTACATATCTATTACTAATCACTTGTATTCAGTACTAAATTGACTACCAAAGGTTTCAGACCATTTGAAAATTAACTCGGATAAGCAGTCTTAGTGTCTTGTGTGTGTATATATAGATCTTTTCTTAATCTGGACATTTTACTCCAAATGACCAAATAAAAGGCTCCATTTGGGAACCTGTGATCACATGAACTGCTGTTTCTGTTAGACTCGATAATAATGGCAGCATTACAGAAGCTCACAGAGTGGAATGAGGCTTCTCGTTTCTGTAAAGCTCCAGTGTTGACTTAGAATGCAGTAGTTCCCCGTATCCACAGGTGATAATATAGTATGTAAGACCTGCCGTGAATGACTTAAACCACAGATAGTAGCAAGGCCTATATATCAGTAATTTGTTTACATACAGTACTGTGCAAAAGTTTTAGGCAGGTGTGAAAAAATGCTGTAAACAAAGAATGCTTTCATACATATAAATAATGATTGTTTATGGTTATCAATTTACAAAATGCAAAGTGAGCGAACAAAAGAAAAATCTAAATCAAATCAATATTTGGTGTTACTACCTTTTGCCTTCAAACCAGCATCAATTCTTATAGGTACACTTGCACAAAGTCAGGGATTTTGTAGGATTCTAGTCAGGTGTATGATCAACCAATTATACCAAACAGGTGCTAATGATCATCAATGTCACACGTAGGTTGAAACAAAGTCATTAACTGAAACAGAAACAGCTGTGTAGGAGGCTTAAAACTGGGTGAGGAACAGCCAAACTCTGCTACCAAGGTGAGGTTGTGGAGACAGTTTCATGTCATGTCATGGCAAGATTGAGCACAGCAACAAGACGCAAGGTAGTTATACTGCATCAGCAAGGTCTCTCCCAGACAAAGATTTCAAAGCAGACTGGGGTTTCAAGATGTGCTGTTCAAGCTCTTTTGAAGAAGCACAAAGAATCTGGCAAAGTTGAGGATCGTAGACACAGTGGTCGGCCAAGGAAACTTAGTGCAGCAGATGAAAGACACATCAAGCGTATTACCCTTCGAAATCGGAAGATGTCCAGCAGTGCCATCAGCTCAGAATTGGCAGAAACCATTGGGACCCAGGTACACCCATCTACTGTCCGGAGAAGTCTGGCCAGAAGTGGTCTTCATTGAAGAGTTGCAGCCAAAAATCCATACCTCTGACGTGGAAACAAGGCCAAGCGACTCAAGTATGCACAAAAACATAGGAACTGGGGTGCAGAAAAATGGCAGCAGGTGCTCTGGACTGATGAGTCAAAATTTGAAATATTTGGCTGTAGCAGAAGGCAGTTTGTTTGTCTAAGGGCTGGAGAGCGGTACAATAATGAGTGTCTGCAGGCAACAGTGAAGCATGGTGGAGGTTCCTTGAACGTTTGGGGCTGCATTTCTGCAAATGGAGTTGGAGATTTGGTCAGGATGAATGGTGTTCTCAATGCTGAGAAATACAGGCAGATGCTTATCCATCATGCAATACCATCAGGGAGGCGTATGATTGGCCCCAAATTTATTCTGCAGCAGGACAACGACCCCAAACATACAGCCAAAGTCATTAAGAACTATCTTCAGCGTAAAGAAGAACAAGAAGTCCTGGAAGTGATGGTATGGCCCCCACAGAGCCCTGATCTCAACATCATCGAGTGTGTCTGGGATTACATGAAGAGACAGAAGGATGTGAGGAAGCCTACATCCACAGAAGATCTGTGGTTAGTTCTCCAAGATGTTTGGAACAACCTACCAGCCGAGTTCCTTCAAAAACTGTGTGCAAATGTACCTAGAAGAATTGATGTTGTTTTGAAGGCAAAGGGTGGTCACACCAAATATTGATTTGATTTAGATTTCTCTTTTGTTCATTCACTGCATTTTGTTGACTGATTAACAATTCTATTTTTGAAAGCATTCTTTGTTTACAGCATTTTTTCACACCTGCCTAAAACTTTTGCACAGTACTGTACATACCTATGATAAAGTGGTAATGAATAAATTATACACAATAAGGCATTACTAACATTAACTAAAAATAAAATACATAGTACAAATGCAGACAGTGAGAAAACTGTAGGCTAAAGGCTGGTTTTTACTGTATTTGACGTGTAAGTCTGGTTTTTAATGATATCCGACACATAGGCTTGGCCCCCACACACTGCTGGCACACGCTGGGTTGTCACCACGCACTGAGTGTGGAATGCTGCATTTGTTTTTATTTAATTATCCATTTGATATTTTTGGGTCACAGCAAATGGCAGATTAAGTGAATGCGGGGATATGGAGGTTCTATTGTAATCATTTTTCCTGGTTGACAGCTGTGCAGAATTTCCTTTATTTCTGTTATTAGTTATTTGGTAGGTTTTGCAAACTACCAAATCAAAAATGCTGCCATTACTTTTTGGCTTAAAGCTCAGCAGAGCTGTGGATTTAAGTTATCTAATTAGGCCTTAATATCTCCCAAAAATCCATGTCTGTCCTTTTGGGTTAATATGAGCTTTCCCCAGGAAGTGTGTTTACAGTACCATACCATACTATAAGCCTGACTCCATTGTGTGTGCTTTTTTTTTTTTTATTGCTGGAAACAAATAATTAATGGCTGGCACTACTACCCCTTTTAACGCCTTCACCTGTTCCTCCTTTAGGACATTGGACTACGCAGAGGAAGTGAAGATGACCCCAGCACTGCAGGTACAATGCCTGCTGGTGAAGGCTCTGAAGAAACTGACCATTCAGAGATGCTACCTGGAGAAAGTGACCCAGAATTGAATTCTGAAGAAGAAGATGCAGATGAATTGTCGGCCCGTTCATCCAGCCCCAGAGGTTAACTTTCTTTTTTTTTTTTTTTTAAAAACTACAGCAACATTGATACTATTGAGGAGAAATAGAAAGTTAGGGAGATAGTCAAGTAATTTGGAGACTTCAAGAAAACTTTCTTGCAAATTTTTTTTTGTATGATTGAAGTAGTATATCCTTCAAGAACATGAAGTACACCACTGCTACAAAATTAAAACAAGCGCAAGATGTACTGTATGTACATTGAAAATGAGGTGATTGTTTTATAGTGTTTTTAAGAACAGATGGTTCACAATGGCTTTAATCATATACCCCAACCAAAAATATATATTTTTAAACATGTTTTTATGCAGAACAAAAGGTTATACAATACAATTCAAGCCAGTGGTGACCGATGCTGTACAATGGAAAGCAATGTGAAAGACATCCATGGAAAAAAAGAAAAAAAATCTCACTTTGCTTATGTTGTATAATCCATATGTCACTTGTCCAGTTGTATATTCATAATGTGCAAAGCACATGCATTTTTTTTTTTGCTAAAATATCATCAAACTGATACTTGCAGAAAAATCAGCATGTATCATAAATAAATAGGAACACAACACTGTGCTTCTGAACTGAAGACTGAACTCTTCACCAATGAAAGAAAGGGAGAGGTGGAACCACTTGGTTCTTGCCTTATACCAGAAAATACCGAGATAGGCTGGAGCCCTCTGTGCCCAGGCTTGAGAATGTTACTATTTTAACATTATATGGTGCCTCGTACTTTGAACGATTCTAACTTTGAAAGTTCCGGAGTTCGAATGCTAAATTTGAGAGAAATATGATCTGGAGTTTATACGATGCCTTTATGTTCGAACTGTTCACGCAGTCAGCAACAGATGGCATTTATGCATAAACGTCATGTGTTGTGTACAGTCTTAGTGTTGGTACACCAGCTGTTGTTGACATACAGGCATAACCCGATAGCTGTATCCAGAATGAGTGAATGAAGCCAGGTTTGTGTATTATCAGAATGCAACTATCCTTAACGGTCTTATTCGCTGCAACCTGCAGTTTTAGTTTGTCCATCTTATTTGTGAGGGATCTTGTGTTGGAGAGAAAAATACTAGGAAGAGGGGCTTGTGTGGCCACCTCCATAGCCTCGCCAGTATGCCAGCCCTGCCTCTACCTCTCGTCCTTTGCTGCCTTTGTCTCCTACCTCTGGGGAGGTTAATGCTTGGGGAGCATCGGTTACCTGGCTGTGTCCGCTAGTATGTTGTGGAAGCAGAGGAACTCGGCTGTAACAGTCCACTCACTGCATAGTTCTATTTTTAGGAGATCATGCTGGCTGTAGACATTGTTCACCCAACAGAATGTCGTTATGACAAACAGCAACAAATACACAAAAGAACAAACAAAGTGCCAAAAGGAAGTGCACCGAGCTGCAGCGTCTGTATATTTCATATTATACAGTATTTGTGTATTACATTTATTGTTTTCATGTTTTAATTTGTTATTTTTACCTTAAATAATGTGTATTTGCTGTTTAAATTTATTGAAATGGTTATGGTCTGGGAACAGTCACTTTCCATTATTTCAAATGGTAAAAATTGATTTGGACTTCGAACAATTCAAACAGCCCCCTGAAACGAAATGAAGTTTTGAAGTGCGAATTTTATATATAAAATAATGTATTCATTTGGTTTAGGGTGTATGGTATTACATTTTTTTAAATATATTTTTAAATAACAGGTAATCCTCCACTAAACAAAAGAAATGAGCAATGCTGCACTAATAATAAAAAAAAAAAAAAAAAAAAAAAACCCCATATACAGTGTACTCCCCCACAAGTCCTTATAAAAAATGTAAACAGTCGTAGTTTTAAATGGCTTAAAGTACATCAGTGACTGACCCCTGTGTTCCAAAAGCCCACTGATCGAGTACTTTTAGCTGTTGATTGTGATTTGCTGAGCAGTGTCAGTGTCCTCTCATGTAGAACTCGGTTACATTTCTTACCAGTGTCTTTTTTCCTGTGGACAAGAAGTTGTTTGAATTGGCAAAGATGTTAACAAAGCCCCTGTAAAGCTTCCTTCTCTTCAGCTGATCTTCTTTGTCTCTTACATCTCATTTACATGAACTATCATTAGGGATCAAAGATCACACTCTGCATGAAGAAGAAAAAGATGCACAATTTTTTACATTTCACATTACTAAATCTGACTTGTGTGAACCACATCAACCCCACGAAGGGGTACCTGGTTTGCAAGTCTGAGCTGGATGTCCTAAGAACAAATTCTGTAAATGAATTGAGCCAATAAGCTGGGTGGTTGTTTGCTCTTTCTCTTACCATTGGTAGCTAATGATAGTAACCTACACTAGGAACATTGTTCCTTTTGCATGTAAAGGTAATTAATAATTAATTTTGATTTTGTAAATGTCGGTGGTCTCTGTTGATTAATTTGCTCATGACAATGCTCTCCTCTCAGACAGCTTGTCCTTACTACAACAGAAGCAGCGGTGGGCCTCAAACTCAGGATTTTTGGTTTACATGGAGGCCCTTTCTGCCACTGTTGCCAAGAGAGTGTTACGTAGTTCTCCATTAGTTGAACTGAATAAGCTGCTGCTTACAAACTACGTAGAACATGAAACAGAGAGGTGCAAATCCTTGAGCAATTTCTCTGTGGTAACACTTAGAGGTTCATCCAGGATCGCTCAGGGGAAAGCCAAAGCCGAGTGTAGGGGAGCGCAGCGAGCACGAGAGAGGGGCCTGCTGCTGTGCAAGTAAGTGGCACTTGAGAAGGCAGAAGCCCTTCTGGCACATTTGGCTGAGAAGGCTGTCCTGTTCTCCAGTAGACCCAGTAAGCATCTCACAGCTGCCATCTTGGGGGACCTGGGACCAATGTTTTGAGCAGAGGCAACAACCAGTTGTTTTTATTTTAAGAGTAATATTTTTTGATTTTTTTTTGGTATGGATGTAGATTTGCGTCAAGTTCTCCTAAAGTTAAGTGTTGCTGGACTGTTCCACTTTAAATTTGAGCTCCTTAAACACACACTTCATAAACTATCTGAGCCTCATAAAACATCAGCTGTGGGTGTCTGGATCTGAATTGCTCTAACAAGACATAATTTCTTTTATATCAAATGAATAATCTGTATCTGAACATTAGGGGCTTCTTCACTTAATTTCAATCTTTTCTTTGTCAGTGTAACTTTTTTTTTTTTTTTTGTTTCTTAATGCTCCATTTGCATTGTTGCCAAGAATGATTTTTGCAGGCAGTTTGACAGAACTGAAGGAAAAAACTGTCAGCTGCCCTGCATGTGGTGAAGAGGCAGATGAGCTGTAGTAAGAGACCTGAGGAGCGCAACAGCAGACTAAACTTACCAAACTGGAGGACGGGCTTGCCTGCTTGACAACCCCCCCTAATACCAGTTAGCTATGAGACCAGCGTGTATCTGGTCAAGTCTGAGCTGCAAGAGCAGACTGAATAGCAGAGGATACATTCAGTCATTGCACCCTAAGAGAAACCAGGGGTCTGTTCCAAAAAGTAGGATTAATGCTAAATCTGGTTAAAGCTGAATTGGGCTAATTCTGTTCCAGAAAATCTGGATTAATCCAATCCTGCATTTTTGGAACAGATTAAGGCCAGAATTATGTGAACTGAGAGGCCAAAGACAATGATAACTCACTAATCCTACTTTCTGGAAAAGGCTCAGGATTTGTTTGTTCCAGAAAGAAAGATTTGTTGAAATCCAGCTCAGTTTCTCAGGTAACCAATGCCCTTAAACTAACCTGCAAAAGATCAGGTTTAACAATTAATGCTTTGAGGCAACAGAAGAGCATCAAGACATAAAATCAAAGTCCATAAATATCCTGTCAGAAATGCTGATCCCACATGCACTATTTAAGAAGCAGAAAAAAAAAATAAAAACTGACAAATGTGGTGCCCCTTCTCATATGGACAGAAGCACAGCTCCTTCACCAAATTCTGCCCATAAAAATGTAATGAGACTATGATCTGGCATGCCCAAGATTTTAATAGATCCTAGCAACCTTCTAAAACAAGTCGTGGTCAGTGTCACGCATTGTTACTTTGAACTGACATTGATGCGAATGACGGACATTTCCTGTCTTTTTTTGGTAAAAGGCAGTTTTCTCCACCCACATTGGAGATGCCAAACATATTGGGAAATTGCTCACAAGTGTGCCTATCTCTGCAGAGGCATCTTCTCACACACACACACACACACACACACACACACACACACAGGCCATCTCTCTGAAACAGAAATAAATAACCACCATTACAGAGGAACTCCAGAGTGTTGCAGGATAGACACTTGAATTTAAACAACTGCGACATTACTGAGCAGTGATAGTGGAACAAGCTGCCCACCTTCATCTCTTGTTCATTGTCTTTTAAAGAAACACCTCTGAAGAGCCCCTTTTTCCACAGATAACCTGTTCCTGATATGCTTATTCCTGCAGTTTCAATTTGGAGTTTTGTAATGAAATGTCAAAGATGTGACTTCCACTTTGTCTTGTAGTTCCTTTAGCTGTTGTTGCTTTTATGAATAACACACAAGTCAAATACTCGGTACAAATATCAATGTGCCCTCTTACCCATTTTTAAAATAATACAAGATGCTACTCCCATAATTGCTACGCAAATGTGGAGACCAAATATCTGGGGTCTCGGGTTTGAACAGGTAAGTTCTGATTCAAAGAGTGGGCACAGTGTGTGTTCTGTGGCAGATTTCTCCATGACAGTAATTGGCCTTTGGTTTCCTTTGTCGTGTAATTCATGGACACTGCAGGGTTCAGTGCAGCCAGGATAATAACGCTGAGCACACGTTACAATTATTAGAACAACTCCTGTGTGGAGGAGGAGGAGGTCATCAGCACACGTTGATACACCACCACATGACAAACCACCTCAGGATCCCAGATTAGGACCCGAGTGCAGCCATGCGATGGGTGACACCTCAGCACCACCCTAGTTCAGAAGGAGTGGATCAGGGCGAGGTTTTTAATGGTGGCTGGAGTGCCAATTCTGCCACCAACCTGCAGGTTGGAGGGCCTACTAGCAGGGCTGGATGCAGATTAATGTCATACCCAGGACACCATGTGTGGGCTGAACATTACTTTTTGATTGACATTAAAATTGCAAAAACGGAATCCAGTGCTAACTCGAGGGCATAAAACATTTCAAGCAGAGTGATATCATCAGGGGTACACTTTGCACAAGGCAACAAACAACCTACCACTTAATTCTACACGGATTTCACCGATTATCTGCTGTCATTCTTTTCAGTTTCTCCACACCACCCCCCTTCCCTAAGCCGCTGTCTCTGCTATTGCTGCTCTTTTCTCAGATGTACTGATGATCTTCACGCACTGCCACCAGCACCCCCTGCTCTGTTGTTCCCTTATGTGAAGATAACCGTGCCGTGTAGAATTCAATGGCTTTGATGTCTTCATCACACCCTCTTTTTCTTAGAGTTGTAGTTTGCAGTTGATTTTCTCTTCAGTGATTGACTCAAAAGGCCTTAAAAAATTTTACTGTGAACCGATACAGGGTGAGCCAAAATTATATTAACACTAATGCTACTACCATGTCTATACTTCTACACAATTTATGTGGCACATATGGCACATGCGTTGAACATGATGGCAAACAGGTTGAGACATTCCTGTAAATCATCTTGCACATATGAAGTATGTTTTCTGAATAAATTTTGTCATTCAAATGTTAACATAATTTTGACTCCCCCGTATTAGTTACAGCTGCCTTTCGTCAATAACAGAATGTTCAGTCATTGATCCTATGTAGACAATTCTGATTAAAGCAGCTAATCCACTATTATCAAAGCACATGTCCAGTTGGGTGTTCTACAAGATGAAGGGTCGGTGTGACTTTGAGCATGGCAGTATTCTTCAAGTGTGGCAAGTGCATCAAAAAAAACAAAACACACTACTGTACCTCATAGACAGAAACCTAGAAAGCCATTGGCAGCTGCTAATGCAACACATAGAAAGTAACAGACACGCTACTTCTGCTGTGGTCAAAAGGCCGAGCATGCAGTGCTAATGCAGAACTCTCTGGCCAGTGACTGACTTAACGCTTCAGAATGGGCAGATTCAGGCCTGGAGGATTTGACCAACACTTGTTATGCTGACAAGTCTGACTGATTTTATGCTGTTTAGAGGAATATGGTGTCAATCCCACTACACAATGGCTGAAGCCTGCTGTAGATCAGCAGTTCAGGCTCCTGCTGCAATGGAGAGAGAGGGAGATTCACTTTCATGATAGCACATGGTGGTTATCTGATGCAGGTAAAGCAATGGTTCAGTGATTTAAGAGCTGTGCTAATCTTCATGGCAGTTGCATACATATATGACTGCTAGTATTTCAGTCTAGCTTTCTTCAAGAACACAGTGCTAAGTGCAGCTCAATACAGTGGCCTCCAAAAAGGGTGGCAGGACTGCCATGGCATTACCAACCCAGCCAGACTAAAGAGCCACCAGAACATGTGGGAGTTGATGTGGGCCAATGCTTCCATAAGGCACTTTCAGTACTTTGCTGAGGCCACGTGCTAAAGGATTCAGAGGGTGTGGGATACACAATACACCCCAAGTAGACTTTTAAACAGCTACAGTTAACTCCATTAGCAATTACTGAGTGATGGACATCATTATCAGATTTAAAAGTAGCATTAGGGAGTCATATTTATCCATGGACCATACCACCAGCCTTCTTTTTGTAAATTCTGCATGTACAAAGCATTTGTAAACCACAGCACAGTCCAAGCCCCTCCTTGTTCCAGAACAGCACCAGTGTTAGAATAAACAGTTGTGGCTCATGTGTTAGCTGCTGACAGCTCCCCTATGCAAGAAGAGACAAGTGGTCTGACCAGAAGAACAAAAAAAACATTTCACTTAAGTATTGCGCCGTTTTGTTTTTTTTTATCTTTCTAATCCTCACATAATGTCGTGGTAACTGCTCTGATAAGGTTATTACTTCAGTATAGCACTCAAATTTGAAATAAACAAACCCGTGCCTGATTCAGTGTAAGGCTCTTACCCAAGACATGCCTCCACTCGTTACAAATATCTATTAAGTAGTAACAGTAACACAATGGTGCCACTATGTAAACTGAGAGTTGTTGTTTTGTTTGGTTGTGTTTCATCCCGAGTGCCAACACCCAGTCAGACTTGATGTGCTTTCAAGGTAACGACACAGTGCAGCACTCCGAGCTCCTAACATACGAGCCAAAAGTCAAAACTGGAGAACTGTTGATGCACAAGAAAAATTGGTCTGAGTAACAGCTACAAAATAAACAAGAACATAAAAAATGTCATCAAGGTCATGTCCTGTCCGATTTTGATGCGGGGCGTACACTTCAATTTAACATTTTTTTTTAAATTGAAATGGCTCAGGATACTGTAACCATCGACCAATACATATCAGTAACATACGTCATCCTTGAAGAGCTCAGTCGTCTGGCATGGTTACATGTCAGAGAGATGCTGGTCTGTGGCCCCACTCTGGATTATAAAAGTAACAAACAGCACAGGGGGGGCAGACAGTCGCCTGTCTCAACAGTTTAATTCCATGTAAGCTTTTATTCACTCCAGCTAGACAGTCGCTTCAAGAACCTGAAGACATCAGGAAGCTCGGCTGAACTTGTTCATCTTTACACTGACTGCTACCCAAGGGTGGGGTGGCCTTCTCAGTCTAAAAATATTCAAAAATAAGTCATGGAAACCCATTTGTCCTCAAATGAGTAAATACTTTTACCCAGACTGCAGTGCTGGACTGTCTTCACCACTCTGTCCTTTCAGGATTGAGAAAGTGAAAAGCCATTAATGTGAGACGCTGCAGACAGCGGTGAGCGGCCCTTTTTCTTCAAACACTGGGTGCTCCATTCAGCTCAGCTTTGTGTTTTTTGCACCATCCCCACACCCTGCTGGTCTACTGTGACTACACTTCTGCGTTCCCCCATCTCTTGGTCAATGGCAGAACACTTCTCCTGCAGTTATGATTCCTTTAGCGATGGGGAAGAGTAACATAAATAGATTACTTTATAAATATGTCATTGTCAATTAAAATATTCAAATATAAGACACCAGGACAAAACCACAGGCAAGATGTTTAAAATACAGCCCGTGACCTGCCAAGTACAGCTACATCAGAGAGATGGGTGCCATGAAGCCATGGCATGAGGTGCACCAAAACAATTTCGCAGACAAGTTCAAAAAGTAAGATGCAGTCTACTCAAGAATTGGCCAATTTTATAATGGTGGAAAATACTGTACTTGAAATCTTGAAGGTTTGTGGAAGCTTGAAGCTGTGCGGGAGTGGGATGAAAAGATTTACACTGCAAACCCCCTTTCTGAGAAACAGCAGACAAATCTGCAGAGTTTCATGAAGTATAACACACTCCTGGTGGACAGCGTCCATTCACTAAACTACTTGTAACTAAACGCACATCCCCAGCTCTGAAGATCCTAAGGAAACAAAGGACAGACAACCCAACAAAGAGTTTGCATGTGCAGACATCTGTCCGGAAATCACCTCACAAACATTTTCTAAAATTGGTGTAAAATTGCTCAAATCATCAAGGTGGTGTCTTGTCTCACACTAAGACATGTTACTCTAGAAATGATCTTTATGGCACAATTGGCAGTAGCAATGAATAAGCCTTAAGGAGAAACGGGAGTATGCTGTAATTATCAAGTAGTAACTTTACTTTTCACAATCAATAGAAACAAAAACAGTAAAGCAGACACTGATGAAACAACCTAGAGATTGATGATTCAAGAAAACATTAACACAGAAAAACCTGATCTCCAAAACATGGATGCCCTCCTCTACTAGCTGACCAACAGTATCGTCACAACACCACACCAGTCACTCTGGACAGTTGGGGGCTTGAGGTGGGCTAGCACAGAATCACTGACCGTCACAGGCATCTAAACAGGGAACTTGACACGGAAGAGCTTGTTTGCTTTAGCTGCAGTAACATCTTTAGTTCTGGACATCCAAACGCAGGGATGCCAACAAAGTTTGCCAGCAGCGCAGTTGGGAGACATTTTGAAAATGGAGTTCCTTTCAACATTTCCCAGCCCCAAACACTGAGCGACACCACTGTTTTGCTTCTGGAGTTTAGGCCAATTTTGGGTTGGGTTTCCCCCACATTCTAAGACATACGCAGTGAACGAGTGTGGTGGGGTGTGTGTGTTGTGGTATATACTGACACCAAGTCCAGGCCCACTATACCCACTGCTGCCAGGGTAGGCTATGACCCTTTCTAACCGTCCATCCATTTGTAACCCTGTTTTGGGCAATGAATGAAGCATAGATATTATTTACCTTCGAGTTACTAAAAAACATAAAAGGCTGTGAGCAAACCACACAATTTCTAACTCAAGCCCTCCCTCCCCAAGCTCACAAATGTTAACTGCGTTTGTCGCTTTCTTTCCAGAGTTCCAAAGGATGCAGGACATTCCAGAGGAAAGCGAGGCCGGAACAGAGCAGCGAGATCCAGAGCCAAAAAATGAGGATCAGAGCTAACAGGCAGGAGAACGCAGAACCAAAGCACCTCCAAACTACTAATGCAATTATCCTCCTAAATGTGGAGGGGACACAACATGCCCTCTTGGTGGGGAGGGGGTTTAAACAAAAAACAACTGGATGCCTTTAAGGTTTCACATAACTCAAGTGTTCAAGCTAAAGTAATCCCCACTGGTTATTTAACTGAGTTAAAACTACATTTTGTTTTAAGTTTTTTTTTATATATATATATATATAGAACTGTGTATGTATGTATGTATATGTATACAATACCTGTCATGAACCGCAACTTAAAACAACCATAAAAAAAAGTGAAAAACAACATTAAATGCTGATATTCATCTCATTACCATGTTCATTTTTTCTTTCAACATACTACAAGGACGTGGCATTTGAATAACAAATCCTGAAACTTGGAATTACATTTGCAAACAAATAGAAATTAGACTCCAGCAATTCAAGTGTTCAGCCAACTTTTCAAAAGTTACAAATTTCAAGACTCCATCTGTTGAGTGGGCGCATTTTTATTAAGCATGAATATGATTCACTGCACAGCACAGCGTTTACAAGTTGTCCCAAATTGCCCATAGCAGACCAGTCCCAGTGCTGACCCAGCAGATGACTGAAGGCCATGTTGTGATCAGATTATGTTCTGGAAGAGTTGTCTTTTCATTATGAAAATATTAGCAACATATCTGGAAAAAGGAAAGTATGATTTCCTGCAAAATGAAGACAATCTCAAAATCAGTACCTGAAAGTGATTAAAGCACAAAGCAGAAAAAGCCCAAATCTATTGCCCGTTGTTGCCTGAATTAATAAAAACGTTACGATGCTTTTTCTACAATATGAGGATTTAAGTGGCAGTGTTGACATTTATTGATCAGAATGCCATCACATTACATGTTTGTGGAAACAAACCAAAAACTAGAATGGTGAATGAATGAAAGAACCCAACCAGATCCTCGGAGAGTAACGTCTTTAGCCACGTCTCCAAAGAAAGGTCTGAATGGAGTGTGCAGGAGAAACGGCTTCAATGTGTCCTACATCTGGGTCCCAGATAGTGTACACCTCATCTTTGGAGCCCCTGAAACAAATTCATAAAGAACATTAAATCAGCTGCAAACAAGGCCAGGCGCCATAACCTTTTTTTGAAGCAGATTGCACCATTCTGGACCTCAAGATTGAGCTTCTGTAAAAAAACCAAGGTTCTCCCTAGGGACAAATAAGGTGTATGTCTAAAAGATGAAAATTAAATGTTTGATAGAGGACTGAGTGAAGATATTACAAGCACAAAGTGGCCCTGTGTGGATAGGGTGGTATGAGGGTCTTGTGAACCAGAACATCTCGTAAATACCCTTCCATCACATTGTGTTGAGACCACCACTGATCGCATGCAGCCTGCCCAACATCTTGTGTGCCATTTTTGCAA
The DNA here is from genome assembly GCF_900747795.2 of Erpetoichthys calabaricus. Classification (NCBI taxonomy): domain Eukaryota; kingdom Metazoa; phylum Chordata; class Cladistia; order Polypteriformes; family Polypteridae; genus Erpetoichthys; species Erpetoichthys calabaricus. Next base: position 208,271,699 of record NC_041395.2, read on the forward strand.
CCTCAGGTCACAAACCGTCACATATTAAACCTGACTTCCTGTTTTAAAGATCAGATTAATTAGGCTGATTTATGAAAGCAAAATATCAGAGAAGTGGCAAATGTTTCTAAAATTAATTTTTGCTATGATTAGCTGAGAAAAAATAACCACAAGATTATGGCGTCCTGAAGCGAAGCACTTTGATGTCAAAGTCGGACACTTAGATAAGATGGCATGCTGAACTTAAGAACCTTCTTCGGTTTGTTTGGAATTTCAGTTTCTGTTCTGCTGCTCCTGTTAAATCTTCTTTAAAAAAAAACATACTGTAACTGTCCACTGATTACTTCCACTTATAATAACTTTGATGTTAAACACGTCTTTATTTGTCAAGAAAAAAACTTGACACAAGGTGCTTCAAAGGCCAAGACTCTAAACTTTGGAATTAATTCAAATGACGGTGTGCAGTGAAAGCAGTTAAATTCAAGTAAATTAACAGAAATCAATGGCTGGATTTGAACCCAACCATTACGACTTCACTCCAACTGCGAGAATTGTTTTTTTGCCGGACTCGCTGCACTCCGTGTCTGTGTTTAGTTGTTTTTTCTTTAATTGTTTAAGCTTGATTCTCCTTCCATGCAGCACAACATGCACGGAGCTCATTTACACAACAGGAACGCATTTTCAGTTTTCTGAAGCTGATCACAGCTAGCAAAGCATACAACAGTCAAAGTGAGTGCCGCCTGCCATCAACTGTGAAGGGAATGTCACCATTACAAACACTGGCTGCCCTGGCAATGTCAACTCTGATGAACGCAACAGAGCAACTATTAATAAAATTGAACATCCGTGTCATGTGGCATTATCCTGTGGGATATGAGTGTGCATTTCAAGCAGCAAGTCACTGATAAGACATCTGCCAAAACCACGGTGGGAAACACAAAAATGGCATGATTGTTGACATAAAGAGAAGAAAGGCCTTAATCTGGGAAGAGGGTTCATGTCACGGAACTCACCATCCTTGGAATTCAGGCCTTCCAGAGTCGATTGTCAGGTTTCTCCCTATGGACTCATCACAGCTTTGCACTCCAAATAAATGCATTTTGTTTGTTTAGTCTGAACATTAAAATCCCACCAGGTCAAGGAAGCACATATTTTAACTGCTCCACGGACCCCAGGGCGTCTGTGTGGACTCCGCATGTTCTTCCCCTGCCAGTAATTTCCTGGGTACTGTGGTTTTACAATTCTCATCCCAAGGTTAAATTATCCCAAGAAGAGTAAAATGAGAGTGTCTGTAGGTGGTCTTGGCATGAGGTGGTGCCCAGTCATCCAGGGCTGGTGTGTTTGCCCTTTGCTCACTGCTGTTGTGTTGCTGTGATGGTCTGTAGCCCCCTGCAACCCAAAAGTGGAATAAGCAGATTCAAAATTAGGTGGGCTGCTGCCTCACACTTAGGAGACCCGGGTTTGCTTCCCCGGTCCTCCCTGCATGGAGTTTGCATGTTCTTCCCGTCTCTGCGTGGGTTTCCTCCAGGTGTTCTGGTTTCCTCCCACAGTCCAAAGACATGCAGGTTAGGTGCATTGCCGATTCTAAATTGTCCCTAGTGTGTGCTTGGTGTGTGTGTGCACCCTGCAGTGGGCTGGCGCCCTGCCTGGGGTTTGTTTCCTGCCTTGAGCCCTGTGATGGCTGGGATTGGCTCCAGCTGACCCCCGTGACCCTGTAGTTAGGATATAGCGGGTTGGATAATGGATGGATGGAAAATTAGACTGATGAATCATCGACACATTGGCTCCTTTTAGCTGACTGTGCCTTAGAAATATTGTTATGAATCTGAAGAAAATGCCCCCATTTATCAGCTGAAGTCGTACGTTTAAGTCAGCTAAGGTGGATGTAACCAGAAACTGAAGTAAATTGTTTGAAACATTGCTGCCTTCATTTTTAATGTTACTGAAGGCATACAGTCACAAAATTAAGATTAAATGCAGAAAAGAGGAAGAACTAAGAGGAGCTTTATGGATGTGGTCAGAGAGGACATGCAGGTGATGGGAGTAACAGAACAAGATGCAGAGGACAGAAAGATATGGAAGAAGATGATCCGCTGTGGCAACGCCTAACGGGAGCAGCCAAAAGAAGAAGAAGAATAAGAAGATAAACAGGAGTCCAAGGGAAACAAAATACTAATGATACTACAGGGCGTGGACAAACATTCAGCCACGTTGCTTTAAAGTGAACTGTGCAGCATATAAGCACAAAGAAAAATCTAACATATCGTACTACAAGTCAAAAATTCAAACTTCAAAGCTCTTTCAAATATTGCATAAGAGAAAAAAATGATAGCATTTAATATGCACAGGCAGTAGTCTATACCTGCTAGACTACATGTAGTCTCAGTGTGTCAGATGAGTAATATATACAATATGTCTGGAGACAACTATGAGAGGTGAACAGTTAAGACGCCTCAGCGAGTGTCACTTTTCTAAACCAATCCAACATCTCATGAATGGAATGCTTGAAGTTGGGGTGGAGATTTTAAGCTGCAAAAAGCAATGGTGCTCTCGTTAATTTGATCTGACAGATAGCAAGCATCCGATTATGATAAACAGCTGTGTTCATGAAAATATAAATTGCAAAACCAGCAACATCTTTCAGCCAGCATATTCTCTTTTCCTAAACCCTATAGAGTAGATTTTTTTCAGCATGGCAGTGGAAGGTCTATGATTGAGACCCCTACATCCATGTTCACCTCCTCCAGGCCACGGAAGAAGCTTGTTTGGACATCAAAGTTGAGACTTGCCAGGGATGGTTAAGGAATGCAAGGGGTTTTTTTTTTCTCCCACTCATACTGCATGCGATGTCAAGGATATCCTCTGGCCTGACCCAGACCAGAAAATGCTACGGCTGAATAGAATTTTCTTTGTCTTTCCAATTCTTTATGTTAATTTCTAAATGTATTGTTTATATCAGTGTTCTTCAACCTGTGGTACCAATCCGTGAAAAATTTTGACCGAATCATGTAGATGCACAGTTCTGTTCATGAGTATATAGCACATTTTTTTAGTCAACGCAGAAGCTAACTTTTGTCCGAACCATGATTTATTTAAATATGTACTAGCCCCAATACAATGCCTCTCGTGGCTATTTTTCATACTGCTTTAGATCGTGTTTCCAGATTTCGCCGTGCATTTGAGACTTCTCTAAGGCACTGGTCTCCAATAAATGCTGTCGACTGCGCCGCATCAGATGCTTGTTCGGTGGATGAAGTGCGCAGCTGCCGAATATCACTATAGCGTCTGCTGATAACACGCCACACAATTCTTATTTTATTGCTCGTACGTATTGTTTTCTAATATTTTGTTGTAGTATTTTGGAAAACAGGTTATTTCTTTCGTAAAATTTTTATTTTTATTTAATTTTTAATTTGTAGGGTTTACAAAATGGAGACAAAAAAAGTCAAACAGCAAAATCTTTTAACGTTCTTTAGTAGAGGCAAGGACAATATTCAGGAGAAAATTAGTGATGGTGCTGAAAGAATGGCAAGTACTAGTGCTTCAAGTTTAGGAGAAACACAGAAAAATAAATACATTGATACTTCGGAATGTGTAATACAAACCAAAAAGAGAAAAGGAAACTATGTTAGGCATTATGATAAAGAGTATTTAAAGCTTGATTTCATTGTAGCCCCTGGCAATGAACTATCACCACGGCCTTTATGTGTAGTATGTTCCGAAATTCTGTCAAATGAAGCTATTAAACCTTCCAAACTTGCTCGTCATTTGCATTCGAAACAGAGATTTTACTGATAAGCCACTGGACTTTTTTTGAAAGATTACGTGACCAGATAAAAATGCAGAAAAGTCAAACGAAAATGATGACGACTAGCAACAAGTCACTGCTTCAAGCGTCTTATTTAGTTGCGCTTCGAATAGCTAAATCGAAAAAAACATTTACTATTGGTGAGGAGTTAGTAAAGCCTTGCATCTTAGATGTCGTTTGAGAAATTTTAGGTCCTCAAGCTGCTGTAAAACTAGAGGCCATACCGCTTTCGTACACCACCATTATGAGAAGAATTGTTGAGATGGCCACCGATATTGAAAATCAAGTTGTAGAGGGGATAAAGAAATCAAGATGTTTTGTGATTCAACTTGATGAATCAACTGATGTGAGTACTTTGCTTCGTGAGGTATAGTGAAGATGAAGACATAAGGGAAGAACTTCTTTGTTGTCTCGACTTACCTGGACGAACCACTGGTTCAGAATTATTTAATGCTCTTGATGAGTATTTTCAAGCGCAGGGCTTAGACTGGAGCAAATGCGTCTGAGTGTGTACTGACGGTGCTGCGAGCATGACTGGACGTCACTCAGGAGTAGTTGCGAAAATAAAAGAAGTCGCACACCCTGAAGTTTTGACCACTCACTGTATGATCCACCGAGAGCACCTAGCTGCAAAGAAGCTTTCTACTGAACTAAACACTGTGATGAATGATGCGGTGAAGATTATTAATAAAATTCGTAGTCGAGCTATGAACTCAAGGCTCTTCACGACACTATGTGAGAGCATGGACTCGCACCACCAACATCTCCTTCTCCATGAAGAAGTGAGGTGGTTATCGAGAGGAAGGGTTCTTTCGCGCCTTTTTGAACTGAGGGAAGAAGTGAAGCAGTTTTTGCGTCAGCAAAAATCTGAACTGGAGCCTTTGTTGAATGGAGAATGGCTGGCAAAGCTTGCTTACATGGCGGACATATTCAGTCTGCTCAATGAAGGTAATATTTCTCTGCAAGGGTCATATACAAATATTTTTACTTTAAGAAATAAAATGGATGCGTTTAAAAAGAAGCCAGCTCTTTGGAATAGTCGCTTACAAGAGGAAGATATAGAAATGTTTCCACTTTTGGAAGAATTTTTGATTGCTGCTGATGTCAACCAGAAAGTCATATTCAACATAATAAGTCAACATTTAAGAGCATTAGCTGAAAATTTTAATAATTATTTCCCTGAAAATGAGGATCCTCGTAAAGGTAACCTCTGGATTAATAATCAATTCTTGGAAGATATAAAGTCATGTGCACTTGATCTTCGTGAAAAAGAAAAGCTGATCGAGTTGTCTTCTGATGTCACTCTGGTGTCAAGACATAAAATGCAATCATTATCTCAATTTTGGAAATCGCTAGAAAAAGAATATCCATCTTTGAGTTATAAAGCTATTAAATTATTGGTCATTTTTTCGACTTCCTATTTGTGCGAAGAGACTTTTTCAGCCATGTCAATAATAAAAACCAAACAGAGAAATCGAATGGATGTTAATGCAGCACTTCGTCTCTCAGAAAAAACTCTGCAGCCACGTATATCAAATTTTCTAACAAAGCAGCAGCAGCAGATGTCGCACTAAAAAATTGTAATTGTATAACTGTCTAACATATACAGTACCTATATAGTAATAAAATACTATCTATATTGGTTTATATTTGTGTCTTAGCTTTCAGCCGGTCCGCGAAATATTTATCCTATTTTCACCAGTCCGCAGGTGCAAAAAGGCTGAGGAACACTGGTTTATATAGTGTCCATTATGTGAAGTAGTAGTTGAGGTTTGTGAACCATAAATAACATTACTTATTGCAGTAACATGTTTTTTACAGGCAAAGTTTGGTTTTGATATACGATTACATGGTTTAGAGTAGACATATTAGTTTTTGAAGTTCAAAGTTTGGGGAGTTGAGTGTGAAGTTATGAAATTGTGTTTAAAGTTTTGAAAAATTGAGCTTATTTTCAAGAATTGTGTCTAAGCATTTAGGAAAAACTGTACAATGTGCAAATTAATCATTGAGCTTCAGTTGCCTCATACTACTGAGCTCCTGAACCAATAACAGCAATTTTAGCTTTTATTTTCTCTCAGCATCATCTTTTGACCTCACTCAGAACCCTGGCAGTTTAAATTTCATGGGCTGGAGGAATTATGGGTGGGTGTTTTAGGAAGACACCCTGTGGGTGTAGCCTTTTCAGCACAGGATTTCTCGCTATTCACTACACACATTTTAATACGTTGTCCCCAGATGTGAATTCTTGTTTAAGAATCATGTCTGGTCCCGTGAGACTAGGCTATATGACGCAGTGAACGCTTGGACTCTCAAGGCGTGTTTTTGATTGTTTTTTGCAAAGTGAGTGACTTACCCAGTAATGTCCGTTCACAAATTGTTAAAACAACAATTAAGATATCATTGCGGATGATTCATACAGTTAGGTCCATAAATATTTGGACAGAGACAACTTTTTTCTAATTTTGGTTCTGTACATTACCACAATTAATTTTAAATGAAACAACTCAGATGCAGTTGAAGTGCAGACTTTCAGCTTTAATTCAGTGGGGTGAACAAAACGATTGTATAAAAATGTGAGGCAACTAAAGCATTATTTTAACACAATCCCTTCATTTCAGGGGCTCAAAAGTAATTGGACAATTGACTCAAAGGCTATTTCATGGACAGGTGTGGGCAAGTCCGTCGTTATGTCATTATCTATGCTAATAAAAGGCAAAGCCCTCACTGACTGACTCATCACTAATTCTCCAACTTCTCGTGTAGGTAGAAGGCTGAAATTTGGTAGGCTCATTCCTTACAGCTTACTTACAAAAATTAGGCAGGTTTCATTTCGAAATTCTACGCGTAATGGTCATAACTGGAACCTGTTTTTTGTCCATATACTCTAATGGAGGAGGCGGAGTCACGTATCGCGTCATCACGCCTCCTATATAATCACGTGAACTGAAAACAAGGAAGAGATTTACAGCATGAGTCAAACGCGGGAACGAAGGTAAATGACGTTAATTTTTGAGTATCTTTTAATACTGTGTAAGCATACATATTAACACATGTGCAATTAAACGTGTGCATTTACGGGGTGATTTCTCAGGCTTAAAAGCTCGCCTTTTATTAAAGAGGTAAATGCAAACTGTTTTCATTCTGAAGGGCACAAACCACGTTAGATTTCATGCTCAAGAGTAAACTCAGCACACAGCTTGGTCATATTACAACCGGTTCATTTTCTTCAGTTTAAAAAGGTTTACTTTTCTTCTTAATAAAATTTTTAAAGCAGTATTTCACCGCGTCATCACGCCTCCCATGTAAGCACGTGAACTGACCCGCTGCCGTTTGCAATGCCATATTCGCGAGATACAAGTTTAATAAGAAGACACGAGGTATGGACATTGCAACATCACACAAGACAGCGGCTCACGTGAAGTGACTGAACGCAGCAGGAGTGATCACTTCGATGAATCAAACCTCTTCAAAAAACACATTACAGTAATCCCTCGCTATATCGCGCTTCGCCTTTCGCAGCTTCACTCCATCGCGGATTTTATATGTAAGCATATTTAAATATATATTGCGGATTTTTCGCTGCTTCGTGGGTTTCTGCGGACAATGGGTCTTTTAATTTCTGGTACATGCTTCCTCAGTTGGTTTGCCCAGTTGCTTTCATACAAGGGACGCTATTGGCAGATGGCTGAGAAGCTACCCAACTTACTTTTCTTTCTCTCTCTCTCTTGCGCTGACTATCTGTGATCCTGACATAGGGGGTGTGAGCAGGGGGGCTGTTCGCACACCTAGACGATACGGACGCTCATCTAAAAATGCTGAAAGATTATCTTCACGTTGCTACCTTCTGTGTGCAGCTTTTAAGTATGCTGCACGGTGCTTCGCATACTTAAAAGCTCAAAGGGCACGTATTGATTTTTTTTATCTGTCTCTCTCTATCTCTCTGCTCCTGACGGAGGGGGTGTGAGCTGCCGCCTTCAACAGCTTTGTGCCGCGGTGCTTCGCATACTTAAAAGAAAACAGCCCTATTGAATTGTTTGCTCCTTTGAAGAGGAAGATATGTTTGCATTCTTTTAATTGTGAGACTGAACTGTCATCTCTGTCTTGTCATGGAGCACAGTTTAAACTTTTGAAAAAGAGACAAATGTTTGTTTGCAGTGTTTGAATAACGTTCCTGTCTCTCTACAACCTCCTGTGTTTCTGCGCAAATCTGTGACCCAAGCATGACAATATAAAAATAACCATATAAACATATGGTTTATACTTCGCAGATTTTCTTATTTCGCGGGTGGCTCTGGAACGCAACCCCCGCGATGGAGGAGGGATTACTGTACACAATTGATAAGGTACGAAAACAATATGAAACCGATTGTGGATTTGCGTACAGCCATTGAAACTTTCTGATGGCACGAGACTTCAGGTCACGTGTCTGCAAAAGAACGTCATTGAGGCAACTATTTTTAATGGCGGTGGCTCAGGGGAGAGAGTTTTTATTCCTCGCATCCCCGTTATACCGTCTGATCTCCCATTTCAATTCAAACGCCTCCAATTTCCACTAAGGCTCTGCTTCGCAATGACAATTAATAAGTCTCAGGGACAGACCCTATAAAAGGTTGGCATTGATTTGAGGCAAGACTGATTTTCACATAGCAAACTGTACGTTAAGCTCAGCACACAGGTTGGTCATATTACAACCAGAGGGGCGAACTGACAACGTGATATACAAAGAGATCCTTAACAAATAATTATTGACTCATTTTCCCTCAGTTTAAAAAGGTTTACTTTTCTTCTTAATAAAAATTTTAAAGCAGTACTTCGCTGCTGCGAAGTGCGGGTATTTTGATATATATCAAAATATATCGCATCATCACGCCTCCCACGTAAGCACGTGAACTGACCCGTTTGCCGTTTGCAATGCCATATTCGCGAGATACAAGTTTAATGAGAAGACACTTTTAACTGCCGGGTCTTAGCTAACATTAAATAAACCTGTGGACATCGCAACATCACACAAGAGAGCGGATCACATGAAGTGACTGAACACAGCAGGAGTGATCACTTCGATGAATCAAACCTGTTCAAAAAACAAATAACACATTTGATAAGGTACGAGCAGAATATGAAACCGATTGTAGATTTGCGTACAGCCACTGAAACTTTGTGACGCCACGAGACTTCAGGTCACGTGTCTGCAAAACAACCTCATTGAGGCAACTATTTTTACTGGCGGTGGCTCAGGGGAGAGAGTTTTTATTCCTCGCATCCCCGTTATACCCTCTGATCTCCCATTTCAATTCAAACGCCTACAATTTCCACTAAGGCTCTGCTTCGCAATGACAATTAATGTCTCAGGGACAGACCCTACAAAAGGTTGGCATTGATTTGAAGCAGGACTGCTTTTCACATGGCCAACTGTACGTTGCATGCTCAACAGTAAGCTACCACACAGCTTGGTCATATTACAAGCAAGAGGGGTGAACTGACAACGTGCTATACAAAGAGATCCTTAACAAATAATTACTGATACATTTTCCCTCAGTTTAAAAAGGTTTACTTTTCTTCATAATAAAAATTTTAAAGCAGTACTTCGCCACTGCAAAGCGCGGGTATTTTGATATGTAGATATATATATATATATGTACATATATATATATATATACATATATGTATATATGTACATATATATATATATATATATATATATATATATATATATATATGTACATATATATATATATATATGTACATATATATATATATATATGTACATATATATATATATATGTACATATATATATATATATATATATATATATATATATATGTGTACTGTATATATATGTAGATATGTATATATATATGTGTCTGTGTGTGTATATATGTATATGTGTGTGTCTATGTATGTGTATATATATGTTGACATATACACATATACATATATATATATATATATATATATATATATATATACATATGTATATATATATATATATGTAGATATGTGTATATGTAGATATGTATATATGTATATGTATATTTATGTTTATGTGTGTGTATATTATATATATATATATATATATATATATAAGACAGCAACACTCATAACAATAACAACACAATTACATTGACAATCATGTTACGTTATTTTTAAAATGTTTCCTTTTCTTTTTCATAACCTCTTTAACACACTACTTCTCCGCTGCGAAGCGCGGGTATTTTGCTAGTTAAGCAGATAAAAGGCCTGGAGTTGATTTGAGGTGTGGTGCTTGCATGTGGAAGATTTTGCTGTGAACAGAAAACATGCGGTCAAAGGAGCTCTCCATGCAGGTGAAAGAAGCCATCCTTAAGCTGCGAAAACAGAAAAAACCCATCCGAGAAATTGCTACAATATTACGAGTGGCAAAATCTACAGTTTGGTACATTCTGAGAAAGAAAGCAAGCACTGGTGAACTCAGCAACGCAAAAAGACCTGGACGTCCACAGAAGACAACAGTGATAGATGATCGCAGAATCATTTCCATGGTGAAGAGAAACCCCTTCACAACAGCTAACCAAGTGAACAACACTCTCCAGGGGGTAGGCATATCGATATCCAAGTCTACCATAAAGAGAAGACTGCATGAAAGTAAATACAAAGGGTGCACTGCAAGGTGCAAGCCACTCATAAACCTCAAGAATAGAAAGGCTGGATTGGACTTTGCTAAAGAACATCTAAAAAAGCCAGCACAGTTCTGGAAAAACATTCTTTGGACAGATGAAACCAAGATCAACCTCTACCAGAATGATGGCAAGAAAAAAGTATGGAGAAGGCGTGGAACAGCTCATTATCCAAAGCATACCACATCATCTGTAAAACACGGTGGAGGCAGTGTGATGGTTTGGGCGTGCATGGCTGCCAGTGGCACTGGGACACTAGTGTTTATTGATGATGTGACATAGGACAGAAGCAGCCAAATGAATTCGGAGTTGTTCAGGAGACATACTGCCTGCTCAAATCCAGCTAACTGCAATCAAATTGATTGGGCGGCATTTCATGATACAGATGGACAATGACCCAAAACATACAGCCAAAGCAACCCAGGAGTTTATTAAAGGAAAGAAGTGGAAAATTCTTGAATGGCCAAGTCAGTCACCTGATCTTAACCCAATTGAGCATGCATTTCACTTGTTGAAGACTAAACTTCAGACAGAAAGGCCCGCAAACAAACAGCAACTGAAAGCCGCTGCAGTAAAGGCCTGGCAGAGCATTAAAAAGGAGGAAACCTAGCATCTGGTGATGTCCATGAGTTCAAGACTTCAGGCTATCATTGCCAGAAAAGGGTTTTCAACCAAGTATTAGAAATGAACATTTTATTTCCAGTTATTTAATTTGTCCAATTACTTTTGAGCCCCTGAAATGAAGGGATTGTGTTAAAAAAATGCTTTAGTTGCCTCACATTTTTATGCAATCGTTTTGTTCACCCCACTGAATTAAAGCTGAAAGTCTGCACTTCAACTGTATCTGAGTTGTTTCATTTAAAATTCATTGTGGTAATGTACAGAACCAAAATTAGAAAAAAGTTGTCTCTGTCCAAATATTTATGGACCTAACTGTATATCACGCAACCCTAGTGCCAACTAGACTTCTGCTATCTACCTTTCATTTGTACCGAAATGTAATCACAAAGTGACTCAAGTATTAATAAATAATAAATAAATGGGTGTTCAAGGATTTGTAAAAATGATTGCTAAACTCATTCATAATGTACTTTTCCACTTCTTAAGTTCATGTTTCAGATATGTGGACTCCAGATTTGATTCCAAGATGCAATGCTTTTGCATATGCAGTGTGGACTGGTGGTGTTGCAGAATTGTAGCTCTGAGTTGCTCGGTTCCGAGTATGTAGGGGGCTGTTTCTGTAGGTCTTCTGCATGCTGTTTGCTGTTCCTAGGGATGGCTCTCTCTGTGATGAACCGGAATTGGATTAAAATAATTAGAACAATAATTAAGGAAGAATCAATATTTATTTCTGAAAACTTGTAGAAAATGTCTACGCAGTTTTCAGTTTTGAATGAAAGGAACACAGAAGGATTCTCATTTCCTTTGCATTACTAAGGCAAACTCGTATAGCATTTCACATTCACATCAAAGAAATATAATTTCAAACTGAACTACCAAATGAGCAAAACTAGTAAAGACAGATTCAGCAGTTGCCAGCTTCTCAAGACAGGTTGCCAAATTGCTTTCAAGTAGCCATAATTATGCCAGCATGAATAAATGATCACAAACAAAAGAAATATGCATTAATGGACCCAACATAAAAGTTCCAGCTGCATTTGAGACTCAGATTTCTTTGCAGCCAGCCCTCAAGGTGATTTGCGGTGTACTCAATTTACCATACAGCAACATAAAACTGGAACTGCAGCCGAATACTGCAAAAAGGCATGCAATAAGGCTCAAGCGCTCTAAAACTGAATAAACACGCAATATATAAGGCTATAGTGATATGAACTGTGTCTTGATCTGTAAAATATGAATAAAAGGAGAGCACAGGGTCCAAACCTGCCCTGGGCATGGCATACTCATCCTCAAGCTTACTACCACACGGAGTCAAAAGCTTTCTATCTTTTTAAATTTTTCTTCATTTTCAGTCTTTCTGGGGAGTGTTCAGACCATAGATAAATAAATAAATAAATTATATATATATATATATATATATATATATATATATATATATATATATATATATATATATATATATAAAAAACACACACACTATTTATATATTTAAAAAGCTTCTGTAAAAAGCCAAATTTCCTCCTGGAGACAAATAGAGTTTTATTTATATATACGGTATCTAATATATAATAAAATGCTATAGGAAAGAGGGGCTAATCATTCATTTAATCAATTATACAATGCTGGTAATTAAAATATTTAACAAGACACTATTGTGAGGTTGGGCAAATTATTGTAGGTTTAGTGAGTGATCTCGGATTTTTTTTTCAGTGGGAATACAATGAAATCTGTACAATTTATGAACAATGTTAAAGGTGAAAATCCACATTAAACAATTTCACATGGAATTCACTTTCACAAATAACTCACTTGATTTGAAAATAATTTGAAACCCTGAATCAAACAAAATAATACAATTTATTTATAACAAGGATTATAGAAGATAGATATATAGTGAGTATGTGTATATAGACAGATAGAAAACATAAAATTAATAAAGCTTAAAACGTTAGAAAATATATCTCCATTATAAAAAAAAAATCCTGCAGAGAAACAGTAGGGCGTCAAGACATGATCTTCACGTTAACATCACAGAAGACACTTAAAAGATCCGTGAGACGAAAGAGAATGGCCATGGAGCGTCTCGCGGGGACCTTAAACATGAGAATTTGTACCAAGAGATTGACCCAGGACCGTCTCGCGATGACGTAGAACATGAGATTCTTGCAAGACACGCCCTACTTACAACCAAACAAGAGCACGGGCAGCAACACACTCAGTCGTGTCAAGGCTTTGAGCACACACAGATCCAGGGCTCTCAGCGCATATAAAGCGTAGAAGGACAATACGTTATAAATGAAATGTAGATGACAAAGCGAAGAAGAAAGCAATGCATAGAAAAGAGACTCAAAAGTGTTGGAGAGACAAAAAAGAAAAAGAATAATCTAGGTGCAAATTTAGAAAATAAGGAAAGTAATTATCAGCCCGGAACAAGTGGAATTGGAAAAAAAAGCACGCCCAATCCGGATGTTGGCACTATACACATGCAGAGCAGGTTAGAGATTATGAAAGCAATGGAATTCGAAAGGCTCAAAAAAAAAAAAAAAAAAACCTTGGCGCGATACACATCTGGAGAAAGTTAAAGAACATAAAAGTAGGAAAATTAGAAAGTATAAAAAAAAAAAAGTGAAGATCGCAGCAGCGCAAATGGAAATTATTACTCGAAAAAGGGAAAATAATCACCACAGACCAGTTGTCATTGAAACAAAAGCAGGATAAAGCAATGTCAGAAATAAAAGACAGAGTAGAAAACAAAGTAAAACATCAAAGAGGTTAAAAAACAAGGGGACCAAACACATGCAGAGCAGGTTAGAGATGATGAAAACTGGAATTCAAAAGCCTCAAAAAAAAAAAAAAAAAGTAGGCGCAAAACACATGCAGAGCAAAATACAGAATATGAAAGCAGAAAAAAATGACAGTGTCCAAACAAAGACAGTAAAATTCGCATTAGCGCAAAGAAATAGAAATTATTACTCGGAAAAATAACGAAAAGGCAAATAGAGATCGAATATATGGACATAGGTGATATGTCAGAAGTATGTAAATATTGTAAGGCTTTGAAGTTTAAGTCAGAGAATTTCAAAAACAGAGTTTACCTCACATGCATTTATTGGTTACTCTGCAAAAAAAATTATTAACTGCTGATGATGTGGATAATTTTGTTTGTGCTGAAATTCCAAACAGAGAAACCTATCCGGAATTATGGTACAAAGTCATTAAAAACATGTCTCACTGACCTCATTTAAAAGATTCAGCATGTTGGGACTCTAAAGATTCCAAATATTGTTTTTACAGAAGTTCAGAAATAAAAGTGAAACTAATGAAATAGCAACAATTCAAAAGAAAAAAATCTTAAAAGTGTGTATCTGGAAAACCAAAAACGGGGGTTGGCAAGCGAAGCGAGCAGGGTGCGAAACCCCCTAGTACTATATATATTTAAATATTCTTAATTATATTATTATAATATTTAATAAAAATATATATACTATATATATTTAAATATTCTTAAATTTAAATATTATATATATACTCCTATATGAATTCTAATCTTCCGATTCATGTGGTTAAGTTCTTTAGCTAGTTTTGAGGCTTCTGTTGCCTGCACAGTGGCATTCACTTACTGATAGTCTGTAGTGGCTTATCTTCCCCAATAGAGCACTTCAACGATAAAAGTGTAGAACATACCAAGTGATGATGGGTTGTTAAGTAATAATGAGGCTCAACCCAAGTCACATTCAAAAGTAGTCACAAGAACACGAATGATGTTTTCACAGTAGGTCATGGGGGTTATCTGCTATTGATGGTACACAAAAAGCACATAGGAGGTGAGCAAGGCATTCTCAACAGTGAGAAATAACTGGTCTACAAAATGGGTGTGTGTATGGTGCATTAACGTTTAAAACTAGCTATAAAGAACTGGACATCGACACAAAATTGATAAATATCCACAAGCCTGGTCTGCAATAGAAATAAACATACTTCTTTATATTACTTGCACTGTGCCCCAGTTAATACAAACTATCGTCATTAGACTAACAATCCAATTACCTTTCATTCTCTCAGAATATGGAACCAATGTAGGAAGCACCTTAAGACAGAAAGGTTTTATCTGTTGCAGCTCTACATAGCAACCACCTTTTTTCACCCTCGTCTAGAAAATGTCCAGGATTAAAACACTTAAGAGACTTGTACACAGATAATGTGTTTGCATCCTACGAACAATTACTGTATGCTTCAAATTTAACTTCTCATCAACACAATTCCTCCACTACTTCCAAGCTAGAAACTTTGCTAAACAAAGCCCAAGTTTCCTCACCTTCCACCTTGTTCTATTACAGAAGAATTATTGATCAGTCTTGAACACTCAGATAGCATCTCTACAATTTATAAAATATTTGAAAGTCTTTTCCTTTCAAAGACCCCAGAGTACATTGGGGAAAAGGATCTGTTACGCAGTATTTCAGAAAAGGAGTGGAAGAATACACTTTAGCTCTATATGTGCCAAGCATTCAGTCATTCAACTTAAAATCTTTTATCGAGTGCAATTATCTTGTTTAATTGTTCAAAATGTTCCCAGGGCAAGATTCAACCTGTGAACATTGCAAACTGGCTCCAGCCTCACTGAGCTATGTTCTGGGCGTGCACCAAATTAACAAAGCTTTGGACAAAAATCTTTGCATGCCTAAGCCTTGGCGTCACAATCCCTCCTATTCCATTAATAGCTGTGTTTGCTGTACTCCCAGACAGCCTTAAAGTGGAGAACGACAAACAAACTGTAATTTCCTTTACTTCACTACTAGCATGTAGACTTATCTTGCTCAAATGGAAGAATCCCACCCCACCACTCTTAAGCCAGTGGATAACCGATGTTCTATACTAATTTAAATTGGAAAAAATCTAATTCTCACTTAGAGGATTGGTTTTTAAAATATGGCAGGATCTAATCAATAACATGTTAGAATAACCTTCCATTTTGGAGAAAAGGATACCCTTCTTTTCTATGGCTGCTGGCTCCTCTCTCTCTCTTGCGTGGGGGTTGAATTTTGCTTTGATTTGTTAAATTTGTCTTGACTTATGAAATGTTATCCGTTTCTAATTAAAATCAACAAAAATATTAAAAAAAAAACTTTTAAAATTTCTTAAAGTGCAAGAGAAGTACACCCTAATATGCATAATATGAATCTCCTGTTACTTTTGTCTGTTAATAAGAAGTGTGTTCTGTTCTAATAAGGAAGACAAAGGTTTTTAGCTAAAGTAGTTCTCACTAGGGCGGCACAGTGGTAGCGCTGCTGCCTCGCAGTTAGGAGACCTGGGTTCGCTTCCCGGGTCTTCCCTGCATGGAGTTTGCATGTTCTCCCCGTGTCTGCGTGGGTTTCCTCCCACAGTCCAAAAACATGCAGGTTAGGTGGATTGGAGATTCTAAAATTAGCCCTAGTGTATGCTTGGTGTGTGTGTGGGTGTGTTTGTGTGTGTCCTGCGGTGGGTTGGCACCCTGCCTGGGATTGGTTCCTGCCTTGTGCCCTGTGTTGGCTGGGATTGGCTCCAGCAGACCCCCCGTGACCCTATGTTCGGATTCAGCGGGTTAGAAAATGGATGGATGGATAGTTCTCACTAATCATGGTGGCGCAGTGTGGGTGATATATTTCATTTTGATAAGCACATGCAACTGAGAATTTCACTGTTCCCTGTACGTGTAACAATAATACTCTTATAAGCCTTAGATGTTAAAATGTAGACCCAAGATGTTTCAGTTTGTTGTTCTAGAAGCGGTTATTAGTTCTGGCATTAGTTTCAGACAGCACAGTTTGGGCAGACAGCTAAATCATTAAATATTGATAATACTGCCTCCAAAAATCCATTCATCCACTCATGTCTAAATTAGTTTATCCAGTTCAGGTATGCAGGAGATCTCTGTAGCATTGGGCACTAGGCAGGAACCAAGCCTCGACAGCATGTCTGTCATAGGACACACTCACACACACCTCTATGGCTTACTCACAACAGTTTAGAGTTGCTAGTTATTCAAACACACACATCTTTATGATTTCCCCCCTTCCCTCCAAGAAAAACACGCAAGCTCCATAAAGGCAGTGCCTGGGCCATGATTCAAATCAAGGACTTCGAAGTGGTGAGGCAACAGGACTAACTACTCCGCCACCATACGGCTTCTATGCATAAATATTGTTTTGCTTGAGGAAAGTTAAAATTAGCACTAACTGCACCTAAAGTGTTCCGATGCTTAATTTTAAAATGCATGCCTGTTCTAACAAATATTCCCTGCTGCCATCTCCTTTTTGCCAAGGAAGTGTGGTTCCATGCCCACATGTCTGTTGAAAACTGAGGCCAAGATTTCATTACCAGATCTGTAATCCACGTACTTAGAAACTGAGCTAGATGAAGATGTAGAGGCAGGAAAGGAACAACTTTACTACAGCACTCTGCTCCTGGTCAGCAAGTTTACCCACCTGTTGAGAACTGTTACAACTGCCACTCCATCTGGTCGGAGGAATGCCGTAGTCTCCAAGTTGCACTCACCACTGCCATCCAATCCAACCCGTTGGGAGTCCACAGGGAGGAACTTACTAGAAAGGGAAGCATTAATATTTTTGTTATTAATTGTAAGTTAGTGCCATAGAGAGAGACAGAAAAGAAACCCGCTATTAAATTTGAAACACACAAAGATAAAGTTTGCCCAGAAAATGGAACCCCTCTCTCACTAATATATACTTAAAAAAAAAAAAATTATATATTGTGTTTTGACAGAAATGAAGACCACTGACATATTGTATAGTGCCTATCTACAACTGTGGGGGGACCTCTAATTGAAAAGGCCCAGACTGGGCATACATTTGTCCACATAAATTTTTTATTACAGCTAAAGCCAACATTTGAGATAAATTTCAATTTTCATTAAGAAATAAGCAGGATATTAAACCTGTTTTTTCTTTAAAGCTGCAATACAACATCAGAAGATGGTCATCAGGACACCTCTGAGGACTTTCCAAACATCATTTATACAATCTGGTCCGAATTCATTTGTCACCTTAAAAACAAACAAGTGCTTAAAACACCACGTACAGTAATTCTGTTACAGCAGCGTTTTCTGCTTGATAACACCTGATCAGTTCAAGCTGACATCATGTGATGGGTGAACACCTGAATTCACAGGAATAAAAGAAAAATTTACAGCATATTAGGTCGAATTTGAACTGTTGTTCCCTCCAAACTATGCTGTCTTCATAGCTTGAATCAGAATGAGTTTTCTTATTCTCCTGGATAGTCTGCTGGCCATCCCATTTCAGCAATGCGTCATTGTGGATTTAGGGTTTAGTTGGGCACTCATATATTTTGTCTGCTGGAACTCCCTTTCTTCTGTGTGTCTACTGGCTGCATGTCATTACGTGGTTTGATCCTAATCGCATGTTAAATGATATAAGACAGTTCACATTCCTGATAGCTCTTTGAAGAGGTAGAATTCTGCCATTCAAATCCACTTCAGATTCAATCTTCCCACATCAAATATGTTTAGCACCATTTTGGTCAAATACACTATTAACTTTAGCTACTCTTCCCTCATAAAACATATGTTTATTGTTCAACAATTTTCATTATCTTAACATCATACAGTATTGTAACATTATTATGATCTGTTGTGAGTATACAGCAGGTTGAGACAAACCTGGAGACACGGACATACACACTGGAGAGAAGGGAATGAAAGTCAGTAGGAGTAAGATGGAGTATATGTGCATGAATGAGACAGAATTTGGTGAAAGGGTGAGACTTGGGACCAAAGCAACAGAGTGTGTGGCAGAGGGGAGAAAAAACGGTAGTGAGACCATCTGTGTTGTATGGTTTGGAGATGATGGCACTGACAGAAAGACAGGAGGCAGAGCTGAAGTGACAGAGTCTAAGATGCTATGAATTTTGCTCAGAGTAACAAGGGTAGACAGGATTATGAAGGAGTATATTGGAGGGACAACACTGGTATGACAGTTTGGAAACCAAGTGAAAGAGGCTAGATTGAGATGGTTTGGGTACATGCGGAAGGGAGATGAGGTGTATACCGGGAAATGAATGAAACCACCAGGCAAGAGGAAAAAAAGGAAGGCCAAAAAGGAGGCTCATGGATGTGGTGAGGGAGGACATAAAGGCAGTTGGTGTGGCAGAAAATGATGCAAAAGACAGGGATAGATGGAGATGGATGATCCACCATGGCGACCCCTAAATGGAAGCAGCCAAAAAAAGAACAACATCATATAATGTTACCCTATACTGGTGTAATAATTTCACATCCATGCAATGGGTTATCCCAGGGGGTTTCTGACTTGCACTCAATGCTGCCAAAATGGGCTCAAGTTCTCACACTAATTTTAGGTTGGGCAGGTTTGACAATGAACGTATGTATATACAAGATGGATTAATAAAGTATCTATCTATCTCAAATAATTAAACTCAAAATCTCTTGAAGAATTTGCAGGAAACTTCACAAAAACAATTATGATAAAAGGAGTCTTAAAATTAAAAATAATGATCTTATAAAGGTAGAAATTCTATATAAAAGGAGTAACCTTTGGCAAACAACTTTCAGCCGTAGCACTTGCGTCAAGCAGCAGAAGTGATTTCTAATATTATACTTATAGCAAAAGTGTGCTGGCAACACTCCAATGATTCAATAGAAGTAGTGCCCACCATTTCTCTGCCATTTGAAAAAGTGCTTTGCATGAATGTGGTCTTGAGTTCTTTTTTTAATGACTATATTGATATCCACAAAGACTGAAGGAGGAAAATTAAAATTACTTTATAATAATTGCAAATGGACCACATCTTTCCCATTTTTAGTAAACAATGGTGAAAAAGATAGTGGGGCAGGTTGATACAAAAATAAACAAGTACAGAACTTAAGCATACACCACGAAAAAGCTGTTAAACCTCCTTCAGTTCTATACACAGAATAGTCTGGGTGCTTAATGCATTAGAATGTGAATGCGAGATCCAATGCCATTATTCAAAAAAACATAATACATTGTGCACTTTTTGAATCAGGTATAATTCCCTACAAGTGGTTGAAACACATAGGGTAGCTATATCTGTCAGTAATCTTTTTTAGGTTAGTGTCCATTAGCTTTGCACAACATAATAAACCAACATTTGTCTACTTGTCCTTACAAAATGTGCTAGGCCATTGTGAATGGATACAGATAGCAATTTTTAAGTGTTTCCCATGAGACTAAAGGCCAGGACTCTTTCAGTTCTCTGGCTTCTGGCAGTAAGGGCGAAGAGTTTTTGCTTTTATATATATAATGTATTTTCCTTTATAACAATCCTTTCCTCTTGTTAATCTTGACTGCTAGTCTTTGCTGTTTACAAGTATCCCCATAACATCACTAATGCTCCCACCATCACTACCCTTTTGCTTTGTGGACTTTGTGACCAGGGTTAAGAAAATACCCCAGACAATCTAAGTTTGTAAAAGGTGTTCTGCACAGAACTGCAAACATTTTTTTCAGGTAAGTGTTGCTTATACTTCATTACTATATCTAAACTGAGAAACAAATAAGGATTCTGAATTTGAATTCAACAGCGTGCTTCGAATGTGGCCACCAGTAGCACTGCTAACAAAATGGTGTAGACTATCTGCAATTTCTGCATGGTCAAATTTGTTTTTCACCCAGTACAGGCACATTCATGTATTAAAGTGGTCAAGGTATGAATTTTTGGCTATGATGAATCAAGAGAGAGACTTATTCCAGATAAAGCACTTGACAGTTAACCTGGTGGCAATGATGAAATCACATTTTCCAGGTTTATCTAGGTTAGCCATTTGCTCCCACATCTTAACCTCCATTCCCCACAGTCCTTGACATCCTTTGGGTTAAGACCCACACTTTTCACATCATCCAACACCACCTCCAGCTACAAGTTCACCAGCTTCCCCCGGCCTCATTCCCTGTACTTCCATCATGACGCACCTCTTCAACCAAGCAAGCCCTGCCTTTCACTTCACGTGCCTAAAATCTGCCACATTATGAGACTTTTCCAGCAATTTTAATTTGTAGCTTTTTTTTTTAACATTTTATTTAATTTATTAAAATCAAACAACATTCCATACAAGCAGGTCACATTTTTACCAAACTAGGTTCAAGTCAAGTCAACCGGCACCCATGAAAAAGAGAGCTAGGACAACACAGTAAAACTTTAACAGTAGAAAAGATAAGTAAGTAAATAAATAAATAGAATAAAAGGGGAAGAGAATCTGCTTCCTCAATTTAAATACTTATTCTAAAATGTTAAGTAGATCCTGCCAGGTTTTCAAAAAGTTTTGCACAGATCCTCTAAGTGAGTATTTAATTTTTCCCAATTTCAAGTAGTGTATAACATCGGTTACCCACTGACTGAAAAGAGGTGAGTTAGGATTCTTCCAATTGAGCAAAATAAGTCTACGTGGAAATAGTGTAGTAAAGGCAATTACAATTTGTTTGTCCTTCTCCACTTTAAGCCCATCTGGGAGTTCACCAAACAGCTGTTAGTGGATTAGGAAAGATTATGACACCCACCAGGCTGTCTGAAAGGCATTTAAAGATTTTGGTCCAAAATTATGTTTATTTGGTGCACGTCCAAAACATATGACCCAATGAGGCTAGAAATTGATTGCAGTGTTCACAGATTGGACCTTGCCCTGGAAACATTTTGGACAATTTTAACCGAGATGTGCTCAACAGATGAATGATTGTATGCTTTGCACATATGGAGCTAGAGTGAATTCCATGCATTGCTGCCTTTCATTCCTTTTCCAAAATGTTGAGTAAGAGATCCTTTTCCCAATGTACTCTGGGATCTTTGAAAGGGACTTTAAAATGTTTTTATATGTTACAGAAATGCTGTCTCAGCCCTCGAGACTGATCAATATTTTTTCCGGAGTAGAAGTAGGTGGGAGGTGAGGAAAGTTGGGCAGGTTTTGTTTAGCAAAGTTTCTAATTTGGAGGTAATGAAAGAAATGTGCTGCTGGAAGGTTAAATTTGGAGAGTAACTGTTCATAGGATGCAAAGACGTTGTCTATGTACAGAACTCTTAGTGATTTAATCCTAAATGTTTTCCAGACATTAAAAGCCGAGTATGTTTGAGAAGTTGGAAAAAGGTGGTTATCGTGCAAAGGTACCACAGATAAAAGCTTCTCTATCTTAAAGTACTTCCTCTGCATTGGTTCCATATTCTGAGTGAGTGAAGCACAATTGGGTTATTAGTATATTGGCAATAACTTGTATTTACTGGGATGCAAAGCAAGCAATATAAAGAAGTGCTGCAGGATTTAATTTCTATTGCGGACCAGGCCTGTGTGTGTTCATCTGTTTGTGTCAATGTCCAGGTTTTTACAGGTTGTATATTTGCTGCCCAGTAATAAAACAAAGTTAAGTAGAGCCATGCCACCTTCTGCCTTAGGTCTTTTTAGGGTCACCCTTTCTATGCGTGGATGTTTTGAATTCCAAATAAATGAGGTTATGATTGAATCTAACTTCTTAAAAAATGATTTGTTGATATATATTGGAATGCTTTGAAATAGAAGCTTAGGAAAGATATTCATCTTGACAATGTTAATTCTTCCAGCTAAAGTGAGGTGAAGGGTAGACCATCTATGCAAGTCTTGCTTAAGTTTTTCCAAGCAGACAGCGAAATTTTGTTGATGAAAAGCTTTATGTTTACTTGTGATGTTTACCCATAGGCATGTAAACTGATCTGCAATGATGAAAGGGAAGGTGTGTGGCGGTATTACAAGAATTTGAAACTGCAACTCCCAGCTGTCTCTCATGCAGGGGCTGTTGGGGTCAAAGGAGGTCAGCACGGCTTTTAAAAAGGGGGCCAGTGACCAAAGGAGAAAAAGATTTTTGTAATTTGTGTTTCAAGTTCCTGTCTGTCTGCCTTCTGTTGAGTTACCTATACTTATTAGTTTTGTCCTGGATCGGTTCATGGTTGGGGTCTGGATTGTCTGCCGTCTGCCTGTGTACTTTAAGTGGATTCATGGCCATCCTGTGAAGAAAGGAGCGCTCCTGAACCCGTCCACCCATCTTCACCATTTCAGGAACTATCGGTAGGACTATCTTTACATTCCCATTCAACGTGCGGAACTCTGGACTCTCTTCATCATTACATTTCATCCATTACCATTTTTCATGGACTTTACTGTGTGTGTTTTGTTTGTGCTTTGTTGGATTTAATATATAATCTCCATAAGGGGAACAGGGGTGGTATTGTTGTTTTCATTTATTTCATTTGTTTTCATTACATTCTTTATTTGCTGTTTGATTACTGGTTTGCTTTGTTTTTGTCTCTGTTTGTGAGTGCGTGTGGGTCGGGCCAAGGCTGGAATCTCCACCATAAAAATAAATAAATCACCATCTTCTCAATGGTGTGAATCTTAGCGGCACCGGACTGCTACAGGTGTCCAGTCTAATATTGTGTCTTGGAGAGTTCAATGGTGTGAATCTTAGCGGCACCGGACTGCTACAGGTGTCCAGTCTAATATTGTGTCTTGGAGAGTTCACTGGAAAGAGCACACTTTTATTCAAATTTTATGAGACCGTAAATCTTTAAAAATTCTGTTAATGCTGCTAGGACCGCAGGCACAGTGTTTTGTGGATCTGATATAGTACCATATCATCTGCATATAGTGAAATTTTCTGTTCAAGTCCTTCTCTGATAATACCCTTTATCCCATAAACATTTCGACAGTGAACTGCCATTGGCTCTATGGCGATTGCAAAAAGCAGTGGTGACAAGGGGCATCCTTGTCTAGTACCACGTTCTAGTTTGAAGTAGTCTGAAATAATACTGTTAATACAAACTGAAGCTTCTGGTATAAAGCAGTTTAATCTATGCATATATGTTCAGGCCAAACCCAAATTTTTCCAATGTGGTGAAGAGGTAGTTCCATTCAACCATATCAAATGCTTTTTCTGTATCCAACGATAATATCATCTCCGGGGTGTTAGACTTTGTGGGTGAATATATTACATTAAACAGGCGACCAAGACTGGAAGCCAAGTGTCTGCCTTTAATAAATCCAGTTTGGTCTTGTGATATTATAAAAGGAAGGACTCTCTCAATCCTACTGGCAAGGACTTGAGAGTATCTTAACATTGTTATTCAGAAGCAAGATTGGTCTGTATGATGCACACTGTAATAAGTCCTTATTTTTCTTAGGAAACACATTAATTAATGCTTGTCAAAAGGTTTGAGGTAGAATTTTATTGTCTCTAGCTTCTGCAAATGTTGCTAATAAAAGTGGAGCTAACCTGAGAATTTTTTATAAAATTCAGCAGGGTAACCATCAGCACCTGCTGCTTTCCCACTCTGAAGTGAGTTCATAGCATCTAGTAATTCTGATATTGCTAGAGGTTTGTCCAATTCTTCTGTACTGAGAGTATCTAGTTGTGGTATCTGAAATGCATCCAAAAACGTCTTGTGTCTTGTCTTCTTTAATCTGAGTAGAATATAAGGCCTTGTAGTCTCTAAATGTGTGCATTATATTTTTATGGTCAATGATTTTGTTCTGTCTATGTTGGTAATTGCTGGGATTGCATTGTGAACTTCCTGCTTGTGGATTTGTCGAGCTAAGATCTTGTTAGCCTTCTCTCCATGTTCATAGTAATGATGTTGTGATTTAAAAATGAGTTGTTCTATTTCTTTTGTTGTCAAGACGTTGAGTTTTGAATGCAAAGCCTATCTTTTCCTATGATGTGCCTCATTCAGAGGGCTGGCATGTTCTTGATCTATTCTGGTAATTTCACCGATTAGCTATGATATTTTCTTGGTTTCCAATTTACTTTTGTGAGACAGATATGAAATAATCGGTCCTCTTAAGAAAGCCTTTAGAGTTTCCCAGAGGATTCCTGCAGGGATCTCTTTTTTTTTTTTTTAAGGAGACAAATACATCCTCAATTTGCATAGTGATTTATGCTGCATGATCAAAGTGGCGTGGTCGAAGATAACAATAGCATCATACTTAAAAGATTTAATCGTGGGCAAGAAATTGTTATCTATGAAGAAATAATCAATTCTTGAGTAACAGTGATGCACAGGTGAGTAGAAGGAATATACTCTTGAGTTTGGGTTTAAGAATCTCAAGGGGTCTTAAGTTGTAGCCTCCATTTACATAATCTTAGAAAGTTGGAGGCAGTTGGTGGTGTTTTCCTGTCTAACCAATTAACTTATGTGACATACCCAACAACTCACTCCCAGTTAGTCTGCAATTCACTATGACAGAATCAAAAAGGTTTGATTTTGTCTTTACTCATAGGAATGGGCTGTGTGCATGAGAGCTGACAACCAGTGAATTCTCATTTGGAAGTAAAAATTCACATAATGCAACAATGAGGAAGAAAGAATGTGGGTGTTTTAATCCTGACAAATAGAAGAGAAGCTCATCTGTCTGATGTCTTGTGTTTAATGTACAAAAACAAAATGGAAAACAGAAAAGAAGGGGTGCGACTGCAGCTGAACTAATCACAACTACTGTATTTGACATGTTGTAGCTATAAGATTAGAGATTGCGGTTGGCAATTCAGACATACTCCACATCAAAAAGTCTTCTGATGTGACATCCGCTTAAGCAACCTTAGTCTGTTTCTACTCAACACAGTACCGGTCGCATTCACGTCAAGTCTTTCGCTTAACTCAGCATCAATTTTCCTCTCACTCCTTGGAACTCCACATGTCCAACTAATCATTGTCATCTGTTTTTTCCAGCTTTGTTTCTTCGCTCTCACCGGTCATACCACACTCCCACAGAGCACACCATTTCACAAACATTTTCTTTCAGTGTTAGAGGGAATCCTTTAGAAGTGTGAGTTTGGGGGACAGTTCTTTGAATTTCCACCATGTACCTCTCAACCTGGCTCTCATTCCCACACCAGTGTATCAACCTGCACTCAACACATCACAGTAGCAGAACTTACATATTTGTTTGTATAGTTGCTAGGGTTTATTTATAAAGCTAAACTGGACACGGTTCATTGCAAATCATCTAACTTTGGAACAGATGAACAGTATACAGCCAAGTCAAATATAATACAATGTCTATCAAATTGAGACAGTTGCCAACAAGTATTCCAATATCTTATTAAGCATAGTATATTAGGGCAAAATTCATTTCTCCAGAAGGTAATAGGCAATGTTACTTATCTGGTAAGGAGTTAAGGTCAAGCACTGATCTCCAAATAAGTGGTTTTGCAGTGCCTCTCACCTTAAATGCCTATACAACAGAATGTGAAAAATGTTCTGGAGGATGAATCTTGTTCAGCACACTGTATAAACAATGTGTTATGTTTTCAAATGAAAAGTAAGAGCTCAAACAATCACTTTAAAAACATACACACACACACAAACAATAGGACTTGCCTGAAATGTGCCAAGCTATAAAACATAGGTTGCTTGTAGAAGGTATCTTTTGTGGCATCTACAATGACTGGGCTATCTACATAATTTTTCACCCAGTTAGGCCCTCCAGTGAGGTCCAGAGCCAAGTTCCAGTCTGTCCACCCTGTCACAAAGTTGTTTAGGTCCTAGATTGAAAAGCAGAAAACTGTAATGAATATATACAGTGGTGCAATTTGTAATGGAAACAAAAGTGAAAGCACTACACTGCTCTACAACATCAGCTGCAACTGGTTCCACAGTCATTCCCAATTCATGTGGCAAAACAGAAGTATAAATACTCCTTCACATTGGCAAGGTAAAAACAAAACATATTCAGTACATGCACTGTACCTTCATTAGTATTGATTACCCACCTCAAGGATATCATGGGCATAGTTTTCTGCCCGTTTCCAACAGCCCAGACGTATCCCCTTTTCCCAAAAGTATGATCCCGTACATGCTTCTGTAGAAAACAAGTAGTAATCTGGGAAGATGCTGTGAGTAGGTTCTAGGGTGAGCCTAGCTGGCGCGATGCTGTCAAAATACCAGTGGACAGCAATTCCATGAACATACCGTGCAGCTTTCAGATCACTTAGTACCTAAAGCATGAAGGGATAAAAAAATATCAGAATATGGCCTAAGGAAATATCAGAACAGCACCAAGTAGACCAGCAGACCAAGTAGACTAAATTAAATATTTTTTATTAGTCACAGTTTTCAAAGCAGAGGTTTACCCAATTACCATATACTAAATTAGGTTTACTCACCTGTGAGGATGTTTCTTTCATCTGGAGGTCAGCATCACATTGGTTGCAGTTTCTGGCTCTCCGATTACTGGTGGAAGAGGTGGAAGGAGAGCACTTCCATGAAGTCCGATTCAAGTTTATTTTAAATTTTTTTAATTTGTTTTATTGCTATTCTCAATTCATTTTTACGAAGTTTTGACCATTTCTACTGTAGTTTTATTGTTGGTGACTAACCAAAATTATTTTTTTTGAGTACATTACCACCTACTAGGAAGATGAGGCTCATCTGGCCAGTCTCTAAGATCAAGCTATTTCTGATGAATTTGCAAGCAGTGGGAGGAACTTATGGTTAAGGGTGTGACTGCCGATCCTAAAGTGATGTGGGAGACCTTCCGTGACAAGACCCTGAAGGTTGCCGAGGGTTGTGTTAGTGTTACCGGAAGGTACCAGAAGGAGGCGTTTCACCTCTCAGGGCACTCTGGATATCATTGAGGGGAGTCATGGCACACAGCTTGATGGCAACTCCAGTCTGTAACGGGAACCGAGAAGGACGGCTGCGAGGGCTCTGAAGGCAGATAAGGAGGGATTCGTTGGAGGAATCTGTAAGCAAATCACACACCATCTATGGTCTAGTGACCCACATCCTGCTTACAGAGAAATCGAAGCATTAAGTACATCTGAATCTGTTCCTCTGCGAATTGCAGTCAAGGGTGGCTGGTGGAACGGTCCTTACGGATGACACTTCAGTTGTGACCTGCTAGGCTGGCTACTTTGAGCAGCTGTTTAAAGCTGTTCCTCTAGCTAGGACGTTGGATATCTCTGGGTCCACAGTTCTTAAGGCTGATCCTCCAATTAGCTGTGAACCACCCAGCCTCACTGAGATTGCACAGGTGGTGAACCAGCGGAGGATAGGGAAGGCTGCAGGAATCTGTGAATTTCTCCAGACTGGTGGTAAGGCTGTCCACCTGGCATTGCAAGCAATCTTTGTTTCCATTTGGAAGAATGGCATCTTCCCAACTGACTGGAAAGCGGGACTTGTCATCCCTATCTGGAAAGGGAAGGGTGATCGGTTGGATTGCGGCAACTACAGGGGGATAACACTGCTCTCAGTAAGGGTAAGGTCCTTGCTAGGGTAGTTCTCAATAGGATCTGTGATCACTTGCTGACCTACAAGTGACTGGAACAGTCTGGTTTTATGCCTTAGAAGTCTACCATCAACCACTTCCTAGGACTGAGGGTTCTTATGGAGCACAAACACTAATATCGGCAGAGTTTCTTTGCAGCCTTTGTTGATTTTCATAAGGCATTCGACTCAGTTGATTGAGCTGCCCTGTGGGACCATCCTGAGATTTCACGGGATCCCCTCAAGGTTGCTGGAAATCACAGCCAGCCTGTACACTGGTACTGTGACTGCTGTGCAGAGTGGAGGCAGAACCTTTGCATTTTGTCTAGTTGATTCTGTGGTTTGTCATGGGTGTGTTCTTGCTCAGACTCTGTTCAACTCTTGCTCAGACTGGATGTTAGGCAAGGTTGTGTGGTCCAGCGGCTGTGGGGTCAGCGAAGAAAGATTCACCGAGTTTGACTTTGCCGATGATGCTGTGATCTTCGCGGAGTCAATGGAGGCTCTGATCGGTGCCCTTGAGAGACTGAGCAAGGAGTCCGAGTGGCTGGGCTTGTGAGTGTCCTGGGTAAAAACGAAGATCCAGGCCTTTAATGACCTCTTAGACACACTGCTGATGGCTGTGTCCATCTGTGGAGAAACTGCCAGCCTTGATGAGTGATTTACTTTCCTTAGGAGTGACATTCGTGTCTCTGGGGACTCTCCCAGTATACGCATTGGGAGAGCATTGGGGGGGGGTCTGGTGGTGGTTATTGAGGTCACTGGAAATGGAAGTAACCACACACCCAATAGCTATGCTATCCAGTGACCTGAGACGAAGACTGGACTCCTTTGGTACTGTGTCTCTTCAGAGAATCCTTGGGTACCGCTGGTTTGACTTTGTGTTGAAAAAGCGGTTGCTCATGAAGACCCGCATGAGGCATATAACTGACGCTCCCTCGCAATGCAGGTAAAGGCATTTATGGCCATGTGGTGCGATTCCCCGAGGGTGATCCAGCTTGTTGGATCCTCATTGTTTACGACCTGATTGGCTGGACCAGGTGAAGGGGACACCCACGTAATACCTGGCTGCAGCAAATTGATGGTCATTTTTGGAAGGTGGGACTGTGGGTTGCTAACCTGGATCCTGAGCTGTTTTGTCGTGTGGTGGGTGCAGCATCGCACTGTACCAGTGCATGCTCCCTAACTGATCTGACATTATTTAAGTTAGCCTTCATTAGATCCTAAACAAAGGCCTTTCAGTGAAGTTTATGGAATGATTTCTGTGCCTCTATATCTCTAGAACTGTGGCGACATGCAGATATGCTTATAAAAGATGGAGCACTCCCTTTTGCTCCAGCCTTGTATAGAGTTACATTCCGTATCACTCACACTGTAGGAGTGTCTGTTCATGGCTGTTTATAAATACACTTTAAATAGTTGCACACTCTTTTTTTGAGTTTGATTGACTGAGGTGAAGACAGAACAAATTTTCTGCAGACATGAAGTACAGTTTTTCTGACCAATAGAGCCTGTCATTTTACCTTCTTTGGTAAGTAGGTATTTTTTCCACCATGTCGCACTCCTCCACATCTTTACAGATATCTTTGTAAAGGCAGCTTAGGCATGTTTTGGAATTCAGCAGGCTCTTTCCCTTTGAGCACCACAAACCCAACTGCCAACACTGATTATGCATTTGCTCAAAATACTCCCAGACAATACTTACCCGTCAACGGTTTCCAATGTGTCCATGTTCAAAACAATGTTCTGCAGCTAACAACTACTTACACAGTCACCTAGTATGTATGACGTTCATTAAAAAGGAGGGCAGTCAACAGTAGCAATGTTCCTACTAAAGATTGGGTTGATGAGAGCAAATATCTTAATTACCATGCAAGTACTACACACTATTATGCAATATGATTATTTATTCATGTATAGTAATCTAAAATTATGCTTTTCAGAATGCATGTTTTAATGTGACATTTATTTAAATGACTCATGAAAGCGGAAACGATTATACTGTATGTTGCTTGTGATTGGAAGTTTAAAAAAAAAAAAAAAACCCTGCAAACCGGCATGGCCAGTTTAACAGCATACCCTTTTAATAAGGCACTACGTACTTTTAGATTATTAGAAAAAAATTCATTCAAAATTAGATTAAAAGTTTGTATACAGTGCTTTCAGAAAGTAATTAGACCCCTTCATTAATTTTCAAATTGTTATGTTGCAGCTTTATAATAAAACCATTTAAGTTGATGTTTTCCCTCATCAAGCAACATTCAATACCTCAGATGGGATTTTAGAAAGTTTTGCAAATTTATTACAAAATTAAAAAAATACAAATCACATTAACACAAATATTCAGACCCTTGGCTCAGTACCTAGTTGAAGCACTTCTGGCAGTGATTACTATCTGTAGTCTTCGTAGGTATGATATGACAAGCTTCACAGATCTTGGATTTGACATTTTTTTTTCTGCCATTCTTCTCTGCAGATCCTCTCAAGTGAAGTGGCTTTATTGTCATACCATCCAGACATCATATTGCAGCATACAATGGCAACATATGCATTAGCACACGACAAGTACAAAACAAGTAACAAACTGTACTATAATAGATAAATATATAAATACTAGGTAAATGAATAGATTATTTATGTTTCATATAATTACTAAACTAATAATAAAAAAACACTAGTACCAAGTATTACAAATGTCCTGCATATACATAAGCTACTATGAGTAGATCTGAGGATAGGATTCAGCAGTGTACACAGTAAAACAGACAGTCAAGGGCTAGAAGCTGTTACAGAACTGTTTTGGATACTAAAGTACCTTCGGCTAGATGACAATGGGACAAAGAGACCTTGGGAGGGGTGGGAGCAGTCCTTCAAAATACTACAGAATGTGATGAGAATGGCGGAGGTAATTTTGCCTTCTTCAGACAATGAAAGGAAGTGAAGATGCTGCTGCACCTTTTTGGGTATTGAGGTGGTGCTGATTGATCAAATTAGGTCATCTGTCAGGTACAAACCAAGGAATTTGGTGATCTTGACCAACTCCACCACAGAGACCTTGATATGCAGCAGGGTGCCGACAGCATGGACCTTTCTCAATTCAACCATTATCTCTTTTGTCTTGTTCACATTAAGAGACAAACTGTTACCCTTGCACCAGTCCACCAATCATATCTTCACTCCATAAGCTGACTCAAACCCATGGCAGACGAGACCCACCACTGTTGTGTCATTCGCAAACTTCGTAACTGTGTTAGGGTAGTATGCACAGACCAGAAGTGGGCCAAGTACACAATGCTCAGAATAATGGTACTGGAGATTGCGTTTCCAATGCGGATTGTTATGGGTCTCTCTTTCAGGAAGTCCAGGATCCAGTTGCATAGGGAAGTGCTGTAGCCTAGAAGACCCAACTTCCCTATGAGCTTCTGAGGGATGATGATTTTGAAACCTGAACTTATATCAATGAAGAGCATTCTAGCATAATTGTCTCTTTTGTCCAGATGAAGAATAAATAAGGCATCTACAGTGGAACAGTTCCAGTGATAGGCAAGCTGGACAGGGTCATGTGTCAGCTCAGTCAGAGTGACTATCAGGTCATTTGTCATTACTATTTCACCCCCTTCTCCCACAATTTGCTCAGTTTGGCCAGGCAGTCAGCTCAAAGGAAAACTCATGGTTAGTCTCCACTTCTTCCATTTAAGAATTATGGTGGTCACTTGCTCTTGGGAACCTTCAACATTGCAGAAGTACGTATATAGCCTTCCCCGCATCTGTGCATCGATACAATCCTGCTTCTAAGCCCTGCAGGCAATTCCTTCAGCCTCATGGCTTGGTTTTTGCTCTGACACACATGGTCAACTGTGGAACCTTCTATAGACAGGTGTGTGCCTGTCATAACCATGTCCAATCAATTGACTTTACCCACAGGTGGATCCCAAACAGGATGTGGAATCATCTTAACAATGACCAACAGAGTAGGATGTTCCAGATATAAATTTCAAGTGCCTTAGCAATGATTCTGAATACACGTGTCAATGTGGTATTTCAGTTTTGTTTATATTTTTATTAAATTTGCAAACATTTCTAATATCCCGTTTTCATAATGTCATTCTGGAGTACTGAGTTTTGCCTGATGTGGTAAAAAAATACATTTAAATAATTTTAGTAGAAGGCTGCAACATGTCAAAGTGTGAAAGGGTCTGGATACTTTCTGAAACCATCAAAAACCACAACATTGTATTATCATCAAAGTCTAAAACAAGAGCTGCCTGCTCCATCTTAATCTAGACTTGCAGATGTCAAGTGCTTTTCTGGTGTGTAGTTACTTTTAACAACTGTTTTCAATCCATGCACAATCATTTTTTTCTCATCCACCTGAGAGCATTAGGGGCAAGGCAAAAAGTAAACCTTGAAAAGGATTAAACAAAAGAAAACTGCACTGCTGATCCAAAGAATTTAGCCACCTTCACAAAAACGAGCAACGGAGAACAAGCAAAAGAAAATGTTTAGGCTTACCTCAAAAAACTGTCTCATAAAGAGCATTTGGAATTAAAGTCTGCATTGATCATATCATCATAATCCAGCAAGCTCACAGTTAATTAAACAAGCTCTGTACATCAGTGTATATTTGTGTTTAAACTTTGGGGGGGGGTGGGGTGGAGGGTGGGGGGCGGAAATAGCATTTTTTGTTATGCTGCTTTCAAACTAGTAAAAATTTACACCTATTTCATAGTTGTATGTGATTTTTATGCACATTTTGTTACCAATTTTGTCAGTTTGATGATCGGCCTAATTTGTCCTAAACTGCCAACTCAACTGGGGCTCCTGACTGATCGCACAGCTAGATCTCTGATCAGATGATACGGTTATCTCCTTCAAATAGGTGTCATTTGTTGAAATATTTGGTCATTGAGCTTTACTTGCCACCTTTCATGAGAAAAAATAATTCAAAGCAAAGCATCACAAATCTGTGCACAAAAAACATTCATTATGCTACACCACTATTGGAAACTTAACCACAGGACAAGGCTTTGGGTGAGGAAGTGGATTTCCTAATTTACTGGGGTTAAAATAATGCTTTATACAAGTAATAAGAATTACAATATCTAATCTGTGTGCTGCGCTAATATAGGATTATTTAGATAAAATAGTTTTTCTGTGAACAAAACGCTCAGAGAAAAGCTAAGACAGCATTATGATAAGAATTCAACATGGCAGAAATTACTAAGCATTTTCCATAAATAAAGCATGATAGGTAGGCTGATGGGTATTAGGATATATGCAAAAAAACAAAAAGTATCCTCAAGAACCTACTTTTTTTAGTACTGTGGTTAGTAGATTTGTTTATGCTGAAGACAAAATTGTGTATAGGCTTTTACAAGAAATAAGTGATGGAGACCTATTGTTTGATACAGAAAAAGGCAATAGTTATACTAAAACTTGAACAACTAATAACTTATCAATGGTCATGTTTTTTGTAATTCATATGTGACCAGACACCATAGCACTGTATAAAAGAGCAGGAAAGCATTTCAGACTCTTTGATTCTCCTGACACAATGCTTGCTGTGAGGTTATTTAGCCTTCTGAGGATTCTTCTGGATCTCTCTCTTTCTGAAACTTGCAACCTGTAATGGCTCATCTATTCTTCTGGCTCTTGATTTGCACAAAGAAAACTACCAAATGAGAAGCTTGCTGTACAACACTGATTTGAACCATTCCGATTGCATGTTTTCATCCATTTTAACTTTTAATGTTATATGTCTCTAGTTCCTCTTTAAATAAACACAGGATTTGATGAAATAAAATTTCTTACTGAAACTACCTTGTGTTCACTTATAATAACAACCGTGAAGAGGTGAGGGGATGTTGCTGTCTAACCCAAGTCCTGTAGGACAACAGGGAGACATCCTTGTTTGGTCCTTTAAGTGGTGGACAACTGGCAACAGATTGTGAAATTTGGTTCAAGCAGCATACATCTGCCACCGCCAAGATATCCAGGGGTGAGTATTATGGATTGTACATATGTGTATTTCTTGTTGTTCACCAATAAACAGACTGAGGGAGTACTCTTTGGCACAAGTGGCTCCAAGTGATCTGCCTGCACTGATTTAATTAAAATGTCCCCATGCCCATTTTACAGACCAAGCTTGGGTGAACCTCTTCTAACACAACTCGAACTAGAATGAACATTCTGATCATAGTTTATAATCAATCGTCAACCACCTCTGTCAATTAAAAAGACGTTAATTATGCTTGAGTATGCTTTTAAAATTAAAAGCAAGTGTCACAATCTGTTTTTTTATATTTTACTAACAAGCACTTAAAACATTTTTGTTTAGTAACAGGAACACACAGACATGTACAGAGGCAGCTGCATCCTATTAACTGTCAAGCTGGAGAGCTAAGAGCATCTCCTCCTGCAAAACCAATATATGCATATGCAAAAGATGCATGGTAACCTCTTCATTGAATTCCACTTGCGGTGTTAAACAAAAAATACTGTATCCAGTTCACATGGGTGGGTGAATTAGCATACACAATAAAAGATGCATTATGAACATAAGCAACTACTTTACCTGCAAGTCCCCATGTCTACATGGCAGCAATTAGCTTTGTAGCAAGGTTATCAGCTGTAGGACGTCCTGGAAATTTTGTGTCAGTCAATGTTCTTGTGCAGTAAGAGATAGTCTCGAGTACCGCGTTTCCTTGAAAATAAGACCTACCCCGAAAATAAGCCCTAGCGTGATTTTTAAGGCTGCTCTGTAATATAAGCCCTACCCCAAAAAATAAGCCCTAGTGAAGATCGTCAGCTAAAAAGTAAGGTGCCTAAGGCCAGGTTTATACTTCACGCGATGCAATGCGTGTGCCTGAAACATTCATTAAATTCTGAGGACACCTTGCCACAACATCTCTGAAAATGATGTTGAATGATTACATCCATCAATCCAGGGACGCACCCATTCCAGCAGCATTGGCGCAAGATAGAAACAAAATCCCTGGATGGGGCATCAGCTAATTGCAAGGTGAACACAAGCACACACATACACTAACGTTATTGTAGCTTCACCAAATTCCCAAACCTTCATGTCTTTGGATAGAAAACTGAGCCCACTGTGGAAACCCACCAGGAAAACATGCAAACTCCAGGCAGGGATCACAAGGGACGTGACTCCCTTCAAGACAGCAGCACTACCGCTCTGTCACCGTGCCACCCACATATGTGTAACTATTAACAGTATTCATTATTTAAACAAAGTTAACGATTGATGTGTAAAATGTAACACACATATTTTAATGCATTTCATCATGAAAGTGATATCAAGTTTAAATCTAAGAATTCTAAATGTACAGAGAGCTGGAATATCATAAATTTAATGTGTTCTGTGTGGTGATCTATTGCTGCTTGTCGCTGCTCTCAGGTCAGGAAGAAGCCCCAGAAGCATGTAGCAATTAACAACTGGGTAGGTTTTAATGTGACGTTTACAACAATCTACTTTAATGATAAAGTATGAGATTAAAGTGGACATTGAGGTTAAAGCTGAAATTTCCATTTTAATCACAAAATAGACGTTTTCATTATGTCCTTAATTTTCTTTCTCTGTGGCTCAAATACGCCGCCGTACATTCTGATGCTATTATGAAGGTGCAAAAAAAAAAAAAAAAAAAAGGCACAGAAGTTGAGGTGAGACCTTTAAAATATATTGTTTCATTACTTAGGGGAATATGCGATGCTTGAATATAAAAACAACATGAATACATTTGTATGTTGGCATTTTGCTTCACCACATCGAACCATTCATAAAACATTGAAGCACGCACATTGATCCTGGAGGATCCTAAAAGCGCCTGGAGTAGCAAGAAATTCAGGCTGGAATTCAGCATTAGAATGTGGAGAGTTATGACGATATTCCAGAAGATGACATGACTGTATTTGGATAAATGTATATTGTTGTACATGAATAAATATAAGACATCCCCTGAAAATAATCTCGGGTGCATTTTTTGGAGTAAAAATTTATAAGACCTGGTCTTATTTTTGGGGAAATATGGTAGTAATGCAGTTCAAAAGTCAGTTGTTAGTAACAGATTAACTGTGGATAGAGGGATTTTCAGGTGTTGCTTCTTCTCTGAAAAACTAGACAGTGCCTCTAGATGGAATATGGTACATCATTACAACACTGATTGGCAACAAGTTTTGTTTCATAATTTTTTTCACCTTCTGTCATTTCCTATGTCCACCACTTATTAGGCTTTCCATTGATAATGATGTCAATATGGGTGCAGCATACTCATTTTATACTGTATGTGGCAATACACTGTTGTACTGTACACGTGCTGCTTGCATATTTCAATACAGTATTTGTTTACATAAATGTGCTTTAGCTGCCTCTACCCTTATGCTGAAAATATTCCCAGTCTGAGCTGTTTAGCATTGTTCATTTTCCCTGATAGCACCTATTCTGCTGGATGTAAAACAATGATTTGTAGCTTAAAAACCCACTGGCATGTTTTTATTTAAATTAAAATGTTGCAAAGTATGTTTGAATTTGGAATTGCAATGCATCAAAGCAATTGCATATTTTAGTACAAAAACAAACTGTATTACTGATAAAAATTAATTGGCTTGAATACTTAAAGAATTGTTAAACCCCTGAGTAACATTAATTGTTCCCAATTTGAAATGGAAGTAACCCTGCAAATGTACTTCTCTTATTTGGAAGAATCTCTCTT
Organism: Erpetoichthys calabaricus; assembly: GCF_900747795.2. NCBI lineage: Eukaryota > Metazoa > Chordata > Cladistia > Polypteriformes > Polypteridae > Erpetoichthys > Erpetoichthys calabaricus. The sequence continues at coordinate 208,308,767 of NC_041395.2, forward strand.
ATTTTGGGGCTTTTTGTCCACCTACCACCTTTATGAAAACTTTACTGTATACACCAGTTGAAAGTTCCACTTCTACTAACTTTATAGAAGCAGCTGAACATTACCTATAAAGTAGCACATTACAATTAAAATGTGCTTGTTTTTTTTTTTTTTTTGAAATGCCGAGATGATCAGCATGCTGTTGACTTTCCGTGTTGAGTGTGCATGAAATGTCCACTTACTCCAGTAAAACACATCATTCACGAAAATGAACAGTTTATAAATTATCCTAGTGACTAGAACTGCCTTGTGGAAATGGTGAAAAGTTCATATTGGATTTTCTTGTCACAAGTTCTTTGGCTTGAACTGCAAGATGTTTTACCTTGATATTGATCATAATAGTGAAGATTCTTGTTTGGTGAATTCTATGGCATCACCTTCTGCAGTGAGCCTTTTCTAAGCATGAAATATGACCAAAATTTAAGTTACTTTCTATCCATTTTTTTAAACATATACTATATATCTTCCAACAAGTGTATATTGCTTTTCTCTGATTAAATGTTGCCTCTTTAGGTTCAAAGGACCTGGACAAAGACTTACAGGGAATGTGGAAGTTACAGCTTGGTTATAAATACAGTACATGTGCAAGAAGCCAGGGTAATAGCAAAGACAAAGACTGCAAGACTTCAAAACAGTTATCACAAAACATCTATATAGCCTACAGAGTACTCAGTTGGTCATCTCCTTCAAATATGGAGACACTTGTGAGGTCCTATGCTCAGGTCTGCTAATGACTGTTGTCTGCTGATGCCAACTGTTTGGCATCAAATTGCAATCCACACTTTTTTGATGTGTAGCTCTTAGCTGGCAGAATAAACTGCCCACCTCCACTTGAGCTGCAGATTCTCTCTTGCTCTGTGAATTTCTGTCTATTAGATAATGTCTTTGATAGGTTCTTGTAACCAAGAAAGTGTGACTAGCTTGTATTTTGTTCTGAGCTTTTCACTCATGATGATCAATTTTGTTCTGTAATACGTTTGGATAAAAGTGTCTGCTACGCAAATAAATGTAAATGTAAGAGCAGGTACAGGTTTGTAGTGGTAAACAAAAACCTTATAATATGTAAAACATAATTAGAAATGCTCCTCAAAGCTTTCATACCTGCATGAACCCAATTCTATGTAAAGCTCCCTAGTTAACATTGGTGCAAAGATGGATTTTTCAACCAATTAGATGTGAATATACTTTTTATTATTATTAAAAGTCTAGACACAAATTAGAAAATGTCCAGCTGACAACAAATGCATTTCTGCTTCTAAATAAGTATGCAACTATAAGTGAACTAAAGATATCTTCTTTTGTAACCTCGTTATTTTGACACATAGTCACCTCAGTACCCGATTAGTTACTTCCATAATATTCTGAAATCTGTTACACACATAAAATGGCCACAGCTTGTAAAGAAAATGTCTTGCCTAGAACCCTTCAAAAATTAAACTTGTTATTCACTAGTTCAATTAGATTCTTGATTTGCTAGTGGGAATTAGTCGGATCTTCCCTGCATAGTCCAATGCGAACCATTCCTAGCTGGGAAACCTAGAATTTTTGCTTTTTTGAGTAAGTATAGTTTTAAACGAATATTGCCCTTTCAGTTATGCCGAGAATCTCCATTCCATTTGCCAATTTATACATGATTTTGCAAGTCATTTTCATCAACTCCAAACACTATTTTTCTCTGTGATTGCGTATTCTTCTCAGCATCACTTTGAAGGACACTCAACTCTTCGAAATTTGAATGGAACAGGGTAGACGGTACATAAGTTCACCAATACAAAAAGAGGCCACTGACACACTACCTGTCATGATGAGACAGGTGGCTCAAAGACTGGGCGCGAGGCTAGCAGAGTGCTTGTTGAAAAAATAAAGAACAACTTGTTCCTGCCCTTACGCTGTGTTAAAGTGTATTCTCTTCTCCTGAACAGGTCATTACAGCTTCTTCAGTGCCACATACCCTACAGAGCTGAGCTTTCTGACAGTATAAATTATGGCAACAGCACACACAAAAGGAAGTCAGATTAACAGATTCCAAGTCTACTACATCTTTGCAATATGAGCAAAATATTTTAAAAACAAGAGAGAAGGATTCTACAGTCAGTTGTTGAAGATCGCCCCTCCAGATGGGGACATTATCGAAACACACTGAAAAACTGGTGGAAGTAAATTAAGGACAATTGTAAAGGAGAATAATCCTCAGACTTGTGCTCATTTCCACATCATTTGTTAACTGTCTGTGTCAGTTGGATCAAGCTTATAAGAGAAAAAAAAAAAAAAACCATACACACGCCCCTCACACCACACCCACAATAAAAGGCATAGTGTTATCCTACTTACCACTTTAGCCCAGTAAGGCAGTAACAGTCTCTGGTCATCCAATATCATGAGCTGCACTCTGTGATGTTGGCTAGAAGCTAATGCTGGTCCAAGATCCAAAGCAATAAAGTCTCTTTGCCTCTCTGGAGTAAATCCCAAACACTGAAAACTATAATTTGTCATAAGACCAGCAGTAGGCTCATTTTCAGCTGTAACAGCCCAAAAGGTGAGATTATATTTTGCATACTCATCCAAAAACCTGGGCAGAAACAAATCAGTAAAAAAAAAAAAAAAAAAAAAAAAAAAAAGTTTTAAATAATTAAGAAAATGTATCAAAGAAAGAAAGTACAAACCCAGAAAACTTTACTACCACTGTAATGAACTATATCATCTTCTTGGTAATAATTGGTAAAGCCACCAGAAAGTGAATGATGCTGTCAAATACTACCATTTTAGAATAGTTTGTGTTCCATTTTAATCTCTGCACAAGGATATTAAAATGTTAGCAAAATATAAATCAATAAAATGTTATTCCTATAAGACGGAATCCCCAAAAGTTGTGTATAAAAGATGCTGATTAATTGAGACATTGTTTCTATACAATTTTTGAACACACATATAAAAGTAAATACAGTGATCCCTCGCTATATCGCGCTTCGCCTTTCGCGGCTTCACTCCATCGCGAATTTTATATGTAAGCATATTTAAATATATATCGCGGATTTTTTGCTGGTTCACGGATTTCTGCGGACAATGGGTCTTTTAATTTCTGGTACATGCTTCCTCAGTTGGTTTGCCCAGTTGATTTCATACAAGGGACGCTATTGGCAGATGGCTGAGAAGCTACCCAACTTACATTTCTCTCTCTCTTGCGCTGACTATCTGTGATCCTGACGTAGGGGGTGTGAGCAGGGGTGCTGTTCGCACACCTAGACGATACGGACGCTCGTCTAAAAATGCTGAAAGATTATCTTCACGTTGCTATCTTTTGTGCAGCTGCTTCCTGAAACGACATGCTGCAAGGTGCTTCGCATACTTAAAAGCTCGAAGGGCACGTATTGATTTTTGACTGAAAAACAAACTCTGTCTCTCTCCCTGCTCCTGACGGAGGGGGTGTGAGCTGCCGCCTTCAACAGCTTTGTGCCGGTGCTCTGCATACTTAAAAGCCAAACAGCCCTATTGATTTGTTTGCTCTATCTATGTGACATACTCTGCTCCTGACAAGCACTCCTTTGAAGAGGAAGATATGTTTGCATTCTTTTAATTGTGAGACGGAACTGTCATCTCTGTCTTGTCATGGAGCACAGTTTAAACTTTTGAAAAAGAGACAAATGTTTCTTTGCAGTGTTTGAATAACGTTCCTGTCTCTCTACAACCTCCTGTGTTTCTGCGCAAATCTGTGACCCAAGCATGACAATATAAAAATAACCATATAAACATATGGTTTCTACTTCGCAGATTTTCTTATTTCGCGGGTGGCTCTGGAACGCAACCCCCGCGATGGAGGAGGGATTACTGTATGCAGGGATGGAATTTTAATGATAAAAACAAATCCATGAATGAGAGACTGTACCGCTGGCCTAGAAGCAACCTAAGAGTGGCCTAGCCCGTGATCCCGCCAGGAAAAAAAAAAAAAAAAAAAAAAAAACAACACACACATACACACACACACACACACACATTTTGTGAGTCTTCAGGAATTCCTACAGTAGTACAAACCATGAATCCAACATTCTGCATAGCCTAGCAACATTCAACCCAAAATGCAGCACATTGTTGTTTGTCTAAAAGTGGTGGTGGTTATCTATGATAGTGGTTTTATTTATTTTTTTGGTGAAGGTACATGCCAGTACATAGTACTGGCACCTCGGCCATGACAGCTGGTTGTGGCATCAACTACATATTAAATGATTCTATAATTAATTGTGTGAGGAGTCCTGGATGTGTTCCAGTTTCATTAAGTGAGTATGAACATGGGTTTTCGCAAATGAATCTAGCAGTTACTCCCACGAGAACCTTGTTGTTGACAAGCACAATCTCCACACTTCTCTTCATACGATTGGTTGGCCCTACACTCATATGCTTTGATCCTGCGGATTCATGGCTGTTATGAGGACAACGATCTGCCATTGATACTCAAACCAAAGAATCAATCAGAAAGCTGCATTTAATGAAAACATGCAAAAAGTTTAGAAATTGTCTTTAAAATGATATAAAATTAAGCAATTATTGCTTTGTGGAACTACATAATTTTTTTTTTTAGGATGCAGAACTCATTATTAACCTGTGGTTGATTTTCTTAAATTTCAGAAATTATGTTTGTAATCTTAAACTATCGAGCACAATATTATGCAATATAGTACACCTACGCAGGTGGCATAATCATAGCACCATTGCCTTGCAATAAGGAGGTCATGGATTCATGTCCCGGGTACTCCCTGCATGGAGTTTGCAAAGTGCTTTGAGTAGTGAGTAAAGAATTATGCATGAATGTATGTAAAATCTATGTAAAGAATATTATTATTCTACTAATACACATGATTTGTCAATTTCAAATGTGAAACATTGTTTATCTCATCAGATAAACAAAACATAGCGCTGGGGGGCTCTCAGCCTCTATATACCTTCACAGAACCTCAAACTTGATCCAAATGCAATGTATGTGTACCATCATCTTTTGGTTTACAAGAGGGCACCAATAATCACACACATGGCGATTTAAAATGAACCTGTGTTCCCTCAGTGTGCAGCAGAGTAGACGTATTCATGAGTGTTAGTTACTGTTATCACTGGTTATGGATTTGTGCAATGATATCACTGACAGTTTGCATTTAACAGAATAAAAAGTCTTTGTGATATGCCTAGGTCAAATATTTAATAAAAAACATGAATATTTTGGTTATTTCAAAAGTGGAAAACTACTACCTTTTAATACATTTTTTATACACTTTTTGATGTGCCCATGACAGATGTGGCAAAATTTAAAAGGGCAACCATGAATAAATCATTACTATATTTCAATACATTCATCTGTGTTGGTTTAAAATTTTTCATTTTGTGCTGCTTACCGGCCACTAAAAATGTCTTGCCCAGCTAAATTTCATTGTTTGAAAATCTGGCCCAACTGAATTTGTAATTGAATAGCTCTGCTGTACACTGTAACAAAACAAAGTAACTGTATAAGCTGTACAACCCTGGCGGTATGTGTGTGAGATTTGACAGTTTCTTTCCATGTATTCATCCCTGCTCCAGGTAGATATTGGCCATGTTCCACAAAAAGTGTGAAGTGTGACAATCCTGCTCATCACTCTCCCAATTAAAATACGATCCACATCAAAACCTCTGGACACATTTTATATTCTCAAGGTAAGAAACTGTCATTCATTTTTAAATCTGCTGTTGCTTCATACTGTATTATTTTTGATTTTCAGGTGAAAAGTTCTGGCTGGGTTAAATGGAAATTTCAAAGTTGTCTTATGCGAGTGAGGATGTGTGTATTGTAGGTAGGCCCTGTAATGGATTTGGTCCAGTCCAAGACAGTTTCTTGTTTGGCTGCCAGTGCTACTGGTACAAGCTCTAATTCCTGTGACACAAAGTTGGATTAAGTGGGTTAATTAGCAACATTTTCCATTATTTCTTATATACATTAGTAGTCACACTTTTTTTAGTCCTTCCTAGAGCTGTACAGTTTCCTCTAGAAATGAAATGGGTCAGTTAGTACAGATGGCACTTACGACACAATAAATACTTAATTTCTAGCATGAAATTAAGTATCTAAACCTATTGATGAATATCAGCACGTCCAAAGATGCTTATATGGTCAACTGTATAGTGAAAGACAGGGAGCTCATATTTCATAATTGTTCTCAAAAAAAAGGATTATAACTACAGTATGTATCAGCTAATTTATAACCAGCAGGGTTCAAAGGAATTGTAGGAGAGCTCAATTTACTTTTAATAATTAAAACGGTAACAGAATAACCAACTAAATTAAGAAAAAGAAAAAAAAAAAAACCCTCATGGTAACAATAGACAAAAGATTTAAAACCTCCACTGTAACTCCTGCATTGCAGTGCAAAAAGCAGTATTTTAATGGATATGTACTTTACAGCTTACCCATGGAAGGTTCAGGGTGCCAATAAGAATTGGCAATTAAAAATAAATAAAATTTAATTCTCCATTTCAGTACAAAATGTCTAAAGTCAGTGAAAAACAAAAAAGATTTAGCACTCCAAGTCATTATGGTGGTTATTGCTATATGTGATTTGTGATCATCTGGAAATAGATGCTAGTGCCTAAATGGTCACAACCAAATATCCTGCATCATGTGAAATTATCTATCTATTATGCTCTTTAAAATATAAATAGGGCAATCATAATGCCTTGCTCTGTTCATTAACTAAATGCAAAATAAATTTGCTACACTATATCTCTCCATTATAAAAAATGCCTTGTCTCACTTACAAGAAGTATTAACACTTGCTTTGCCATCACTTTGAGTCTTAAAATCTGCTATTACTCAAATCCCAAAAGTGAAATGTTCAGAAAAGTGAAAATAATGTGATTTACCTTTCCTTAGTGTTGTTAAATTTCTTACCTTACAAAATACTGTGCCCATGCTTTGTGGTACTTATTTCCAGGCTCTCCTTTTAACATACCCTTGCCAATAAGGTTTTCATTAGTTTTCATCCAAGCAGGAGAGCTCCATGGGCTAGCAAAAAGCAAGAGGGGCTGCTTTGACAAGGTCTGTGCCGTCTGGATTAAAGGAATCTGTTGTGTTGAAAAATAAAAGATAAGAGGAAAACAGATCAAGCAAAGCATAGTCAACAACTTAAGGAATTTAGCAAGCAGAAGTGTGCACTCTATACAGAGGTTGAACATAAAAGGAATGGAACAATGTGGATAACTTATATAATAGACTTCACAGCAAAATTAATGTTACTTTCTCTTTTTCATGTGTGCATGATTAGCTACTAACCTTAAATCTAGTATCTTCAGGAGCAAGGCTGAAGTTTCTCAATTCAAAGTCTTCAGGAACATCAGCATATGTATAAATGCGCTTTGAGAAATCGCAGCTGGCCATGGGAACTCTGATTACATTGTATTCAATACCTGACAATGATAAATATTTTAAGTTTAGGATTGAACATAAGTAAAAATGCAATTCAAAGTAACCACAAAGTCTGATGCATTGACTTCTTTTGTATAAAAATGCAGATTGCAGAGGACTTTACTATGAAATCACTGTTACACTGCTAAAGTGGAACATTAAATGCAAAGATAAAAATAGTTAATATGTAAAATATTAAACTTGTCCAACATCAATGGACTTTATATAAAAATCTATGCATTAGCACGAACCATATACAGTAGTTTGCTACTCTGCAAGAAAAAGAAAGATTTGAATGTGCTACAGTACGAGTGGCAAGAGAACAGTTGTAAGCTTGTCTAGTAATGGTGATACATGGTGCTTTATTATCCTGTAGATCAGGGGTATACTTACCCTGCTCAGAAAAATAGGATTCCAGCAGATTATTCTGTGTTCTGTGCGATAAAGACATAATATTGATTGCAGCTGCATCAGTCATTGCACCTCCAAACCCTTTGATCCTCTGAAAACGTTTTGCTGTATTGAAAGTGAGCTTCAGCCCTATGGTGACAAATAACATAAGGTAAAAAGCTTCATTAGAATACCTAGAGTTATAAATAGTATGCAAGGACTCCAAACACCATCACTCTTTCCAGCAGGGAACCCACTGATAAGATTTTTTATCATAACACCATTAATGTATAATACACATGTAACAGACATACCTGAGTATGAAAGGACTCTGTGAATTTCTCCAATCTGCCTTTCTAAACGTGCACCTGTCTGGCTGCTTAGAAAAGAGACATATTGACCTTTGTCTGGAAGGTTAAGGGGTCCTACAGTGTCACAATAGGTAGCATTGCACACACACACCACCGAGTCATGACCAAAACTTTGAGATATACAGGGGTTTGTATTTCCTCCTGGAGGGATGAAGAAAAAAAACATTACAGCCTAGTCAAAAGCTATGAGCAATTTATCATTAGTACTCTTCTCCAACACCCCAAAGACATGCACATTAAACTAACTAGTGACCCCAAACTTACCTATTATGAGCAAATATTATAGATTTTGTATTCTAAACATTTAGTAATGGATATTATAGTCATGGGGGACTTTAACTACTTGAATATTAACTGGGCTAACCTTGCAAATAGTGGAGTACAACAGCAGGAGTTTAAAGACAGAATTGGTGACTTTTTTTTTTTTTTTTTTTTTTAAAAACACAGTATGTTAAAGCACCAACAATGGGGGAAGCACAGTATTTTGTAATAACCACGATATAACAGTGTAGAGGTAACTGAACCACTAGGGTGAAGAAACCATATTATACAATTATCAGTGTTTTGCAATTTTGTGAATGCAAACACTAAACCTGTTAAGTTTAACTTTAGTAGGGCACATTTTGAACAGACGTGGCAGAGTTTAAAGGGCTGAGGTTGGCTTTTAGCTGTGGGGACAGTTGAGAAGCAGCAGAACGTTTTACATACAGGTGCTGGTCATAAAATTAGAATATCATGACAAAGTTGATTTATTTCAGTAATTCCATTCAAAAAGTGAAACTTGTATATTAGATTCATTCATTTCACACAGACTGATGTATTTCAAATGTTTATTTCTTTTAATGTTGATGATTATAACTGACAACTAATGAAAGTCCCAAATTCAGTATCTCGGAAAATTAGAATATCAATTAAGACCAATGCAAAAAAAGGATTTTTTAGGAATGTTGGCCAACTGAAAGGTATGAACATGAAAAGTATGAGCATGTACAGCACTCAATATTTAGTTGGGGCTCCTTTGGCCTGGATTACTGCAGCAATGCAGCGTGGCATGGAGTCGATCAGTCTGTGGCACTGCTCAGGTGTTATGAGAGCCCACGTTGCTCTGATAGTGGCCTTCAGCTCTTCTGAATTGTTGGGTCTGGCATATTGCATCTTCCTCTTCACAATAACCCATAGATTTTCTATGGGGTTAAGGTCAGGCGAGTTTGCTGGCCAATCAAGAACAGGGATACCATGGTCTTTAAACCGGGTACTGGTAGCTTTGGCACTGTGTGCAGGTGCCAGGTCCTGTTGGAAAATGAAATCTGCATCTCCATAAAGTTCGTCAGCAGCAGGAAGCATGAAGTGCTCTAAAACTTCCTGGTAGACGGCTGCATTGACCTTGGACCTCAGAAAACACAATGGACCAACACCAGCAGATGACATGGCACCCCAAACCATCACTGACTGTGGAAACTTTACACTGGACCTCACGCAACATGGATTCTGTGCCTCTCCTCTCTTCCTCCAGACTCTGGGACCTTGATTTCCAAAGGAAATGCAAAATTTACTTTCATCAGAGAACATAACTTTGGACCACTCAGCAGCCGTCCAGTCCTTTTTGTCTTCAGCCCAGGCAAGACGCTTCTGACGCTGTCTCTTGTTCAAGAGTGGCTTGACACAAGGAATGCGACAGCTGAAACCCATGTCTTGCATACGTCTGTGCGTGGTGGTTCTTGAAGCACTGACTCCAGCTGCAGTCCACTTTTTGTGAATCTCCCCTACATTTTTGAATGGGTTTTGTTTCACTATCCTCTCCAGGGTGCGGTTATCCCTATTGCTTGTACACTTCTTTCTACCACATCTTGCCCTTCCCTTCACCTCTCTATTAATGTGCTTGGACACAGAGCTCTGTGAACAGCCAGCCTCTTTAGCAATGACCTTTTGTGTCTTGCCCACCTTGTGTCAATGGTCGTCTTTTGGACAACTGTCAAGTCAGCAGTCTTCCCCATGATTGTGTATCCCACAGAACTAGACTGAGAGACCATTTAAAGGCTTTTGCAGGTGTTTTGAGTTAATTAGCTGATTAGAGTGTGGCAGCAGGTGTCTTCAATATTGAACCTTTTCACAATATTCTAATTTTCTGATACACTGAATTTGGGTGGTGGGTGCTGCAATGTGTTACCTGGATTGGGACCCGAGTGCAGCGGGTGACACTTCAGCACTACACTGGAACAGTGTGAGGTTTTTTTTTAATATTTATATATATAATATATAATTATATATAAATAACAGTGCCAATCCTGCTACCAACCCTCAAGTTTTCAGTGTAAATTGGAGGAACTGCTTACAGGGCCGGATGCAGTTTAACATCATACCCAGGACGAAGCAACTGCAGATTAAGGGCCTTGCTCAAGGGCTCAACAGAGTACAGTAACTTCAGGTGTTTACAGGATTCTGTATAAGGTATATAAGACTTGTAACTCTAATGCAAATCATGAGGCATATTACAGCATGAGGGCAACCACCAAGATGGATATTAGGCAAACTAAAAGACCGTTAGAGAGGAATATTGCAGATGAGGCAAAAGGAGACCCAAAGACATTTTTTCACTATTTCGGTAGAAAAAGAACAGTCACGGAGGAGGTAACATGAATCAGAAATAGTAAAGGGGAATTAAAATATACACAGTGAAATCGCAGATGCTCTAAACTTGCATTGGATAACCTACTAACAATAACTAAAAACAAAGTACTCAGTGACTTGAAAATTATAGAGTGAAAAGTACTGCTCAGATTAAATAGACTGAAATCAAACAAATCACTAAGACCAGGTAATAATTTATCCTTGAATGATTAAGGAGTTAGTGAGTACATATATTAACCCTTGACACACATTTTTAGGAAGTCACTGCACACTGGGGAAATTCTGAAGGAATGGAAAATGGCAAACATTATCCCATTATATAAAAAGAGTGATCATGCAGATTAAAGTAACTATAGGTCAGTGAGCTTAAAACACATCACAGTAAAATATAAACAATTACTAAGGATAAGATTGAGCAACACATGGCAAAAACAGGAGTTTTACTGAACAGTCACCATGGGCTCAGATGAGGAAAGGTTGTGTTATACAAACATGCATGAATATTGGATCAGAATGGTGCATATTAAGATACGGAAACCATTTGATAAAATCACACAAGAGGAGTTGGGCATCAAATTAAAAAGAGGAGTATATTGTGTAGACGAGTGTAGTATTGACTAAAACTAAAGAAGCAGAAGATGATGGTGTGAGAAACCTTATCAAAATTGGCTGTAGTTAAGAGTGGTGTCCCTCAGGGGTCAGTGCTATTTCTGCTGCTATTATTTTATTATATAAGACTTAAATAAGATGGAATATAAATAAGATGGTTATTTGCAGATGATACCAAGCTAGATAGATTGGCAAATAGATAATCTAGAATTCACCGAGTCATTACAGAGGGATTTGGACACCATACACGCTTGGAGAGGTTTGTGGCAGATGAAACTGAATGTTAGTAAATGTAAAATATTACACATAGGCAGTAAAAATTATAAATGTGAACACATAATTACATCTAAAAATTGAAAGTACTTCCTATTAGGAGGATTTTGGAGTTAGTGGACTTCCAGACAGTGTTCAGAAGTGACTCAAAAGGCTAAGAGGTTGTATAACATGATATGCAAAGTACACATAAAAGTAGGTTATGCTCAAGCTGTATAACACACTGGATGGCCTCATCTGGAGTACTATGTACAGTTTTGGTCTCATGGCTACAAAAAAAAAACCAAAAAAAAAAACCATAAAAGCACTAGAAAAAGTCCAGAGAAGAGCAACTAGAGTGATTACAGGATTGCAGGGGATGAGTTATGAGGAAAGATTGAAAGGGCTGAGACTTTTCTGTTTAAACAAAAGCAAATTAAGAGAAGTATAGTGAATCAGGACTGTCATTTTAAAATGAGTTCAACAAGAACACATGGACACAATTGGAAACTTGTCCATCCATCCATCCATCCATCCTCTTCCGCTTATCCGAGGTCGGGTCGCGGGAGCAGCAGCTTGAGCAGAGATGCCCAGACTTCCCCTCTCCCCGGCCACTTCTTCTAGCTCTTCCGGGAGAATCCCGAGGCGTTCCCAGGCCAGCCGGGAGACATAGTCCCTCCAGCATGTCCTGGGTCTTCCCCCAGGGGCCTCCTCCCGGTTGGACGTGCCTGGAACACCTCACCAGGGAGGCGTCCAGGAGGCATCCTGATCAAATGCCTGAGCCACCTCATCTGACTCCTCTCGATGCGGAGGAGCAGCGGCTCTACTCTGAGCCCCTCCCGGATCACTGAGCTTCTCACCCTATCTTTAAGGGAGAGCCCAGACACCCTGCGGAGGAAACTCATTTCAGCCGCTTGTATTCGCGATCTCGTTCTTTCGGTCACTACCCATAGCTCATGACCATAGGTGAGGGTAGGAACATAGATCGACCGGTAAATTGAGAGCTTTGCCTTATGGCTCAGCTCCTTTTTCACCACGACAGATCGTGCGGACGCCGCACCGATCCGCCTGTTGATCTCACGCTCCATTCTTCCCTCACTCGTGAACAAGACCCCGAGATACTTGAACTCCTCCACTTGAGGCAGGATCTCGCTCCCAACCCTGAGAGGGCACTCCACCCTTTTCCGGCTGAGGACCATGGTCTCGGATTTGGAGGTGCTGATTCCCATCCCAGCCGCTTCACACTCAGCTGCGAACCGATCCAGAGAGAGCTGAAGATCAATGGCCTGATGAAGCAAACAGGACAACATCATCTGCAAAAAGCAGTGACCCAATCCTGAGTCCACCAAACCGGACCCCCTCAACACCCTGGCTGCGCCTAGAAATTCTGTCCATAAAAGTTATGAACAGAATCGGTGACAATGGGCAGTCCAACTCTCACTGGAAACGGGTTCGACTTACTGCCGGCAATGCGGACCAAGCTCTGACACCGGTTGTACAGGGACCGAACCGCCCTTATCAGGGGGTCCGGCACTCCATACTCCCGGAGCACCCCCCACAGGATTCCCCGAGGGACACGGTCGAACGCCTTTTCCAAGTCCACAAAACACATGTAGACTGGTTGGGCGAACTCCCATGCACCCTCCAGGACCCTGCTAAGGGTGTAGAGCTGGTCCACTGTTCCGCGACCAGGACGAAAACCACACTGTTCCTCCTGAATCCGAGGTTCGACTATCCGACGGATAGTTGTTGGAAACTTGTTAAGGGTAAATTTTGCAAACAATCATCAGGAAGTTTTTCTTCACATAGAGAACCATGGACATATGAAATAAGTTACCAAGTAGTGCAGTAGACAGTAGAACTTTGGGAACATTCAAATTTCAACTTGTTGTTGATGTTATTTTGAAAGAATTAAGTGGACAGGATTGGAGGGGTTTGTTGGGCTAAATGGCTTGTTCTTGTCTAAGTTTTTATGTTCTAAACTATGTGTATATGCATGAATATATCCTACAATAAATTGGCAGTTATATATAAATTTGCCACATAACACTTTAGTTTAGGTACTGTAAAAATGCATTTATTGCTCAGTTACTATTATGTAAAAAGTCCTTAACAAGCACTTCTTTGGGTCCTCATAGCACTTACAAAGCATCAGCAAAGTGTTTATTCATCCCTGCATTGTGAGCTAGTAACAAAACTTCAGTTTGGAGTGTTCTGAGGTAGCTTAACTGAAACACATTTCTCTTGAAATTACATATTCAGTATACTAAATATCTAAGGACTTAAAAGTCAATCCTTTACATTATCAAGTAATTTTACCATAATGTAAATATGCCACACTGCATGGAGATGAACAACCTTGATTAACAGATGCATTTTCGCAGTACCTAAACTAAAGTGTTACTATTTGTTATCTTATGACTGATGCTGCCAGGATAATAGGTCTTTGTGATCCTGTAATTTAAAAAACAACATGTAGATGGGTAAACTGCGGCAGCGTTTCTTAGATAATCAAATAATGCACTAGGCTTATTTTTCAATCTGGCAGGAATCTGGACATCAGTCATAACAGGCCTCCATCCATCAAGTCATTGATTTTGTGAAACTTGTGCCATGAAAATTGGGGAATAGGCAGGAACTAAATTTGAAGTTTGCTCAGTCTGCTGCAGGATATAATTATGCACACACCTAAACTCACTCAAACCAGGCCAATTTAGATTTGTCAATGCACTTAACATATTTTTTGTGCTCACAGGGAAAACCCAATGTAATCTGTGTGGAGAAAGAAAAACTAAAAAGATATTCAATACTTTTTTCCTGTAGATGGCAAAAATCAAATTCATATTGTAAAATTAAAAAAAAATAAAAGCAGTGCATTTTAAGTAAGCATTTATTAGCTCAGAGTGGCAGTTTAAAAATAGCGCAATCACATACATGTTACTGCATTTCAGGAAAAAGCAGCAGGCTGTATATTCTACTGGCAAATTGTATAACCAAATTAAAAACAAGTGAAAGCTTTCACTGGGCCAACTTCTCCTATTTCCTGTAGTTTTTTAGTCCCAAGTGTTTAACTTTAAGTAGGGTCAAAGGAAATGCATCTCCAGCTAGAAAGCCCCCAGTAAATGAAAGAACCTAAGAAAATGTACAGTAGAGTGCATCCTTAATTTAAGACTGGTATTTAGAAGGCCATAGCTATTAACATCTACATCAAAATGAGAAATATCTTACCGTGAATTCTGGTTACAGCTTCCAGAAGAAGAAGAGCTCTCACAATAATGAGAAACAGCATTGTGGCATCTATGTGGGAACAATAACTGAAGAAAACATTTGTTTTACGTTGAGATTAATCCTTCTCAAAAATTTAATTGCACAGAAGCAATACAGTTTTTTGCCATAATACAGTTGCCACACACTTACTGCAAATTATTATTTTTTTATTATATGTGAAGCGTATTCTTTCACAAATTCCAAAATTTAGTTTGACTTTCAAAATTAAGCCAACTGCCAGAATGACTTATATACCAAAATATACTGGGGTCTCAGCAAATACATGGTTTATGCAAAATATTTGATAAAGTTAATTCACACAATTCATTTTATATTTTTTTTATATTAGAACTAGGAACAGAAACTATTATGAACCTTTGGCAGCCACGCATGTTATTTTTAACAAAACATGTAGAGCTCTATTATGATTCCAAGCTGCTGAAATTAATGACTATTTGTTGCAAATGATACAACTGAATAATATAAAGCTACACATGAATAGGCAACACAAAAACCACCTGCAGGTGTAACATGGTTAATATAATTAAACTTGTCCATAGGTAGAAAGTTATAAAAAGAGTGAATGTGAATAGCTTAGACCAAACCCTTGGAAATAAAAATATCATAAGATGACCTGTCATTAATTGAAATTAAATACTCTGTACCACATTATCAAGCAGGACATTCATGCATGCCCAAGAGAAAAATGGCTGGAGCCGTACAAATGCATATTTTGTTCCATTAAAATAGTTATTAATCACAAAAAAATGTTAACATAAAATATTAAATGTTTTTCCAGCAATACAGATAACAATTTCATTGCAATACATACCTAAAAATTACATGTGCTGCTTTTTCTTTACTTACACTTCAATCTGCTTAACAGAACAGAGAAATAAGATTTGTGGGATAAACTTTTGGAAAGACAGTACATTTAAATC
This sequence comes from Erpetoichthys calabaricus, assembly GCF_900747795.2. Lineage (NCBI taxonomy): Eukaryota > Metazoa > Chordata > Cladistia > Polypteriformes > Polypteridae > Erpetoichthys > Erpetoichthys calabaricus. Next base: position 208,324,684 of record NC_041395.2, read on the forward strand.
TATTATCAGCATTCAACAATTAATAACTTCTGCATGCTACATGGGAAAAAAAGGTATACTGTGAAAATACAGCATCTTATCCAATATTTAAAAAAAAAAAAATACCAAACTAAGTGTAATGCAGTTTGAGAACAGTAACATACTAATTTATTAAAAGACAACGTGAAGCTGTGTTTTCAGATAAATTCAAAGACATTTTCTAATTAACATAAATTTACTCACCCACTTTAATCAAATACTTTATGTTGGGAAGCACAGCGATTAGTAACTACCTCGTGACTCCAGTATCCTGGGCTCATACTGTACACCTTGCCCAGTTGCTATCTGTGTACAGTGGAGTTGCATATTCTTCTCATGTTTACATGGGTGCTATTCAGGGTTCCTTCATTCTTAAATATTTGAGTTAACTGGTAAATTTGAATTAGTCTATTGCCAGTATTGGTGTATAAACGAGTGTATACAATGATGTACCCTTACCCCATTCAAAGCTGTGCACCTTAGGCTGGGTTTATATTTCACGCGATGCAACACATGCTGCAGCGGACACTCCTGCTACGCAAGCGTTCTACTGTTTATACTTGCACGCATACTTTACATAAATCTGGAGGAATCCACCAGGTGGCCGTGCGAGATATCACGGTTAGAACAGGTTCAGCTTCACTGTGTTGTGAATTGCCTGGAACACCCACTAAATTCTGATGAAACCTTACCGCAATATCTCTAAAAAGGATGTTTAATAATTAATTCCATCAATCCAGGGATGTGTCCATTACAGCTAGCATTGGGCACAAGGCAGAAACAATCCCTGGACAAGGCATCAGCTCATCACAAGGTGAATACAAGCACTCACATACACTGGCGTCATTTTAGTGTAACCAAATCTGCATATCTTTGGAAGGAAACCGGAGCCCACAGTGGAAACCCAGCAGGAAAACATGTAAACTCCAGGCAGGAAATATCAGCAACGTGACTCTCTGCATGACAGCAGCGCTACTGCTCTGCCACTGTGTCACCACCATGTGTAGAATTATTAACAGTGTTCATTATTTAAATGAAATTAACGATTTATCTGTAAAATGTAACATACATACTTTAATGCATTTCATTATGAAAGTGATAAAGTATAAATCTAATGATTCTAAATGCGCAGAGAGCTGGAATATCATACATTTAATGTGTTCTGTGTGGCTATTGTGGCCGTCAGGTCAGGAGGAAGCCCCAGAAAAAAAGACGGCACAAAAGATGGTATGCAAGACTTTTAAAAGTTCTCGTCTCATTACCATCGGGAATATGCAACACTTGAATATAAAAGCACCATTTTTTTTCATTTGTATGTCGGCATTTTGCTTCACCACATCGAATCATTCATCAAACATTGAAGCGCGCATATCGAACCTACTAGGATCCACATAAGCGGCTTTCTGTCACATGTAGATAGTAAAAAGAGGCTCTGACGTCACATTCCGACTTCATTACACTGCGCCCCCCAAGTTTTTGCTGGTACTGCAACTCGCGCACGTGTCCCGTTAATTTCTGAGGACCTGCTCAGAGGACGCTTCAAATGAATGCTGGGAATGCGTGGCATCCATGATGAGTGTGCGTACGCATTCTGAGCGTGAAGAATAAACAAGTCCTTACACCCACATGAAATAAAGCAGCTACTAGGTAAATATTTACATGAAGGTCAAATGTTGCACCAAGAAGTAATGATCTGTTATTAGTAGTGTAAACAAGTAGTCAGATTTTGAATGCTGTCTCATATCACATCCACTAAGAGCTTTGCAACTGCCTCTCCTGGGGGCAGACTATACAGAATATCCTAGAACAGGGGTTCTTAAACACATTCCTGGTGACCCACTGTGGCTTCAGGTTTTTGTTCCAGCCAACTTGTTTTTAATTGGACTCCTAGGCTAATTAAGTGAACTGTTAATTCCCAGATTCTTTGCTTAGTACAATTTTTTTTGTTTTTTTTTTTTAAACTAGAAGAGTTATACGAGAATAATTATTTTTCTTTAACAATATTTTCATCTTGATTTTCACTTTTCCAGGTGTTCTAATTGTTTAATTAATCCATTATTTACTAATTAGTGGGGTCTGATGCTAAAGTAGTTGCAGTCTCATGATTCATTTTTAATTATTATTAAGATACAATGAAGGGAGCAAACTGTACAAAGAAAGGGTGACATATAATGAAATCAACAAAAGAGAAACATTTCTAAATGTCTTGTAAATTCAGAAGAGCACAGCAGCATGATTTTATTTTGGGGCGGAGTGGTGGCTCTGAGGCTAAGGATCTGCGCTGGTATCCTGAAGGTTGCCGGTTCGAATCCCTGTCACTGCCAAAAAAGGCCACTGCTCTGCTGGGCCCTTGAGCAAGGCCCTTAACCTGTAATTGCTCCAGGGGCGCTGTACAATGGCTGACCCTGTGCTCTGACCCCAAGGGGTATGCGAAAACTACCAAATTCCTAATACAAGAAATTGTATAAGGCGAAATAAAGAACAAAAAAAAAAAAAAAAAAATTTAAAGAGATCAGTGCTATCAGTTGTTGCCACTGATTAGGAATCGGATTTAGAAAGAAGAAAAAAAAACAAAAAAACACACCACACACCTTAAGCTACAGTAATGAAAGTAATGGCAACAAATATACTGTATCCTCAGAGCAACGGTATAATTTGCAGGAATGCATGGTCCTAGTGGGTAAAAGGAAAAAAAAAAAACCCCAAGGAACTCTATCACAAAAGGTGAGAAGGTCCGTCATCTTACAGTACATCATCACTATTTTTGCATATATGAATTCACTGATCAGTCCACCCAAATTTGAAACAGGACCATCAAAGACTATGACCCAATGCCCATCTATTTTATTTCAGGCTGCTTAAGCTCTTCACTACTTGTGACAGAGTCAGAGATAGTCAGTGGACACTTGAAACTAAATCCTACCTCAGAATCACCAGCTCACAACTACACTGCTCAATAAAATTGAGAACAAGTCCATTAAGCTTCAGGAATATCAATCTCTCCAGTCAGGAAGCATAAGCAATTGGGATGATTTTTGGGAAAGGCCTGGATTTTTCAAAAAGAGATGGTCTTCAACCTAACTGGAGGGGATCTTATGTACTATCCCAAAATATGGCAGCAAAACTGCCTGGCTGACTGATTAGAGCACCATCCAGGCCGCAGTCATGTGATCTTAAATCACAGGCTATTGTTTATCCCACCTGTTACTGTCCTGAAGCTGTTACCCATAATCCCTGTTGTTGGGCATCCAGTAAATTTAGTCTTGATGCAAACCTTAAATTGATAACCAAAAAATAAGGTGTATAATTAGACCAAGAGATAAAACCAGACCCTCCACCAGGGGCATCTGTAACAGAAATTTACTTCAAATTAAAACAAAAAATATATCACCAGTTCAGAAAGCAGCATGCAGTTTTAAATGCTGCTTTTTGAACATTCGCTCTCTTGGCAGTAAAGCTGTTTTGGTAAATGGTATCAAGTACAAAATCTGATCTGTGTCTTCTCACTGAAACCTGACACTGTTCCCCTAGCTGAGGCATCATCAGATGGATACTCGTTCCTTCATAAGTCTAGAGATTCTGGTCGAGGAGGCAGCCTTGGAATAATTCATTGTAACAAAATGCATATCATGTCTAAAAATTTAGACGACTTTACATCCTTTGAGGCATTCATTTTAAATATTAAAACAGATTCCAACACAATTATAGTGCTAGTCTACAGACCACCAGGGCCATATTCATTGTTTATGACTAAATTTAGCAACCTTTTATCTGATTTGGCTATAAATTATGATCACATAGTACTGATGGGGGACTTTAATGTACACATTGATGTGGAAACTGACACTTTTAGCATATGTTTTACTTATTTGATAAATTCAGTAGGATTTTGTCAGATTGTCAAAGGTCCAAATAATTATAACCACACATTAGATTTAATTATAACTTACAAAGTTGATATTCAAAAATTAAATATTACTCCATTAAATTAAGTTATTTCCGATCACTACTTAATTACATTTGATTTAGTCCTGCCCTTGCCAACGCACTCACAGATTAAAACAAAGACAGTGCGACATCTAGATTGTAATTCTGCTTCAAAATTTATAGATACTTTGAGTAAGTCAAGTGTAATTGTGGAAAACCATTTAGATCAGAGGTTCTCAAACTTATTTTGTCTACCGCCCACTTTGAGAATCAATTATTTTCTAGTGCCCCCCAAAATTTTTAACTTTACCACATCTTAAAAATCACAAAAATTTCTCATCTTTAATAAACCTCACGTATGACAAAAATAGTGCTTCATTAGTTGGTAAAGTGGACTCATCCAACTGAATTGAGAATTGACTAGTCTTCAGATGATTGCACAATGAGTCCTCAATATTTTCAGCCATTTCATCAATTCGTCTTTGCACAGAACTATTGCTCAAAGGAATTTTTCGAATAATATCTGCCGCTGGTTTATGGAGCACAGTAGTTATTACTTCTTTTATTGCTGGTAAAATTAACTCTTCTCCAATAGCGTGTGGTTTGCCTGCTTGAGCAATTAACAAAGAGATATTGTACGAGGCTCGAAGTCCGTCATCGTCTTGCTTAGAAGCCGCTGAAAAAAGTTTTGATACAGTTGGCTGAGCTATGTACTTCTTTTCCAGGTCTTGAAAATAGGCCACATTTTTTTCTTTCTGATGCATTTTATTCAAATGATCTTGTAGGTTTTTTGACAAAGAAGGCACATAGGCGAAGATGGATTTGTGGGATTTTCAAGAAATCCGTATTTAATATATTCCACACTGTATTGCCATCTCTTCTTTTTTGCTTCCTACATGGTTTTGTCTTTACAAATACGTGAGTAAAGTATCGAGCTTAAAAAACTTTCTAACGATTGCGCGCGAAAACGCTAATGAAAATAAAAAGTATTACACGCTCTTATATAGGATTAAAATACAGCACGCACCGACAGGAATAAGACAAACATGCACAAACTCGTTTACCTCATTCGACGGAATTCGTACTGAGCAAGTTAGAACGGTAACCGTCATTTTTATCGAAAATAAAAAATATCAAATTAAAAAATGTCGAAATTTTAGTATAAATAAAAAATTGGTTTTGGGGTTAAGGCTAGGGCTAAGATTAATTTTTTATTTATACAAAAATTTCGACATTTAATTCGATATTTTTTATTTTCTATATTTTTTATTTTCGATAAAAACGACCGGAATCAGAACAAGTATCGATGATCCGGCCGCTTGATACAGGATTGCACAAATCGCGTTGTTTAATAAAAACTTGTTAAAACTTGATTGCTCATGGGCTACCTACGAAAGCCATGATAAATTATTTATATTTATACAATCAAACAGGACAGGAATAAGAACGAAATAATCGATGTAGTATAGTAGGTAGGTTTTGATTTTAGTTTAAATTTTAAAATATTTGAAAAAAAACACAAATCAGCCATCGCCCCCCTAAACCGGTTCAACACCCCCCAATTTTCTCTGGGCCCTTTAATGCCCCCCTGGATGCCTCCAGCGCCCACAAGGGGGCGTTATCGCCCACTTTGAGAAAGACTGATTTAGATCAATTAACATCAAATGTAAACGTGGAAAACAATTTAGATCAGCTAACATCACATTATAATGTGACCTTGTGAGATGCTCTGGAAGCAGTGGCTCCCCTTAAAACAAAAGTGATCAAAGCACATAGAAACTCTCTCTGGTTTAATGAAAAAACTCAAGCCCTTAAATTAGAGTGTTGAAAACTGGAGCGCAGATTAAGAACTACAAAGCTACATGTCTTTCAAATTGTATGGACAGTGTTAAAAAATATAAAAAAGCTCTCTTTAAAGCTCGCTCGGAATACTATTCTACAATACTAGATAGCAATAATAAAAATTCTCGGGTATTGTTTAGAACAGTTGCTAAATTAACAAATGGGAATTCAGATCTACAGTGCAAAATACCAACAGATATTAGCAGTACAGACTTTATGAACTTCTTCAATGAGAAAATTAAAAATAAGATCCCAGATATCAGCATCATCAGTACAAACCACATACTAGCTTAGCAGACCCTGCCTCACATTGCATTCAGCACTTTAGTCATTTTAATCCTCTAACTGAGCAGGAAGTCTTAACTTTAATTTCTAAAATGAAACCCACTACTTGTTCCCTAGATCCAGTGCCAACAAAACTAGTAAAAAGTGCAATGAATGTTCTTGCAGCGCCTATTCTAAACATTATCAATAGTTCATTATTGCATGGCACAGTACCTGATGCACTAAAAGTGTCAGTCATTAAACCATTACTTAAAAAGTCAGACCTAAACCCACACATACTAAATAATTATAGGCCTATTTCAAATTTACCCTCTCTCTAAAATACTAGAAAAAGTAGTCACCAATCAGCTTCAGTCACACCTTACGCATTACAATTTATTTGAGAAATTCCAGTCTGGTTTCTGCACTGGTCATAGTTCAGAAACGGCACTAACGCAGGTTGTAAACGACTTTCTGATATCCTCTGATGAAGGAAACTCCACTATAATTATGTTGTTAGATTTAAGTGCAGCATTTGACACCATTGACCATTCTATTTTACTGCACAGGCTAGAAAATGATGTTGGCCTTACAGGCACTGTGCTCGCTTGGTTTAGTTCTTATTTATCAAATTGATTCCAATATGTACACAAATGTGCTGACAGTACTCCATCATTATACACAGAAGTGAGATATGGTGTCCCGCAGGGCTCCCTTCACTGTTTTCACTTTACATGCTTCCACTGGGATCTATCATTACGAAACATAATGTTAATTTTCACTCGTATGCAGATGACACCCAGTTATACCTTTCATTTAGATCAAATGAAGTTTCTCCGATATTGTCTTTAATTAGTTGTGTTAGTGAATTAAAGGAGTGGATGGATGAGAACTACTTGTTTTTAAACACAGATAAAACAGATGTTAATTGTTGGAGGGAATGACGCTGATCACAACAATATTTTGTCATCATTTAACTCAGCTGTAATCCCCATTAATTTCACTGAATCAGCCCGCAATCTAGGAGTTATCTTTGACTCTAGCATGTCATTTAAAGCACATATTACAAAGTTGTCCAAATCATGTTTCTTCCATCTTAAAGATGTTGGGAAATTAAGCTGTTTTCTAAATAAACAGAATTCTTAGAAATTAATTCATGCATTTATTTCTAGTAGGACTGACAACTGCAATGCAGTGTTCACTGGATGTTCAAACTGTTCTTTATACAGCCTCCAGTTAATCCAGAATGCTGCTGCAAGAATTATTTCAAGAACAAGAAAATATGAACACATAACTCCAGTTCTTAAATCCTTACACTGGCTCCCGGTTAAGTTTAGGGCAGATTTCAAAATCCTCCTTTTAACATATAAAGCATTAAGTGGCCAAGGTCCGGCTTACTTGTCTAAACTTACCATGACTTACAAACCAGAGCGCACATTAAGGTCTCAAGATGCCGGTCTGCTTATGATTCCAAGGATTAATAAAATAACAGTGGGAGGTCGAGCTTTTAGTTACAGGGCCCCTAAACTGTGAAATGGTCCGCCTGCTACTATAAGAGATGCCCCTTCGGTCTCAGCTTTTAAATCCCGGCTGAAGACTCACTACTTCAGTTTAGCATATCCTGACTAGAGCTGCTGATTAACTGTACAGACTGTATCTCTGTTGTTAGTCATTAGCACTAAAACATAAGTAACATGATAGTTATAATTTGTTACTAACCCTCACCTATTCTGTTTCTCTTCTCTGTACTCAAATGTGGCACTTGGTGCCATGGCCCACCTGCCAAGTTGTTTTGTCTGCCTAAGGTAAAGTCATCCCTGATGGAGGATCACTGGAATCGTGGGGTAGAGGGGTCCTTTCATCGGATTGGATGGCCCAGCACTGTTTCAGCTGTGGAATGGCCAAATGGGGGAGGCAGCTTGATGGCTGAGGTCTCCAGGACTCTAAACAAATCCAAATCATATTATGCGATATCATCTACTGTTAAATTCTGCTCCGTACTTGTAAAATTATTTTTATACTGTATTGAGGATTTCTGTTGTGTATTGTATTGTATTGACCCCCTTCTTTTTGACACCCACTGCATGCCCAACCTACATGGAAAGGGGTCTCTTTTTGAACTGCCTTTCCCAAGGTTTCTTCCATTTTTCCCCTACAAGGGTTTTTTTTGGGAGTTTTTCCTTGTCTTCTTAGACAGTCAAGGCTGGGGGCCTGTCAAAGCCCATTGCGGCACTTCTTGTGTGATTTTGGGCTATACAAAAATAAATTGTATTGTATAAGCGATTGAGAATTGATTATCATCTTCACCTGCTTTGGTGCAAATCAAATTGACAACTTGTGCACTGAAGAGGCAACAGCAAGTCAGCTCAAGGGAATGATTTTGGAGGTGGTGGCCACAGACAATTGCTCCATACAGCTGTAGAAGGGCATTAACCTAGCAGAAGGACTGGCATCTGCACCTGTGTGTGAGGAAGAATAGGAGAAGCACTGCCACAGCCCTACCAAATGACCTTCAGCTGATTACTGGCATGCATGTTTCTGAACAATCAGAAACAGACTCCATGAGGGTGGCACAAGGGCTCCAATGTCCTCGAGTGGGATCTGTGCTCATAGCTCATCACCATGCAGCTCGATTACCATTTGACAGAGAATACCACAATTGGCAGCTTCGCCATTGATGCCCCTTTCTCTTCACAAATGAGAGCTGGTTCACATTAAACACATGTGGAAGAGTCTAGAGCAGGGATCTCCAACCTTTTTTCCCCTGAGAGCTACTTTTACAAAATGAAAATGGCTGAGAGCTACTCATGTTTTCTAATGTTTATTCTCATAGCTTATTTCAACCCAAACAAACTGAATAAGCTTGTTTTGCCTGAACATTTACAAACTGTTGGTGTCCACAACTCACATTTTGCATTAAAACATAACAAAAAATATTTAGTTACCCTGCAAGTGCATTATGTATGTCTGTATACATTTTCTAGAGTATCTCACACTACTGAATTAAAACATGAATGCTATCAAAACAAAACAATGCAATTGCAAATACACAGATATGTTACAAAAGGACAAATGAATAAGTAATGTCACTGTTTCACTTCACAAAAGTATTCACATGTCCAGTTGCATGTGTGATGTGTTTTTTAGTTTGTGTTTAGATGACTGGCACTGCATGGAGTCAACAAGAGAGGTGTATGGTGGAGTGTTGCCAATTAGGTTCACTCTTATGGAGTCATTTAAATGTTCATCTGTCAGTCTTGTTCTGAACTTTGATTTCATGAAGGCAGACTCAGAGATATGTAGACCCAAACAAAGCAGACATTTTCAGAGTTGCTTGGTGAAGATTCTTATAGTTATCTGGCTCTGCTAAGCTTCAGAAATGCTGAGAATGCTGTTGAGACTTTAACTGTACATTATTTTGAAGGTTTACTAATATAGAATATATAAAATATGTCTGTATGTCTGTCCGCTTTTCACAAGAGAACTACTTAATGGATTTAGATCAGGTTTTTTTTTTTCTATAATTTGCTTGAATATTCTGGTTGATTTTGCAACTTCTCTCATTTCGGTATGTGTCATAGTTTGTTTGTGGTACCGATTTATTTGCGCAAATCCGAGATCCACACAATGGGTCGGGGGGAGGGGTCTTCCTCACTCACTCACTCGCCAGCTTAGGGGTATGTTCCTTAACTCCGCTTAGCTAGCGAACAAGAGACCAATTGAATATCAACTTTATTTGATATTTAAAATAAAATGTTACTTAGGTCTTGATGAGTTTGAGTCCGGATATTCTCTTAAGTGTATGCCACATTGAAAAGATAGATTGCAATTAAGATTGTAGATCGTGATATTGTGTTAAAAGGATCATGATATGATTTTTTGGAAAGATTGCCCACCCCTAATTTGACTAATCAAATTTTCTAATTTACGTAGAATTCATTAACCCTTTGGCAAGCTACTTGGAAAGGGGTTGCGAGCTACCGGTAGCTCGTGAGCAACGTGTTGGAGACCCCTGGTCTAGAGACACAGTGGTGAACGTTATGCAACCTGCAACATCATCCAGCATGACCAGTTTGCCGGTGGGTCAGTGATGGTCTGGGGGTCATGCTAGGCCACGGTACCCTAACTGCTGTTTGGCCCTGAAGATTTCATACCGACACCTTTATCAAACCATACACTGGTGCAGTGGGCCCTGGGGCTTCCTGGTGCAGGACAATGCCTGGCCTCATGTGGCCAGAGTATGTAGGCAGTTCCTGAATGACAAAGGCCTGCATGTTCCCCAGACCTGAATCGAATTGAGAACCGCTTGGACATTATACATCAGTGCATCCAATGCCGCTAAGTAGCACCACAGACTGTGCAGGAGCTCACTGATGCCCTAATCCAGGTCTGGGAGGAGATCCCTCACGACACCTTTCACCATCTCATCAGGAGCATGCCCAGACATTCCCAGATGTGCATAAAGGCACATGGGGGCCACACACACTACTGAGTCACCTAATGAGTTGCCATGATGAAATTCACACAAGTTGGATCAGACTGTGATTTTCGGTGTAATGCTGAATCCACCCCTCAATGGGTTGGAGAGTTTGATTTCCCTTGTCCTCTGTTACATCATTTTGTTCTCAATGAATTACACAGTATTACTTAAAAGATTTTCCACTTGAAAACTTTGTTCGATATTGCTGGATTACAAATACCTGCACATTATTTATTGCAAACTCATATGCTTAAGATGACAAAATTATAAAAGACAAGAGTAGTTAGTTATCAGTAGCAGTGGCGACTGCTCTAAGACTACAAGGGAAGCTCCGCTTCCTCTACTATGTCAGAAAATAAATGCTCATATATGCACTGTCGTATTTATAATGGTTTTAATAAAAGTGCGCTAGAACGCGTTCAACTTCATGACTAGCTCGTTCAGAATCAGGTATTTATTGTAGATTGTTTGACACGATTTTCTTATCATACATTTCCGTGCAGCACAGCGCGTTAAACCCTCCTGAAGCCCAGCTTTACTGGAGCTCTATGGGCAAGCTGAGGAGCAGAGGAGCTTTTTTCACTGCAGAAAAGCTGGACGGCAATTGGATAAATGCACCAAAATCGTCACTTCCAGGGAAGCTCAGCTTCTCTGGGAGTGAATGGAGCAGTGGGCGGGCCAGGACGCTGGGCTGCTGCATGATGATTGGAGGAGCTGTTTAAAGGGCGGAACCCCTTTTTTGATTGACAGCATGTCTTAAGTATACATCTGCACTACAGAGATTCGAGTTCAGTCCCACGTGGATTTGCAGGTGAAGTCGTATGACAAACTGCTGCACTCTGCATTGTTTGCTGGTGATATAAACCATTTTTATTTGTACAAATCATTCTTTAATTAATAAAAAAAAAAATATATAGCGTTCTTGACTTTGCTCCTTGTTTCAGCATTGTAAAGTTAGTTCGTTCATATAATTAAAGTAGCTCGTGGAAGGGGAAACTAGCCAGCTAGCAAGCTGTGCATAATGGCAGACGCAGACTGTGCTAATATTGTTGACCTGCTTTTGGCAAAACCATTTAGTAGTCTTCCTTACAAGGACAGACTCAAAATTAAACGGCAGGGCAGACCAATGCCCAAGACTGATCTGGTGCAAAAATCAGGAAAAAATAACAGGTATTTTCAGCTCTCCTGGTATGACAAGGTGAACTGGCTGACTGGAAGTGCTGTGACAAAGAAAATGTACTGTTGGCCATACCTCTTGACGAAACCTTCTCAGGGAATGGGATGTGTTTGGTCAAACGTGGGTTTTGGGGATCTGGGTAACTTTGACAGGGCATACAAAAGGCATGAAAAGTGCAAACATGTGAGTTCATGTGCAAGGTTAAGTTGTCTGGGCAGGGTCAGGGTTGAACATGCAATCAATGAAGGTCTTCGCATTCAGGTGGCAAAACATAATGAAACAGTAAAAAAAAAAAAAAAACAGGGCCTTCCTAAACTGTCTAATTGATGGGACTTCCTTGCTTGGCCGTCAGGAGCTGGCATTCAGGGGGCATGATGAGAGTAGTGAATCAGCAAATAAGGGGAATTACAGGGAATTTACAGAAACATTAGCTAAATATGACTCTGTCTTGGCCACACAATTTCAGTCATCAGCTGTGTTTTCTGGTATGTCCCACTCAATCCAAAATGACTTGATCTCCGCTCTCGCAGCCATGGTTTCTGATCATATAAAAGGTGTAGGGATGCACCGATACCGAAACGGGTATCTGGTATCGGCCTCGATACCACATTTTCTAAAGTACTCGTATTCGTTAAAAGTCCCCCGATACCGGGGACTGATACCACGGTCTGAGAAATGTCTATGTTTGAGCGGCGTGTAAGGGGTTAATCACAGGCGCCGAGTGCCCGCCCCCAGGCCCCGGCTGCAGCTCAGAGCGGGGAGAAGGCGAGGCGAGAGATGTCAGCCGTGTGGAACTATTTCAAAGTGAATGAAGACGACAAAACAAAGGCGGACTGCAAATTGTGCTCAGCGAAATTGTCCAGAGGAGGCTCAAAAGGTAGCGCATTTAACACAAGTAATTTAATCAAGCACCTAAAATCCCAACACGACAACGAGTACAAAGAGTTTACCCATGCTTCTAAACCAACACAACCCACGCTGCAGCAAACTCTTGCAAGACGAGAGAAAATGTCCAGAGACAATCCACGTGCTGTGAAAATAACACAGGCAATTATCGAGTACATTGCATTGAGTGACCAGCCACTCTCGGAGGTAGAAAATGTGGGATTCCTGCGTCTCCTCCATGTTCTGGAGCCCAGATATGATGTCCCAAGCCGCCGCTACATGACTGACACGGAGCTGCCTAAACTACACAACTCCGTGAAAAAACATATCCACAGCCTACTGCAAGCCTCCTCTGCGTTTAGTTTCACCACGGATTTGGACAAGCAGTGTTAGCCCCGTGTCGCTAATTAGCCTAACCTCCCAGTGGATAGACGAGAGTTTCTTGTTTTTTTTTGTTAAATTATATGACTAAAGCTGTTACCTGTAAATTTAAATCATGTTTTTATTAAGTACTTGGTATCGGCAAGTACTCGGTATCGGCGAGTACTGAAATGCAAGTACTCGTTTTCCAAAAAAGTGGTATCGGTGCATCCCTAAAAAGGTGAAATTCAGACTGCTCCTTTTTTTTGCATGGCAGGTGGATGAAGCAACTGACATATCTTGCCATGCCCAACTGTCTGTCATTGTTAGATATGTGGATAGTGCACGTAAAATTCAAGAGTGCTTCATTGGATTTTTGGATGTGTCAGGGGGTCGAGATGCTCAGTCTGTGTTTGAAGTTTTAAACGAGAACATGCAGGGCTACAGTTTTAGAGAAAAACTTGTGGCACAAACCTACGATGGGGCTGCTGTCTTTGCTTCATCTCTCAATGGCCTACAGGCCAAAGTTAAACTAATAGCCCCTAGTGCAGTGTTTGTGCATTGCTATGCACACAGACTGAACCTGGTGTTGTCCCAGGGTGCTAAATGCTTGCATGAGTCAAGAATATTTTTTGCATCTCTCTCTGGGTTCACCACATTTTTTTCAAAGTCCACAAAAAGGATGGCTTTTCTTGAGTCTGCAGGGTCTTCAAGATTGCCCAGAAACGCTCCTACTCGATGGAATTTCACATCACGGATAGTGAGCACTGTGGCAAACAATTATGATGGCCTCCTGCAGACTTTTGACAAGATTACCCAGGATGGAGCATGGATGATGACACATTAGATGCTGCCAAAGGCTTCATAATAAAACTGGAGGATTTCGAGTTTGTGTTCATGTTGTACACATATGAACAAATATTCTCTGAGACAGATGTTGTCTTTGATATTGTCCAGCAAAGGGCTATGGATGTTCTTTACTGCAAAAAAAGAATTGGGTCTCCCCTTGCTTTTGTCAAGGAGAAGAGGTCAGAGGAGGCTTATCAAGCAGTTTATGCAAAAGCAGCAAATCTCACATCAGACCCTCAAGATGAACCTATTAGAAAGCGCCGTCTATCACAATTACAGGATCCCCAGGACCGCTACAGAAATTTGTACATGGCCATCCTAGACAATCTCATGGAGCAGATTTCTCAGCGTTTTTCAAATTTGGAAAGCATGAGCTTCTTAGAATTAGTCAATCCAGGGAAATTTGATGAAATGAGACAAGTGTTTCCAGAGGAGGCATTTGAAAGTGTGCTGAAAAGTTATGGCCATTTCTTTGACTCAGGGAGACTGAGATCTGCACTTCAAGTACTATATTCAGATCATGACTTACAGGGGAACAGGGGTAAGCTGTGTGATTTCTTGGTGTTTTTTAAAGACATGGAGTTGGATAGTGCAATGCCTCAGCTATACAAGCCATTGTCATTAGTGGCAACAATTGGCGCTACATCAGCAGGTGTAGAGAGGAGCTTCGCCTGTTTAAAACGGGTCAAGTCATACACCCGCAACACGATGGGCCAAGATCGTTTGAGCAACCTTGCTCTCCTGGCCATTGAGAGGAAACTGGTTAAGTCCCTGGAAAAGACGGCCAATTGGTACGACAGGGTCACAAACCATTTTCTGCAAAAGGAATGGAGGGCAGAATTTATGTACAAATAACAATGAATTTTATCATGAAGGCCTAATATGAGCTTCCCGTTTCAAAAGCTAGCAGCCGCCACTGATCAGTAGATATCTTAAAAGTTAAAAACTTAAATGCTTATTCATACTATTCTGATCATGCTTTGCATTGAAGATATCCCCTAGGGGAACTGTCCACTAGTATTGCACTGTGGTTAAAATGAGTTTGTCCATTCATCTTGGTAGATTTGTTCCAGCTTTTCTTGCTTTGCAGGTCAGTATTTTTGGAAAGAATCTTTCAATTTATACTCTAGATTCTCAATATTATGGAGATCAGGACATTAAATGGATAGTCTCAATCACCTTAAATGTTTTAGTCTTGATCAACTCCCATGAAGCTTGGAATAACTGACCTGTTGACAAATGACAATCTTTTCCCAAGCTTCTTTTTAGCAGATGGAAACATAACAGAGGTACAGCACTTATAAGTTGCTGTTTTACAGCTTCATAAAACCAAAATCACATCTCAGTCTTGTCTAGATCCTTTTGGGGGTTCTCCTCTCTAGGATTGCATCCTATGTTGCAGGCAATATTTCTGGATATGTTTTGCCCCACCCATGATCCTAAATTGGAATAAGGAGCTTTGGAAATGGGTGGCTGGATGAAACCTTGCAATATTTCTCAGTACTGGGATATGAACAGTTTTCTATTAAATCAAGTTTCCAAGTCCCCACTGATAAGAAACACCTATCACCATCATACTTTAGGGATATCATTTCCATGGAAATTATGAGCATTAAGTCTGCAACACACAAACAGAGTTTTGAATTTTGGCCAATAAGCTCAAAAGTAGTGTTTTGTCAACCCAATATATCAGCACTGCAAATGGACCTAAAGAATATTCACAGTGAAGATTTCTTTCTTGCCAGACCCCATACAGGCCAGCCTTAAAAACAATACCTGATATTTAATACAACCTCAGTCTAAACATCTCTGCTAATGGATCTCCTTGTTCTCAATCACAGTTTTGATAATATGTCCTTCTCTGGGAAATATTTTTGTAGTTAAATATTGTTATGATCACCACCCAGGTCAGGATGGGTAAAACCATCAAACATCCTTGGCCACACAAAGATTTACTGGATTAATATTTGATTATTGGGACAAAATAAACCAGACAAGCGCAAAAAAAAAAAAAACTGAAAAAAGACTGGAACCAGAGAAAGCAAAAAGAGTAAGCAGCAGCATCTCAGAGGAAAAGCCTGAAAATCCATTAGCTTGTTTCAATAATTCTTCAGCTGATAGGGCTGTGTTGCCAGATGATAACACTGCCTATCAACAACAGATAAAAGAAGACAACTAATTACTTGTATTTATGTCAATGTGGATTCAATCCTCACAATGCTGCCAGTGACAAATAAACCTTTTCATTTGAAACCAAGTGTAAATGACATGTACAGTATATTTCCTCCTTAAACTGCACCCCTGTATAAATTCACTATTTCTTACATGTTTTAAATAAACAGATAATTACAAGATGTCAGAGTCAAAACAAAAATGGAATAATGAGGGAGAAACTAATGTGTTTTTATTTTGTACACCAATTAGAAAAATTTCCCCTTAGACATACACTGTCATACTGGGTGAGGAAATTAATTGTAAATGAAGTTGCTAACTCATTCCCAATTTCAGACTCAATGTGCAATGCTGAATGAATCAATTCACCTTCTTTTGTAGCATTTATCTAGTAACTCTTTTTCTAACCAAATATTTGGTTCAGGAGCACAGGTGGCAGCACCACTCTCAGTAGAACTAAATGTAGGGAGCAAACTAACCCTGTAGAAGACATCACACTGGGCCAATTTAGAGAGTCTGCAGTTTATCTAGCATACACAAAAACAGTTTTACTATGGCTGTGTTTGTAAATCATCTTTGAAGGATGTCCATCATAGAAAGAGGATTTAAAACAATGTCTGCTGAAAATGATGAACAACATTTTGTTAAATGAAAAGGGACATTTAAATATTTTTGGCAACTATTAGATGGTAAGCACTGCATACCTCCTAAAACATTTGATGCAGCTTCTGCTCTGTCTAAATTTGTATTATAAAATGCTCATTTAACCATTCATTTTTACACTATTTCCATCAAAAATGTAGTAACAAATCTACTTAAAATCTGTTTTGTCTCACTTTGTATTAACATAACAAAACAAAGCTAGCGTCTAAACATTTAGAAGCAAGAAAAAAATCAGCTCTTTTAAAATGACAGTCCAAAGCAGGGCATGCATGCATTCACAAAATAAAAATCAATTTAGGAGGGGCAAATGACCTGCTCTGATTCCAGCTGTCTGACATGTAAGATGAACTTACAATTCTCAGAAAACACAAAAACAAAAAACACTGGATGAAAAAGAAAACTTCACAAATGAAACGTCCCTGTATAAAACATAACCAGCCCAAACACTCATACAGCAAGACTACTAGCTAAATTAAAATATCCAAATTACGTTTTTAAAAAAGCTGCTAAAATATGCATATACAAGCATTATCTGAATTTTAGTTACTGAATATGCAGGATCATGAAGCATTAGGGAAAACAAACAGTTTAGGAATTTGAAGAAATTTAAAATGAAAGTGCATTTCATCATATCAGACATTTAATTCATGCCTCTTATTCTGCATAAATGCAGTTATTGCACTGTATAACGGATGTGTGTCAGCTAAAACGGTTTTGGTCCTTACAAAGATGTCAAACACTATGTTTGTACTGCATCTGCTAATACCATTTATCAAAAAAGAAGAGCTGTGATGTTAGCAAGCACCAGCACTCGTATACAATTGCTATTTTTTAAGAAACACTGCAATAGCAAGTCAAACAGGAATTCCTGATATTCTAAACAAGAGTGAACTCTCAAGACCATAAGTTTCCATTTTCACCAGTCTGTCAGAAGCTAGCACAGATCTGTAAATGAATCCCTTACTGAAATTAACATCTTCTCAACTGTTAATTTTGTTGTGAACTTTTAACAAATAGATTTTCTCTGCTTGACTTCACTGGACTCATTAGTAAGTTGATGTTCTTCTTAAAGGGGTTCTACTTGGTAGTATCAGACAACAGTGTGAGCAAAGTTACATCCATTTCATATATACTTAAAATCACTAGATCAAAGTGAAAATCATCTCAAATTATGGAAAAAAAGGGATGGGAAGACTCATATCCAAAAAGGTCAGATTTCTATTTTAGTCAGTTTATATGATACACTGACATGCATTTCATATACAAGAATCATCAGAGTCCAGAGATCCGCACGTTGAATGGGAATGTAGAGATAGTCCTACCGCTAGTTCCTGAAATGGTGAAGACGGGTGGACGGGTTCAGGAGCGCTTCTTTCTTTGCAATATGGCCATGAATCCACTTACAGTCGTCATGTACACAGGCAGACGGCAGACAATCCAGATGCCAACCACGAAACGATCCAGGACAAAACGAATAAGTACAGGTAACCCAACAAAAGGCAGACAGACAGGAACTTGAAATACAAATTATAAAAACTTTTTTTTTTTGCTTTTGGTCACCGGCCCCCTTTTTAAAAGCCGCGCTGACATCCTTTGACCTCAACAACCCCTGCACCCTCAGCAGAAGCCCAGTCAGAGCCACTGCAGGAACTGCTGGGAGTTTGAGTTTCAAATTCTATTGGCTACTTTCACCATCCCAAGCCACATTTTCCTCTACAGTTGCTTCCTGTTCTCTCTACAGTACAGTATTGCCACGAAAAAAGCCATAAAAATTGCGGAGGATATTTGCGGTTTCCGCTAACAATTATTAGATAGTCATTTGCGGATTTTTCCTTAGAACCTGAGGGCGCGAACTCTGAACCGTGACTTCGCGGGGTCTACTGTAACTCTGTTGCTTTGCCACCTTTAGGCTGATCAGAGCATAATTTGGTGCAGCTCATATCTGCATATAATCCCATTGTCCACAGGTTGCCACCACCAGAACAGTAGAGGAATAGACAATGGAGGCTGACGAGGCTCTGAATGATGTCTTCGAGAACACTAGTTTGCAAGTGAAATGGCCAGGACATTGAGGAAATGAGCCACTGTATCACAGGTTAAATCAAGTTTTGTGTGGATAACGGAGTCCCCAAAAAGACAGTGCGCGGTTTTCCCAATGACAGGCCATGGATCACAAAAAACTTGAAAGCCCTATTGAATATGAAGATGAGAAATGAAGGAGGATGAAATCAAGCAGGTGTATTCAGAATTGAAGAAGTTCCATAAGGAGAAACCCCACTACAAAGACAAACCTGAACACAAATTACAAGAAAACCACATGAAGGAAATGTGGAATGGGATGAGGACTGTCACTGGCTACAAGCAGGCTGTTAAAAATGCAAGGGAACCAGAGCAGAGCTAATGAACTGAACCAGATCTTCCAACAGGTTTGACTCATTCTTGTTAGTACAGATATCTTCCAATACTGCAAGCTTCTGGAATCCCAACTGCCATCTGCACAACCTTCCCCTGTGCAATGAAATCACTCCTTTGGTCTCCAGCCCCCCTCCACTCTCTGGAGTGTGTGTCTCTGCTGATCAAGTGAGGAGAGAGCTGGGAAAACTGCATAAACAAAGCTTCAGTTCTGGATGGAATCAACCCCAGGGTGCTGAAAACATGTGCCAGCTATCCCTGGAGGGTCCTTCAGCACCTGCTCACCCTTTCCCTGAATTCATAGAAGGTTCCCAAGTTGTGAAAAGCATCCTGTGTGACCCAAGTGACAAAGAAAGGGCATTCCAGTGACCCTAAGGACCTCAAACCAGTTGCTCTTACTTCATATACAGTATAAAAAGACCTTTGAAAGGCTGGTTCTAAAAAAGCTACGACCCCTAATTTCAGAACACCTGGCACCTCTGCAGTTTGTCTATTAAACACATATAGGTATGGAGGATCCTCTCATCTACATGCTCCACAGCACCTACTCCCACTTAATGTTTTGTTGACTTTTTCCAGTGCTATGTACTTCTTATGTCTTATGTACTTCTACCTCATGAAGTAAATTGTTACATTTACTATGAACACTCTAAATTAGGGTGGCTTATACTTATTCAGACGTTTTCATTTGTAAAACCTTTCCTCTATCATCCTTTCATAAATTCAAGATGGTATATGCTTTTATCACTATTCTGCCTCACTGACTGGGGACAATGCTCAAGGCTTTGAATAATGATGTTCCCACAATCTCCTGGATCACAGACCATTTGACCAACAGACATCAGTTTCTGAGGATGAGGGATGGTGTGTCAAAAATCATTGTGTGTAATACTGGAGCACCTAAGTGAACTATCCTATCTCCTTTCCGGTTTACCATCTACACAAGAGACTTCCAGTACAATACCAGAGTTTGAAATTTTCAGATGACTCATCCATCATAGGCTGCATTAATAATGAAGTGGAGTCAGAGTACAGGAAGTTTGTGGAGGACTTTGTCTTGAAGTGCTGGGACAACAACTGCAACTCATCATCAGCAAGATAGAAGCTGGTGGTGGACTTCCAATGTGCCATGAAGCCTCCAAGACCAGTTACCATTCAAGAGGAGGATATTGAAGAGTTGCAGAGCTACAAGTACCTAGGGGTAAATATAAACAACAAACTGGACTGGTATGGCAACAGAGCGGTGCTATACAAGCATGACCAGAGCAGACTGTACTTGCTAATGAGACTCGGGTTGTTTGATGTGTGCAGGAAGCTGTGGGAAATGGTCTCATCAGTCCATACTAGCCAGTGTGGGGTTCTACACTGCTGTCTCCAGAGCACAAAAGAACAATGCCTGAACAAACGTAAGTCTACACCATCACAAGGGCGAACCCTGGACACACTGGAAGTTGTATTAGAAAAGAATGATGGCAAAATTGGATGTCATCATGAAAAATCTCCATTATCCCTTCCAGGAAGCTCTCTCTTGGAAAATGTTTAGCTACAGGCTCATTTCTCCATGGTGTGTTAAAAGCACCTCTGAGGGTCTTTACTGTACACTGCTATCAGGCCATTCAATGCTTCCACCCAATGTACTTGTTAATTCAAATTTATTTTTCTGTTTATCAATTATCTGTCCTAGGAGTTTCTATCCTTGTTTTTTATGTTTCTGCTCCTGTATGCATCTGAATTTCCCCATGGGATTAATAAAGTTTAACTATTAAAGCTCTGCATTACTAAAACCATTAGAAATTAACAGCATAAAAAGCATATGACTCATCACTTTTATAAATGAGATGACAACATTTTATTTGTGTGCATTATTGCCGAACATCCTTAAAATTTTTTTATTTTTTTTTTTTAAATGAGGGAGGCTTTTGCTTGTTTGCTTTGATTTCTTCTACTGTCCACAAGTGGAAATTTGGGTGGCTCCTACTGACAAAAAGTGAAAAACACACACACACCATCATCATCATCATCATCATATAGGCTCATGCAATGCAAACTGACTCACACTTCAACAGCACCCTTTCATAGCTCTTATACCGCAATGCAAAATAAGGGCAAAAAAACAAAACAATACACAGAAAAGTTACAGAAAACCTCAGCATTCCACTGTGCATTCATTTTGTATGTATTCTAGTCTATGGTCATGACATTATGCATCCATTATGTGTTAGTAGGTCTGACCTATTGCCAGTGATACAGAGTTTAAACAGAGGCACTTAAAACGTGCATGCAATGCATTTGTTATAAGTAGCATTACTTGGTTAAACTTACCTATCTACCATAAAGACAGTTCTGATTTCAAGTGTCTGTGCCTCCTCAAACTGGGCTCAAAAAAAGTAGGTGACTTAACAAAAAAATCATGTTACGATCTTGGAGTGAAAATTAAAATGGTATTAAAGAATAGTAAGATTACCCACTAGTAAGAACTATATGATTATCCACTACCAAGCAAAAGTGCTTGCCTGTCTGTTGCAGTGGATATTAACATGTTAACCCATCCATCTATTACACACATTTTAACAGTGCGACAATCAGCTTATCTGTTCCAGGGTACAGCCAATAAAGTGCTAGTGTAAACACTTTACTGCGGTGGGTTGGCACCCTGCCCGGGATTGGTTCCCTGCCTTGTGCCCTGTGTTAGCTGGGATTGGCTCCAGCAGACCCCCGTGACCCTGTGTTCGGATTCAGCGGGTTAGAAAATGGATGGATGGATGTATGTATGTAAACACTTTACAATAGACTCTAATTTACACAATACAGTCCCTTTACTTAGATTTCTGAAGACTGAAAGAAATACTTTGTTGAAGAATACATACATACATACAAGTACCCTCAGACTTTTCACCTCATTCAAAATTCAGAGAGGCAGCATTTCTATAGCATCTGGTACAAAGCGAAAACCAATCCGCGGAACAGCAGATAAGAAACGCAACTGTTCAGTAACTAAAATGTGATTTTCATCAGTAACTGACCCTGATTGATTACATTAGTTCAGACCAAACCTGAAAAATGATTTTTTTCCCCGACAATCCTTGAAAAGGCACTTCCTAAACTTGGGGTTTCTAAAGATATTCACTCCCATCATATAATAAAATTTAATTACTGTACGCAGAGTGTTATTATTTTACGCCCTCTGGTCATCCTTCAGATTGGCCTTAAATTACCAAAACAATATACTCTAATTTAATGGTGCCGGACTTACAAAACAATTTTCAAATACCTTTTCAGCTACTAAATTGAGACCGGCAAAAGCATAAGGTCAAACTAAACTGAGCATGTGTAATTGAACAGTTGGCAATTGGAATAAGAATATATCTGCGCTTGCACTCGATCACGATTAATCTGAACAAACAGTTCCGAATATATAGTTTTAGAAAAAACACACACACACACACACACACCACCACCACCACCACCACCCCCCCGGCAGAAGTCGGGGTCAAGTTGAGCCCACAACTTTTCGTCAGTCTTCTGATAACCATATTAATGAAAAACGCGTTGGTGATGATGTCAACAGGAAAATGTGTGCGTGAAGAAATTAGAAAGCAAACATGACAAAACAAGATTAACTTTTCTGTTCGCAACCATAGCGAGTATTTAAGGGATACTTATTGCTATCGCCGAGAAAAGTCGTATTGGAATAAACCCCACTAGGGCCCGGCAATGCAAAAGCGCTACTTCGCATTTTCCTGAATTACTGTAAAGCTTTAAATAAATTTCATTTTTCGGCGCTGGAAGTAATTACACTCACTTTTTGGTCAACCCCGAGGGATTTTCATATTAAAACAACCCGTTATGGTGCAGCAGCATCATTTGAACTTCCTACTGCCGCAATCATATGACAAAGGTTTGTCAGCTGTCCCGCACGCGTGACTCAAAGGAGGTTATACGCACTTCGCGCATGCGTATTCTATAATAAGTTACTTATAAGCTCCACGAACAGTTTTTTTTGCATGCGAGCAAGTGATTATTCTCAATTTTGATAAAAAAAAGGAAATGGGCAAAGGTTACTTTCAGACTGAAATAGAAAATAAAGTCAAGGATTGGAATGCGTTTCGATCGTTGGACCATCACCGGCACAATTTGTTTGCACCGTAAAGCTATGACACAACTTTATAACAGCTAGCACTCAGTAATTACAAAGTAAAATCCATGACTACAAGCCAAGCCAGAGGCATTATAAGCAAATTCTTAAAGAAACGTATTTAATCTTCAGGAATACCTGATTTAATGAGGTAAAAAAGCTGGATTGAAAGAGGAACGTTGGCAGGTCCTAAACCCAGTGCTTGTGCTCCATGTAGTTAGTTTTTTTGTTTCACTTAATTAATCCATTACGGACCATTTGCAGGCTTTAATTTACGTATGTGCTTAATTAATCACTTGCGTTTAATCGTATTCTTCATACCAGAGGTCACCAGTTCGAGACCGATGGATCCTTAAGTTTTTCTTAATTTAAATTACTTTCTTATTTAGAAGCTCGTTTTCAGTGTTAATGAAGATGCAGTTTAATTTAGTGATTTGCTTGTGGCACAAAAATTCGATGAAATGTTTTAGCACCTTGTGGATTTGACCCTTTATTGTTCCATGTATATGTTTTGTTTTTTACCTTCTTTTTTAAATATTGCAATCTAACAACTATTTTATGAGGAACGTGCAATTACATTTTACACTAGATACCTTGTTATAGACATCTTTTTATTATTTACCATCATGATCAGAAGAAGAAAATGAATGATTCCAGCAGTCTAACATAATAAAATGAAGGAACAATTTACTTATTTATTTACTGTTTATTCTAGCCCAGTGGAGGCCATTCCAGGAGTATAGGGCACAACATGGAAGCAACTCTGTATTGGGAAACAGTCTGTTACAGCACACACTTAGCATACACATACGCACACTGGATCAGAATTATTCATGAACCTAACTCCATTGGGCCCTTGAGCAAGGCCCTTAACCTGTATTTGCATTGTCCTTAGGGTGACCATATTTTGATTTCCAAAAAAGAGGACGATCGGCACGGCCTCCAGACGAATTCAGACAAGCTTCTTGGTGGTTGATGAACATTATTTATTATACTTCAATGGTGCAGAATTAACCTCTGTAATAAAATGAAATCTGTAAAAACTTATAACAAAATAATAGCTCTCTTAGACTCTTCAAATAAATAAATATTGTTCTAAATATGAACTATTCTGTTCCAGCTTCAACAATATATCTCTTAAATGTAATAAAATAAATAACAGAAGAGTCTCACAAAGACAAAAAAACTTAAACAAAAAGAATCTAGACTTTTCATCTTTAGTTTTCTTCTTCATCCTGCTTCTCTTCTTCATCCTCCTTGTCAAGTCCATCTTTGCGCTTCTGTGCCAGTAGTCCCTTAACTTTAAGGGACATGAAGTTGTTGCTCTTGCGTTGAAGAAGAATGGTATGTATATTGTTTAATATCTTCTTCACTTCCATAATGGACATGTTCTTCTGTTCCATTTCTTGAATGTGGGTGTGGAACACAGACATGAGTGTGTGCATATGCCAAAGGTAGATTTCAGCAAAATCATTTTCAAAAAAACTCTTGAGTGCTATGGGTGGCTTTTGCTGAGACAGAAAATATGCCTTTAAAGCTGGAAACATCTGTAACATCCTCTCAAAGCTTGGGAACAATGACAGCCACCTTGTCTTGCTGTGAGAGAGCATCCTTCTGTAATCAATCTCAACAAAATCACAATACTCCTTCAGGCTCTCAGTGCGCACAGTGTAAATGTGAAAGTCCTGGTAGATTTTGAATATGATATTCTCAATGTCAATTTCTATTGTGCCTGCCCCATGGTGTGCACAATTATTCAATATGTGTGCTGGGCAACCCACATTGATCAGAGTCTTGTTTTGCAGCAAACTCTTCAAATTTGCAAACACATTCTTTCCAGCTTCATCACGTCGGATTCCTCCAAAATTTGTGTTGCAATTGTCTCCAGTAAATACAATGCATTTTTCCGACAGATTGTTTTTTGCCAGGGTTTTTGTGAGATATTTTGCAATGGTTTCTGCTGTCTCATTGGGTGTGTCTTTAACTTCAATCAATTTTGTTTGCACGCCACCCTTCTTCCAGTCAAAATACTGGATTATGACTGGGAATATTTTCACTGCTCCGTGGTTACTCCCGTCTGTGGAAACACCACAGTACTGGATTTCTTTGAGTGCTTCATGAGTGATTTCAACAGAGTGGGGGGCTATACCACCATTGACGATGGCTTCGGTCTTGGTGCGAGCACTACTAAACTTTTTTGCAATGTCAGAGTCAGGAAATGCCTTTTTAAGCAAAGTACTGGTGCAATCCATGGACCTGTAACTGTTGTGATGTTTCACTGTATGAAAAGCCATTGCACCTTCTGCTGCATTTACATCATCCTCTGTTTTTCCTGGTCTGACAAAAAAACTCTGTCAACTTTGCAGATGAACTAGTCTCACCTCGCACAGCTTTTTTATGTTTCTCGGTGTCCATGTGGGCTTTCAGATCCCCAGCACCTTTATTGGATACCGAGACATATGTACCGGCTTTGCACACGGTGCACTCCACTTCCCACTTGTCCCGACTGGGACGGTATGTGGGAAATTTTCTTTGCAGTTCATCGGTGAAGCTGCACTTACGCTTCGGCATTTTCCCTGCTATACTCCGCTCTGTGCTCAGATCCCTGTCTGCACTGCTCCCTGTCTGTGTCTGTGTGTTTGCGCGCGCAGCGCAGACCTGCCCACAAGGCAGCCTCCCGGTAATTACGTCGCGCAAAAAAGTAGTACCCTAGTATTGTGTGCAAAACGCCAGTTAATTTACGTACACGCGTAATGGTCCTGTGAAAAACCGGACATTTTTGTGAATTTATAAAACCCGACAGGACGCCCCGGACAGGACGTAAAAAGAGGACGCTTGGTCACCCTAACTGGGTATGATGTTAATATACATCCAGCCCTGCAAGCAGGTCCCCCAACTTACAGAGAAAACCGGGGGTTGGTGGCAGGATTGGCACTCCAGCCACCATAAAAAAAATCTCACACTGTTCCAGTTTGGTGCTGAGGTGTCACCCGCTGCACTTGGGTCCCAATCCAGGTGGTTTGTCATGAGGTGGTTGCGGCAAAATGCACTATCAGCACATGCTTCCAATCATTTGTTGTTGTTTTTTTTTTAAATCTTTTATTGAATTTATTAAAAGCATGTAACATTCCATACGATCAAATCAAACTTAACAAAACTAAATTCAAATCCACCTCCACCCATGAGAAAGAGAGAAAGGCCAAGAGCCAGAGTAAAACCTTTGAGAGTTGTATAAAGGGAAAGGAGTCTTTCTCCCCAATATAAGTGCTTATTTAAAAATAGTATTGGTTAGATCCTGCCAGGTTTTTAAAAAGTTTTGAATAGATCCTCTAAGAGAGAATTTCATTTTTTCCAATTTCAAATAGTATATAAAATCAGTTACCCACTGACTTAACAGAGGTGGGTTAGGATTCTTCCAGTTGAAGATAAGTCTTCGTGCTAATAGTGAAGTAAAGGCAACTACAGTTTGTTTGTCCTTCTCCACTTTTAAGTCCTTCTGTGAGTACACCAAACACAGCTATTAATGGATTATGAGTGATTGTGATACCAAGGCTGTCTGATAGGCATTTCAAAATTGTTCTCCAAAATGATGTTAATTTAGTACATGCCCAAAACATGTGATGTAGTGAAGCTGGAGCTTGATTGCAATGTTCGCAGGTTGGATCTTGCCCTGGAAACATTTTGGATAATTTTAAACAAGATAGATGTGCATGATAAAAAAATGTAAGTTGAATAATTGAATACTTTGCACATATGGAACTAGAGTGAATTCTGTGTGTGGCTACCTTCCACTCCTTTTCTGAAATGTTGAGTAAGAGATCCTTTTCCCACTGTACTTTGGGAACTTTTAAAGGAAGGGACTTTAAAATGGTTTTATACATTATGGAAATGCTGTCTGAGTCTTCAAGACTGATCAATATCTCTTCTGGAATAGAAATAGGTGGGAGGTGAGGAAAATTGGGCAGATTTTGTTTAGCAAAGTTTCTTATTTGAAGATAGTGGAAAAATTGTGTTAATGGAAAACTAAATTTAGAGTGTAATTGTTCATAGGATGCAAATACATTATTTATGTACAAATCTCTAAATGATTTTATCCCATACACTTTCCAAACATTAAAAACTGTGCAAGTTTGAGAGGGTAGAAAAAGGTGGTTATCATGTAGAGGTGCCACAGATAAAATATTCTGTAACTTTAAGTGCTTCCTACATAGGTTCCATATTCTGAGTGAATGAAGAACAATTGGGTTGTTAGTATATTGGTGATAACTTGTATTTATTGGTGTACAAAGCAAGGAATATAAAGAGGTACTGCAGAATTTCATTTCTATTGCAGACCAAGCTAGTGTGTGTCTTTATTGCTTGTATGTTTGCCACCCAATAATAAAACTGAAAATTAGGTAGTGCCATACCGACGTCTGCTTTAGGTCGTTGTAGGGTTGCTCTTTGGATGTGTGAATATTTCGAATTCCAAATAAATGAGGTTATGATTGAATGTAATTTCTTAAAATTGATTTGTTAATGTATATGGGGATGCTTTGAAATAGAAACAAGCTTAGGGAGGATATTCATCTTGACAGTGTTAATTCTCCCTGCTAAAGATGGAGGATAGACCATATATGCACATCTTGTTTAATTTTGTTCATGCAAACAGCAAATTTTTTTTGAAAATGAGCTTTATATTTACTTGTGATGTTTAGCCCTAGGTATTTAAACTGATCTGCAATGATAAAAGAGAAGGTGTCCCATCTAATGTTATTTACTATAGAATTTACTGGAAAAAGCACATTTTTGTTCAGTTTAATTTTGAGTCTAGATATCTTTTGAAATTCTGTTAGTACAGTTAGGGCTGCAGGCACAGAATTTTGTGGGTCTGATATATACAGTACCATATCATCTGCATATAGTAATATTTTCTGTTCAAGTCCTTCTTTGAAAATCCACTTTATCTCTGATGCATTTCGAAAGTGAATAGCCAATTCCTCAATGGCGATTGCAAATAGCAATGGTGACAAGGGGCAGCCTTGTCTAGTACCACGTTCTAGTTTGAAGTAGTCTGAGATGGTGTTAATACAAACTGAAGCTTCTGGACTGGTGTACAGTAGTTTGATCCATGCACAGTGGTGAATAGATAATCCCATTTAACCATATCAAATGCTTTTTCTGCATCCATGCTCCTAACCTTTAACAGTGCAAACCTTTGTAACGTGAAAGCAAAACCAGAGGTAGACATGAGGAGGACATACTGTACAGACAGTGATCTAGGGTAAATGGCAGCTATAGTTTTTCCTGGTGATATCGAGTTTGCTTGTGTACTTGAATGAGCCTTGTGATGTCCAGGACTGGGTCCTGCTTTGTACCAAATAGCGCTGGGATTTTTTTCTGGCCCCCACAATGACTGGATTAAGTGAGTTCAGAAAATAGAAGAATAGTTCCCTTTAAAAATAACAACAAACTACATTTCATTTGTTATCCTAAATATACATTCGTGGTTTCTCTGTCCTACTTAGTCCCATACACAGTACTGAAGAGAAATAGAGAGTACTAGCCAGCCAGACATAACAATTACATACAGATCAATCCTGGGAAGTAATCAAATAACCAATATAGGTAAAGCACTTAAAGAGAAGCATCATTTAACAAGTGGTGGAATTGCAAACTGCCAATGGCAAGTAACATGGAATATTCAAGAACAAATAAAAGGCAAACCTTATAACTAATGTAAAAGTGTTCTAATTGAAACCTATTATGATTATCCTTTACATCTATTAATCAGTCAGTCAGTCAGTCATTGTCCAACCCACTATATCCTAACTCAGGGTCACGAGGGTCTGCTGGAGCCAATCCCAGCCAGCACACGGCGCAAGGCAGGAACAAACCTCGGGCAGGACGCCAGCCCACCACAGGGCACAAACACACCCACACATCAAGCACACACTAGGGACAATTTACGATCGCCAATGCACCTAACCTGCATGTCTTTGGACTGTGGGAGGAAACCAGAGCACCCGGAGGAAACCCACGCAGACACAGGGAGAACATGCAAACTCCACGCAGGGAGGACTCAGGAAGTGAACCCAGGTCTTCTTACTGTGCCACCCCACACCTATTAATGTTCAGCCATTTTAATTTTGTTACAATTTAAAGACAAAAGAAGAAAAAGAATAAAAGCAAATGTAAGTGATAAAAACCATGACAAAAAAGTACCAAAAATTGACTGTCTAACTGGAAAGCTGGAAAACATCTTTAACCAGGGTGATACAGCAGTGGAAAACATCCATTCGAGTATCTATCAACTTAATATACTTTTGGGCCACAGTAAGTATCTTACATGAGAAATGTTTTATTTTTATATGTTAGTTATCAATATGAAAAGTAGATGAATAGAACATATAATTGAAAGATATTTTTCTTTGTGGCAGTCTAATGTGACTACAATGTCACAGTGCTCTTCATAATTATTAAAATATTATTCATTAAGTTCTTATTAAGCCTTTTGGTCATATACTGCCATTGCTGTCTGTAGATATCAATGGAATTCCTAAGGGCTCAATGCTGGCACCAGCTCTTTTTCCTTTACACACTGTAAATTAGCACATTGCCATTAGGTAATTCGATTCAAAAGCAACAACTTTGTATATTTTTAACACTTAGCTGTATATATTAATGAAACCAAATTGTTTAATTTATGTAAATAAATAACTTTAGTAAAGTAAAACAGTAAAGGAGTGATAAGTGTAGCATTTTTCCTAAAACATTTTTAGTGGGTTATAATAATCACAACTTGTAACATGTACTAATTGAACAATAATTTGTCTGAATTAAGATAAAGTACTGTATTGGGGTTAACTTTGGCACTGATATAGCTGACCCTGACCTTCTGGTTTGGATGTTTCCTATACTCTCTTAGGGACAAGTGGTGGAAAAGGTGGTCCTCTTATGTACTCTCCAGCCCACATGAGTGTTATTCCCAGTGTAAGAAAGTGAAAAATCACACAGGTAAAAATCTAAATATGGGATCAGGAGATAAGCACAGTCTGAATAACAGGCAAATAAGTTAAAAACGAGCAACTCAAAAATTCACTGTTAACTAAGCAAAAATGTGAGGCAGTAACTGTAGTCAACCTTCAGTAGTTACACATCTTAAAAAAAGAGACTATAAGCTTAAATGCAGCAAAAAATCTTTTAGTAGTTATGAAAAAGCTGGTTATGTTGTTAATGGTGACCATGGCTTATAAAGCGTTGCCACTGCATCAATCACACCCTTAACAATTAACTGTTCTATCTAATCATAGAACCTATGAGTTGATGGTGGCCATAACGAAAAACAAAATTTGGTTCCATGCTAACAAAAACACAACACAAAAAATATTAACATTTGTTTAACATATATAAAGGAAAATAATAAGGCCAAAAGAATCTTTATGATTCCTAATCCTAGAAACATTATTTTCTTAGACCAGGAAAATGTATGTAATATAACTCAAACAGAGGGCCCCTCCTAATGCATACCTCCAGATGTACCATGAGTTTATGATGCTGTATTAAATGAAAATAGTGCAGTGAATTAGGAACATAAAGATCTGTGTAAGGGATCCAAAACCATTGTTTGGAACCATAACCTCACCAAATTACAAGGTGTTATATGGTAGATCCCCTTTTACGACATTCCAAAATTTTTTAACACTTCAAATTTATGTTTTCTATCAAGCACAGTCGGTGAAGAAAGAATACTCAGCTGAAAACACAGACTGTGGAGTATCCAGGTTTTAATCTGTAGACATTAAACATAGGATGAATTATAAAAGAAGCTGGGAGTTCTAGTTTGTATGAGACTAGATTTATTTTATTTATAATACAATAAGGTCCTCTAAACCACGGAGCCAAATATCAAAATAGAATTCTCATGTGGACGTTTCTTGTTGAGAACCACATCTTGTGTCCTGCCTGAAACTCCTGGGTATTTCACCATTTTTACTTGTTTCCACATATCTCACAAATTAGTCAAGTACAATGTCAGACTAGTAAGTAAAGGAGAAACAGAATTAACTCCAGTTAAATTTGGCTTAAATCCATGATGACACTGAATTGGGGATATTTTTGTCACTGAATTATACAAAAAATTCTGTGCAAAGTCAGCTGTGGGAAGCATGGTAAACTATTGATCTTGAAAGATAGCAATGGTACGCCAGAAGAATTTCTGCACATCCCTGTTACAGTAACTCTTTTGGTTTTCCTGCTAGCCTTGAGATGATAACCCAAAGTGAGATTCAAGAAACAATCAAGTGTGTTGCCAAAGTTCTTCCATAATTTAGACACAAACAGTTAGAAATGAAGGATTGTGGGAAACAATGCAATTTAACAAAATTATTAATTAACATATCAACCAGCCTGTTTGCATTGTGGGTTATTTTACAGTAACTGTGGTTTTCTGTAGCTTGCCCCCCATATTTATTTCTCTAGTCTATATAATTCATAAACTACCTGCTAAAAGGAAGCAATTAAGTTATTGACCTATTTATCAACAACCTCTAGTCACTTCTGTATTTCCAATACCTCCTTTTGTGTGTGTCTTATTTCTTTTATGACATGTTTCATTTTAGGATTAATTTTACTAATTCTCCAAGTTGCTGATATACCCAGTGTGAGAAAGTGAAAAATCACACAGGTAAAAATATAAATAAGGAATCAGGAGATAGATGTAGTATAAGTAACAGACAAATAAGCTGAAAACTAAGAAGTCAAAATTCAGTATTAACTAATCCAAAACGTGAGACAATAATTGCAGTAAAAATTCTGAAGCTGAGAGTCAAAAAAATGACAAACCATAACCTTAATCACAGCAAAAAATCTTTTAGAAGTTATACAATTGTGAACTTACTACACTTTTCAACAAGCATTTTGCTACTGGGAGTCTTTCACCTTTACTTTAACAGGTTTCACTTGTTGACTCTGAATCTGAAAGCTGTTTTCGCCCAGCACATCCTGTGTTTTAGTTATGATGTTCCAGGTCTTGGACAACTAGGGTGACTGGACAGTAAAGGCAGATAACCTTTTTAATAAATACTGGTAATTCCACTAAGGATGCCATTGAGATAAAAGAATTCACCAAACGTTACTAACAACTGTGAGTTGTTTACCTTGTCATTAATAATTTCATTTAAAAATTATTAATTTTTAATTACCAGAAAAAAATCTTTGTTACTGATTACCAGGTCTTATAGGATTCTAAAGCATTATGACACAACTCAGACATGACGGTGCAGTAGGTAGAGGTTTTACTGTTAAACATAACATTGCATTTCAGGACATTTTGTTTGTTAGATTCACCATTACTTTGAAAATTTTGTCAAAGTGATGGACAGAAACGGTGATGCTTTTCAGCATTTAAGAAATAAGTTTGGTCTCGAGAAAAGTGAAGCTAAAATTAAGGAAGGTGTTTTTGTTGTTCCTGAAGTCCGTGAACTGATGCTTCACGATAAATTCAAAAGGAATCTGAAGCCCACTGAATCAGCAGCCTGAGAATCATTTGTGCAGGTTCTCCAGAATTTTCTTTGCACTCAAAGAGCAAAGAATAATGCTGAGCTTGTGGAGAACCTGCTGAAAGCGTATCAACTTATGGGAGCCAGAATGTCACTGAAGACGCATTTTTTACATTCTCATCTCAACTTTTTTCCACCAAATCTGGGCGATGTCAGCGATGAACATGGGGAAAGATTTTATCAAGATATAAAGGTGATGGAAAACTAATATCGGGGAAAATTCACTCGGAGCATGATGAGTGACTACTGTTGGTTCTTGCAAAGAGAGTTTACAAGCGCAAAAGAGAGTGCCTCCAACATTTTTGGGCATGCCAACCTCACTTTTATATTGAGGTAAATTGACATAAATATGCTTTAATGTGTCTCTTGCATCATCTTCTGGTTTGTTTTCAGAATAAACACGTCAAAACAATTTTGGTGGGACATAGTCCAAACTCCAGATATTGTGTTGATGTATTATATTGATATTCAAAAGTGTCAAAACGTCAATGATGTGTATTTCAAAAACCTGACGTACTAGCTTAATTCCAATTTCATATATAAAATCAGTGTAAAAAACTTAATAAAGAGCTGCTCTGAAGTTCCCAGTAGCAAACAAAAAATATTTTTTGTAGACCAGTGTTATTAATGGTGATGGTAGATAATAATAATAATAAGAAGAAGAAGAAGAAGAATTAAACATTTTATTTGTATAGTGCCTTTATAAAGAGTCACGTGTGTGGGCACACTGGATATACCTCTTAACAACCAACTGTCATATGTAAGCAAGAAACAAACAGAATGGTGGTGGCCATAATGGAAACAGAATGATATCACATCATAACAAAATTGAATAACATTAAATAAAATTGCAAATACATATTAAATAATAATGTCAAAGGAATCTCCATGATTCCAAACCCCAAAAGTAGAATTTTCCTAGACCAGATAACAAACATCAAGTTCAAAAATGTTTTACAAATTTGTCCAAATCATGACAATGAGCTGTTCTGGCTTACCTGTGTGTTCGATGTCTCTTCCGGAGCATGTCCCTGGTGGAGCACACTCCTAGTCGCCTCCAGATAATAAAGCAGAACAACGCCTGACTCATCTCAAGTTCTTATTCCCCTCCAGTTGCTGCCCAGTGTTTCTAGTATGGGTAGATGAAGGTAATTGTGGCATTACCACTCAACCCCCATGAGCCTATGCACCCAGGACAGGGCATCTGCTGTTCCATGGAGGTGACCGTAGTGGTATTCAGAAGAAAACTGGCATGGCTGCAAATTTAAGAATCCTCTAGTTTCAATGGAGTTAGTTGCATTGTGTTGGAACATCGTTTTTGTTGCTGTTCTCAAACCTTTTAGGTAATGTTTAGAAGTCTGATAGCACGTCTCCTGTATAACATCTTGAATGGAGAATGGAGAAAGTCCAGTCCAAGTCTGTGGCACCTTTTAATTACCAAAAAGAGTAAGGAGTGGGAGCCGATTCCAATGCTTTCTTTCCTGCTGCATTACTTTAAGTACAGTAAGTACTGCTCAAGGGTCTTATTATACCGTTCTGGTACATCATTGGTTTTGAGGATGATATTCCAATATGTATAGATTTTTTATCTCTAATAATTTATATAGTTATTTAAACAAATCTGAACTGAACTGGGTGCCCTACTCCATCAATATTTTTTGGTATATAATAATGCAAGAAAACATTTTACATTAATGACCCCTGACAAAGTTTTCTACTCTCCCTTTGACATTCACAGCAGTCTTTTCAAATGGAATATTGATTGTGGGAAGACAATGGTACACAAATGGGCCTAATAAATCCCATGAGCAGACAATCAAAGTATGCCACATAATATTGCTTCACTTTGGTGATTATTCCTGACCTATAAAAACCTTCCTGTTTAGTTTTATCCTTAAAAAGATAGGTGTTGTGGTGGTGGCTATAGGCTAGAAGCACTAGGTCTTTCAAAGTATGACACTATCATTTGTGTCCTATTTTGATTATCCTTTACAGTAACTTGATACAACATACTCATTTTGATGGCAAAGTGCAGGCACACTGTTTTGGACGTCCTTGGCTATATTTCTTCATGTAAAACAAAGTCATACTTCAGTGTTTTCAAGGTATCACTGTTCTGCTGATCCACATTTTTGAGCAGACAGGTGCTGTTCTCCTAGGCTATTGTTTGTGTAAATAGAAGATCAGTTTTATTGTCATGTGCACTTAGTTCAAAGAAATTTCTACTTGGCATTTTAGTAAATTTACATTTATAGATCAATGTGCTTTCAACATTAGTCTTAGAATTATTAAAAATGTATGCGTATATTTTTATTTCTAAGTAGCTTAAAAGCCCTTGTTTATTTGTTAGCATAAAGCTTGCTGGCTTTTTCACTCACAAGCAGCCTGTCTTTCTTTCTTGCTGCTAAGTTTAAAACTTCAGTGAGATAATAAAAAGTCAAGGACACTGTCTACTCTGAGAGAACTGAAAAGCCCATTGTTTAAAGAAATACAGCTGCTGAGATTTTAACCATAAGAGTACTAAACAGGCTACTATTTTAGAAAATGTATATGGAGAATTTAAATTTATGTATCAATACTTTCTTATATCAATACTTTTACTCAAGCTAAATTAAAATGTGTTATATTAGCTAGCTTTAAGTCATATAGAAGTCAGTTATTAAAAGCTTATGTCTATTTCTTCCCAGCAGCTAAAAAAACTGCCTGTGTTTATCAGCTCAAGGCCACTTTCTATGTCTGCCTGCTCAGACAGTAGCATGAGGTGATGACAAGCTAAAGATAGCATTAACTATAAGAAAACTTAGCTGTATTGATTTAAGAGATGAAGCTGCCCAAACCTGTAGCCTTGCGATGCTTGTGTAATAAGAAGCCATTCATGTGGGAGGCCCAGTATCTTATGTGTGGGTCCTCCTGATTCTGACTCAATGGTGGGAATTGATCAATAAGCAAGTCTCAGTCACCTGCACAGTGTAAGGAGTAATCTTGGCAAGTTTTTGTCAGATGATGGACACAAGGCCAGGTGATGGGCATTATGTAATGGTGGGAACAACCTTAAGGAGTAGAGTATTTTGCATAAATGATAACAAATGTAATATAAATCAATGCATTTCATAGTTTAAGCACTTGCTCTATGATCAAGTCTCTTTGTTACATTCTTGCGTAATAAAGATTTTTATTCTGCATTCCCATCTGGACTGAGAGATTGCCTCATTTAAAGAGAGAGAGAACTTTTCTCCCAGGCACCATTACTTGTCATTAGCCTCATCTCTTCAAATCCAGTAACTGTTAGGCTGTGAAAGTCCATTTCCTATGGCTCTTCCCATTACTTTCTTCTACCAGATTGTTGCATAGTCACTACTGCAGCCATCCTGCTGACTATCTTCTTCTTCCTCTTTTGGCTGCTCCCGTT
Organism: Erpetoichthys calabaricus; assembly: GCF_900747795.2. Taxonomy (NCBI): domain Eukaryota; kingdom Metazoa; phylum Chordata; class Cladistia; order Polypteriformes; family Polypteridae; genus Erpetoichthys; species Erpetoichthys calabaricus. The sequence goes on from NC_041395.2 coordinate 208,360,816, forward strand.
AGGGGTTGCCACAGCAGATCATCTTCTTCCATATCTTTCTGTCCTCTGCATGTTGTTCTGTTACGCCCATCACCTGCATGTCTTCTCTCACCACATCCATAAACCTTCTCTTAGGCCTTCCTCTTTTCCTCTTGCCTGTCAGCTCTATTCTTAGCATCCTTTTCCCAATATACCCAGCATCTCTCCTCTGCACATGTCCAAACCAACGCAATCTCGCCTCTCTGACTTTGTTTCCCAACCGTCCAACTTGAGCTGACCCTCTAATGTACTTATTTTTAATCCTATCCATCCTCTGACTATGTGATTGTTTATATCTTGTAAACCCTGACTCCAGACCACAAATTAATGTTTTTAAAACTAGTTACGTCTATTTTGTTTATTTTAAATTGAAAGTTATCTTAACAAACTTCCTCCAAATACCTAATAGTGAATAATTGTCCTTCAGAGATCCTGGAGCAGAGCTTTGCTGTCTTTTCACTAGGTTAAAAAACCACCATTCCTTCCTTTTGAGGTATTTTTAAAAAATGTCATGGATTCACTTGATCAGAAGGGGTTATATGTTACCTTGGCTTACATTTCTTGTATTGTTACTGGTTTTATATCCCAAATGTTGTTATGTTAAAAAGTCTTAACACCATCTCCATTACTATTTGCACTCATTAGTTCTCTTTTTGAACCAAAAAGATTGGTTTTAGGTGTTTTGAGACTACCATTTTCTCAATAACATCCTGTAGATGTTATTGAATTGGATAAACATTTCACAGTCTTGCAATTACACAATTCTTGCTTTAAAATGAAGAGTTATTTGGAGGTTTCAAATTTAATAATGGAAATTTGTGTTACTAAAAATAAATGTTTTTTAATTCTGCCATTAGTCATTGGGGTCTAAGGTCTGTTGTAATGATTACAGCTGTAGGTTGGAAACTAATAGATTAGTTAATACTTAACTGGCTCTTACATAATGAATTAATATTGTTTGCTGTCAATATTTATATATATATATATATGTTTAGCATTTCTTTCATTTTGCTTTAATCATTTTTTGAGATTGAATGTTATTACTGTTTTGTTAATTTAGGGCTGTTGTCTTTTAACTCTTGAGATAATAATTCACCTACCTGTTGTCATGACCTCCTTTATTGCTGCTTATCCAGATGAAATTATTAACAGTGACTAAGTCCAGGAGAACTGGATCATAAAAAATAAACTATCTGTGTTGGTCTGTAAATTAGTAGCTGATGGTACCACCCAAGAATTGGATACACACTTTAAAAATGGGCCAGACTCAATGATCATAACACTATATATGTCTGATTTTTGATGATTAAATGGCACAAAGAGCAGACTCTCCAACTTGTAGGTCATGTTGTGTTCTGTCTAGATTTGGTACTGAAGAGTACCATGACTAGTATATTCAATTAAGGATCTTAAACTACGAAAAAGACATAAATGTCAGTGTAGCACGTTATTTTTCATAGACAATGCAACCCATCTTTGGCTTGTTGTGAAGAAAGAAGTGCATTAGACATCACTGCTGTCTTGCAGAAATATTTTGAAAGAAGCAAAGTGTGGAAGAAAAGCTTATTATGCTATAACCTTGTGCAACAAAGAAGTATTTTGGAATTACACTTTTGCTGCTGTAGCAATTAGCTACAATTCTGCCTTTACATGATTATGAAAACATCAAATAAAAAAACACTTTTTCACTTCAACAATCCATGTAAAATGCCGAACAGAAATGTAAACTGAATTGAGAAAAAAACACAATTATACTGTATAATTGTTAATTTTTGTGTTTGTAGAAAAGTGAACATAACATAATTCCATCCATCCATTTTCCAACCCGCTGAATCCGAACACAGGGTCACGGGGGTCTGCTGGAGCCAATCCCAGCCAACACAGGGCACAAGGCAGGAAGCAATCCAGGGCAGGGTGCCAACCCACCGCAGGACACACACAAACACACCCACACACCAAGCACACACTAGGGCCAATTGAGAATCGCCAATCCACCTAACCTGCATGTCTTTGGAATGTGGGAGGAAACCGGAGCGCCCGGAGGAAACCCACGCAGACACGGGGAGAACATGCAAACTCCACGCAGGGAGGACCCGGGAATTGAACCCAGGTCCCCAGATCTCCCAACTGCGAGGCAGCAGCGCTACCCACTGCGCCACCGTACCGCCCTAACATAATTCCGACAATATAAAATTTAGTTTCAAAGATGAAATTGATGTGTCTTGCATTACTCACCATTTTATAACACAGTTGCTAGTATAATGTCTATACTTAGTAGATTATTGAAATTTTTACTGAACTATCCATTCTTTGAATATGTTCTCTGTATTACAAGGTTCTGAAGAGCCCAGGACCTATTAGAGCAGCACTGAATACAAAGTATTATTCATGATTAGACAGTACAGCAGTACATAACAGAGTACACTCACACACATACCCAAAGTCATACATATCAGACCAATCTAGACAGGTCAGGTCATGTCAGTTTGGGGAGCATGGGCTGGTACAGCATGTTGCCGCACCAAGATGAAACACCTCAGGATCCTGGTTGGCAAAACCCCCAGGCAGACATGTGGTCCAGTCCCACCCTCTGGAAATGACCATCAATCTTCCACAGCCAGGTGTTACATGGGCGACCCCTTGGCCTGGTCCACCTGTTCAGGTCCTCAGCAATGAGGATCCTGCGAGCTGGATCACCCTCTGGGAATCGCACCACATAGCCGTAGTACCGTAACTGACGCTTCCTCACAATGCAGATAATGTGCCTCATTCAGGACTCCATGAGCAACCACTCATTCAACAAAGTCAAATCAGCAGTACCCATGGATTCTCTGAAGAGACACAGTACCGAAGGAGTCCACTCTTCATATCAAGTCACTGGATATCATCCAAGTCTTGCAACCATAAAGCGAAACAAGAAGCAGTAGGACTCTAAAAACTTGGACCTCCATCCTCTTGCAAGGATATTGAGAGTGCCACACACCCTTTCCAGTGACCTTACAATCACCCATGCACTCCCAATCCATCTACTGACTTCATAGAAAGAGTCACCAGACACATGAATGTCGCTGCAGAGATAAGTAAACCTCTCAATAAGGTCAACATTCTCTCCTCAGACAGACACACTGCCGATGACTGTACCCAAGAGGTCCATTAAAGGCCTGGATCTTGGAATCTAGACTCTCCATCCCGATTCTACACAGAACATATAGAAATTCGAATCCTTGGAACAGTGAAGCAGCAGCACTATCCACTGTGCCAGCTCATGTTACAATATCCATCTGTTTGTAAACCACTTAATATACTTATATGTGGAAACAGTATTTTATAATAAATAGCTGTCATATGTATGTAGTAGTATAATAAAGTGGTGCTCTGTTGCAGTAGTTTATATTTTTACCTTACTACTCCAAAATTCCAAGTGCAAATTCCAGCCAAGCCACGGTCTATATGGAATTTTCTCATTCCCCATGCCCACAGGGCTTTTCTCCAGGTTCTCCAGTTTCCTCCCATTTTGTTCTCTGATGACTCAAAATTGACCTGGTGTCAGTGAACATGCGTGTGTGAGTGAGGATGCCCCAAGATATACAGATTCCCATCTAATGACTGTTTTTTACTTTACTATATGCAATTGCATATAAATATAATCAGCTTTTAAAATATATGCAAGAACACTTATGTCCCCCCTAATTTTGGAGTCAGAATGTGGATAATTAGGGTCACTGGTATAAAACACTTACAGAGGCTTAATAATATGATATAGCAGGCAATGAAAAAAAATATCCAGCATATCATTGGAGTTTATTAATCAGAATACATCATACAACATTGTGTACCCTTTTTTAATCACCACTGATCTTCATGAGCTATTTACTTGCTGCTTGTGGGTGGGACAGTAGAACTTCCAAGGCTCATGCCTGTCAGTCTTTGCTGTTCAAGATATAGTATGCTGTTCCAGGATTTTTCAGAATAAAACACATTAATTTGTAGGGTGAAAAATGAAACTACTCTGGACTACAAATGCAGAATATCCTAGCAACCTCTTACCTTTTATTTTCATAATTATGTGAAGACTTGGCACTAGTCTAACACTCTTGAAGAGTTCTGCTAGTTTTGAACTCCACTGAGACCTCTGCGGAAGACAATAAAAGCTCAGGCTCATTGCTGTCAATTAGACATGTCTCTTTCTATAGACTTCACCATACTGGAGTATATCTATGAAATACAATGAGTGTAACAAGCATCTTTTTGCTGTTTAGTTTGCTCAAAAATGCAGAAACCTGAGATTATATTTAAAAATATAATTTGTTGTTCCTTAAAAAAAATTAAGTACTAACTTCCCAAATTCACAGAAAGAACATTTCTGATTGCTAGAGCTTCTGGGCCCATGGCAGCTCTGGTTTTAGTTTTTTTAAAAAGTATAAGTTGGTGTTGCTTTTCAGTACACAAAAGCAGGCAACACTCTGTAATCAAAACTCAGTAGTATAAATTAGCAAATCAAATGCAAAAATTCCCATCTGCCATTCTGTGAAGATTATGTAAAAGTGTGTCTAACTCAGAAAAGCCTTGCACAATAACATACATATGTATACTGTGTGTATATATATATATATATATATATATATATATATATATATATATATATATATATATATATATATATATATAAATTAATAGAATGAAAAGTCTTTGAGATTTTATACCAAAACCTAGGAAAGTTACAGATGATTATCAGGTCATGCACATTTCATTTAAGCTGCCTTGGAACTTAGGTTTTTGCTTTGGAACAGTTCAGCAATCTGGCTGTACTGTAGGTGATGCACGAGTACACTCAAATTACTGTTTCTACTTATAAAATGTCACTGTCCCAGTTCAAGCAAGAGTGCAAGGTGAGCAGTTTATAGTAGATGTACTATAAATACAAAAATAAATCAATATTTAGAAAAGCAAAGGTTGTGCAGAGTGTGAGGCCCACAAATATCTGCATTGCCCCGTTGTTTAGAGAGCAGCACAGGCCAGTTGCATTGTTAAAAGACAAGAAGGATCCCAGCCTGGAAAAATGGAGATTGTCTATGTGGTTTTTCAGTGGGACGGGATCTGTTTGTTCCTGGAGCTAGCCATTTCTTTGCTAAAGTTCTTCTATTTTTATATACAATCAAAACAGATATGCAGGAAGAGCAGAAATAACTCTACATATTGGTCTGTGCTTATATTTGGACGGCCATCATTTCTTCCAGTAGTGGCCATTTTACTGAACCACTGTAAATAAATAGCACAGCACCATTAGTTACAAATTGGCATCAGCAATGCAATGTTTCCTGACATGTCTTCTGTTCTAAGGATTCAACTACGTGATGGCCTCCATTTCATGCATTCTTATTTACTGATTGCTTTTGGCCAGCTCTGCTTACCATGAAGGTCACATTCAGTTTTCTTTACCCCACCTGCCAGAAGATAGAGATCTGTTCTCAACAACTGCTCGTCTTAACCACGGCTATTGTCTCTGTTGCCACAAAGCTGTGATTACAGGGTTGTTGAGAACCACAAGCTGCACAAAGCAGTGCAAAAGGAGGCACATGATACAGCACCTACTTTTGAGTTTATGTGCTGTGTAACATTTCTCAGAAGATACAGAAATTCTCATGCACAAGTGGATTTTTGATTATATGAGGCTAATCAGAGCATGGTCGGTGTTGTGTGTACTGTATATGAAATGAGCTGAATATTGAAATGTTCCACAGGATATTTGTTCTTGATAAAAATTGCATTGTTAAAGTCCTCTGTTTTCACAAATCAATCAGTACATGTATGAATGACTGTACACAGTACATGAGTAATATTAGCTAGTTTTAAGTTATACAAGGTCTGATACTGTATAAGAAACACAGTGATTTTTTTTTTACCTGGGGCAAGCAAGTTTTCCATAAACACTAATTTCCAAAATAAAGAGATTTGACATGAGCATTAAGCATGGTGATAGAAAAATATGGCTATGGGGATAGACTGGATAAGGCTGGTGGGTGTATTTGGAGAGCACTTGTCAAATTGGGTCATACCTAAGCAGTAGAGCATTGACCACATTCACCAGAATAGAAAAGTGCAACTAAGGAGGTTCCATCAGCATGAAACAATTTTGACAGGCATTGTGGACAGCTCTTACAGCCTACATCAACCCAATCTGACTGAATCTGAGTAGTATAATTTAAAAGCTCCTTTACACAGTGATTAGGCCAGAAATGCATAACTGAAGTGTTGCTGCCCAGATCAACTACAACTAAAGAAAGATAAGTGGGGGGGTCTCTTAGAAAAAATTATGACAGAACTATGTAAACACCTAATCATGATAAGATCAAACAGTTACAGTGTGTCTAACAAAAATAAGGTGCAGTAGATTTGGGCACTAGGGGGCTTTTATACTAATAAATTGCAATCTTTGTGGCTGGAGAGTTCTTGCCCAGAATGGCCTTTGAAAGCAGGTATACATATGATATGTTAATTGCAGGTTTGATAAAACAATTGAAACATAAATCAGAGTGATGACAGCTTAGCTTATATTGGTGCTGAAATAGAAGAAGCACTTGTTCCGTTGCCCAAGGTCATTCTGTTCAGGCTGATCTGGCCTTCATTGGTACACATGGCAGTGGCTCCCAGTGAGTCCATGGCTTTCTTCCTTCACCATTAGAGAGTGAGCATTGGGTGTTAACCATCCACTGCAATTCTCGATCTGCACTAAACAATTAAATTATTACATTTTTCATTTTTTGTCAGTCTGACAGACAAGCGCATTCAGTGGAGTTTTACCTTGAAGAAAATTCTTATGGATAAAGGTTTCAATTCATCTTTCAAATGTGAGTGTTGCCAGTGATGCATTGCTCAATTTAGTCCTAAGCCATACAGATTTAAAACAAAGTCTACCTAGCTCACTTATGGTAACAGTAGGTCATTGTAGCAATAGTACACCACATTGTCTAACAGTTGCGGTCAGCTTCCAGCAACACACTTCCAGACACATGACTCTGGTAACTTTCCCTATTAAAGATTGGCTTTAAAGAGAGTGACCTGAGCATTCACTTGGGCAGTGTGTCATAACAGCAGTATGGAACTTCTTCTTTTGCTAACGTCACATGCAGAGTTCCTGCCATGTAGAACTTTTAGACAGTCTCTCACCTCTCCTCAGAGGGCTGATTCTCTGTACATACCACTCAAACTATGTGGTCGGCTTTGGTCTAATCTTCCCGATGACAAAAGCCTCCTTAAGGAAGAAGAGGAGTTCAAATCTCCACAGCTCTGCAGGTGAATACCTTCTTGGCGACTTGGCCTTGCAACTTGCCATGAAGCCCGCAGGACCTAGGAGGAGAATGTTTCACCATAATTCTTATAATAAGAAAAAATAATTACATAAATGACTGCACAAATAATGTTATTCAAAATTCAGACATTATGTAATACACTTGATATTACTGTTTTCTGCATTATATATATGTATATGTATATATATATATATATATATATATATATATATATATCACTTTCTTTTTTTTACTTTCTCATACATGAAGTATAGGGAAAGTATTGTAATTGTCCAGATTCGATGTTGAGATTTTGATGAATATCGACATTTTAGACCTCCCTGACTTTCTCGTATACGAAGAATAGGGAAAGTATTGGAATCCTCCAAAAATTCCATATCGAGATTTTGATGAATCTCTACGTCTTAGACCTCCTGAGTCTCTATGTCTTAGACCTCCTGAGTCTGAAAATACCATTTTTGGAATTATGTCTGTGTGTCTGTGTGTGTGTGTATGTAAACATGGTAACTTGAGTACACTTTCACTTAGGTCAACCAAACTTTGCACACAAGTATTAGGTACAAAACGTAGATTTCTATCAACTTTTGGGCTATTTTCACTAACCGGAAGTTGTACTTTACCTTTTATTCATGCAGCTACAGAGTCCAATTTATTCAACTTTACTTTTATACCGGTAGTAATTGTTCAATATATTATTCATTTGATTTGATTTGTTGTTGATGGTTCTTTAATGTACATAATATGTGTGTTTTACATCAGCCATCTAGAGTGCTTAGATCTTCTGGTCAGCTGTCTCTGGTTGTCCCTTGTACCAAGTGTAAAACCAAGGGGTACAGGGCTTTTGCAGCTGCTGCACCTCGCCTGTGGAACTCTTTACCTCATCATATAAAGGAGTCGTCTACAATTGAATTGTTCAAAACAAGATTAAAGACTCATTTCTATTCACTTGCATTCCGTGACCTTCAGTAATACTGATGGTTTCCTCTTTGTGATTATATAACATTACTTCTATTTTTTATGTATATAACATTACTTCTATTTATTATGTATTTTATTTTATGTTCATATATTTTATTTCTATTTATGTTTTATGTTAATTGTTTTGTTTTTCTTTTATTCTATTATTGTAAAGCACTTTGGCCACAGCATTACTATGTTGTTTTAAATGTGCTATATAAATAAATTGACATTGACATTAATATAAAAATATAATCATTGTCTTGCGGTTTACTCCTCAAATATCCATCTCCTTATCTGAGTATATGACAAAGTCTAGAGGAGACCATTCCCAATTATGATCTTACCTGTTCAAAAGGATTATTTCCTCCAAAATCAGGGCGCCTTTTGTGCCCCTGGCTACTGTTCCCTGCAGGATCACCTCCTGTTGCCAGATTTTTCTTGGATCGTTGAAGGAATCTTGCAACTAGAACACGTGTTACTTTTAGGTCCCCAAGAGACTTTGTTCCTTCTTTGGAGAGCCTATGTTGTGCAGCAGGTATGTGTTTTAACATGAGTTTGTTACTTTTACTGGAGTTTTTACGTAAGATGGAAGTAGGAGGTACCAGATGAGTGGCAGGAAGCAAATAGGTTTCAGAGCAGGGAACTATAAGGACAGACAACAAAGGATATAAAACATTACACAGCATTTTAAATACATTTTACTGAACCCCTCACTTGTGGTTTTACAACAATTGAGACTAAACACTAAATATTTCAGAAATAAATGCAATATAAATATCAGCTTTATCAAAATAAATAAAACATTAAAATAACACTTTGTGCAAAGTGTATGTCCAGTAATTCAGCAGATATTTTTAAAATCTTTGTCATTGTTTGGGTGTGTTAATAAAGGACTTTGATTAATAGTAACAAAATGACATTTTCATTTAGTCTACAATATGGCATAGAGGTCAGGACTCCATCTTCTAACACACACTGCACAAAGATGAAATTTCACTGTCACTTTCCATAGAAAAAATCCAGTTGACATTTAAAAAATTATATCTAAGCAGCATCAAATGTGTTGTTCTACTGCAATACATATACTAGCAACATGAAAAATCTTGTATGTAAGGCATTAGATAAAACATAATGGCTGCATTTAAAACAGTCCATTTAAACCATGTGCTCGTTCTCTCTTTCGCTACACTCATAAGTAGGAAGTGAACACCTTTAGTCTTCATATTTTGCATTCTCCTTTAGCGTGGACCTACATCATTTTAGGATAAATGGCTTGGAAAGTGACAGGTTCAGTGTCAGGCTCTGTTTTAGTTTACTGAGTAGCCACAAAATGCTGACTGATGGCCACCTGCCACTCTTTGCCCCTGTTTCTCCTCCTCCTTGTAAATGCCGAGCTGGATACAGACAGCAGACTGCTGTTGACAAGTATATCCTTGGCTAGGCCAGTGCCTTTACTGATAAGATGTTTTTGATATTTTTATTCTCGCATCAAGCAATATTCTAATTTACACTTGATAAACTAACTGCATTGGCTTTACTTCCATGTGCAATGGTATGTGTCATGAAGAAGCCTACTCTGTGTATTGATTCACTAATGAAAGAAGACACATTATTGGTATTAAATGACAAATAATTATTTACCCAATAGTTAGATAAGTGTTATCAGTTTAATATAAACTGCATACATATTTGGTTTCAATCTGCAATGCTATCGAAGCAGCTAGTTTCAGATCATAGGCTATGTGTATGCAAAACCAAACCAATATAGGTGTTAAACTGAAGGAAAAACATCCATCCATCCATCTTCTAAATCCTCTTATCCAGATCAGGGTTGCAGGACAGCTGGAGCAAATCATAGTAAGCATTGATTGTAAGGCTGGAACATTGTCTGGTCAAGGTGCCAGTCCATCACAGGGTGAATACACAGGCATGCTACGGCCAATATAGCATCACCAATTCACCTAACCTGCATATTTTTGGACTGGAGGAGGACACTGGAGTACCCGGATTAAACCCATGTGGATGTGGGGAGAACATACAAGTAGCATCCGTGATACAAACCCCATTCTGCTTACTGTGAGGCAACAGGAAGAAATAACATAATACTACTAAATAATAATGGTAACGAGTATGATCACTCCAGTGATATACACAAGAAAATACACAAGTAAAATGTCATTAAATGATTCTCTGTGACAGCAATAGAACCATAAAGTACATAATGTTTAAATCCAGGAGAATAAGAATGCTATAGCACAGTGAGGGCATTCAGCCGTATTGGTTTGATGTAAGGTAGTTATTTCAGATAAGGAAGATTCATTTTGAGGAAAGGTGGTTCTAGTCACTGATCATAGTGTTGGAGAGTAGTGACATATTGCATGTTGATTATTTCAGACAAATAAGATTTTCACTGTACTCTGTATACTTGGCAATATTAAACATAAGAACCTATGATTTTGCTCATTTTTTTCATGCTGTTGGGTTTAATCACTATCTTTATCTGTCATTTTACGTATAGAGTCTTCAGTCTCTTAAAATAATTCAGGCTGATGCTCAGCTATTAAATTCAAGAAACTAAAACTAATCAATTCATCAGATGGCTTTATTTGTTATTTTTATGAAAATCAATGATTTTCTCAGTGAGATATAAGGTCTTGACTCTGCTCATGATTCTCTTTGTACATTTCTTTTAACTATTTGCACCATTCACACTTAATAATTTTTATCTTTTTTTTTTCTTTCAGCTCAACTTACTCTTTGTCTTCATAGTTCCTAATTGTCCGTTATTTGTTCAGTAGGTAAAGTCTGGATATAGTCAGTTGTCACACATAAACATGTCTACAGTCAATTAATTTTTCTTAATAATGCTGCACATTCCAGAAAAATAGCCCAGTCAGACTGACCTGTGCAAACAATGTTGTTACAATTCGTAAAGTGTTTGTGCAGTTTGCTTAATGTCTGGGAGTTAATGCAAAATTTAAACAAGCAAAGGCATTGAAGTTATAGGAAAGATTTTAAATGTATCTGCTGAACATTAAAATATTTCTGTAAGCCTTGCAAGAGGGTACTGGCCTAGCCAGGCAGTGCCAGGGAATAAAGGGGTATTTTGGTGTAGTGGTTAAGGCTTTGGAATCCAAACCCTGAGGCTGTGAGTTAAAATCCTGCTATTGACTCTTTGTGACCCTGAGCAAGTCAATTTACCTGCCTGTGCTCCAATTGGAAAATCAAAAGAAATGTAACTAATTGTATCATAAATGTTGTAAGTCATCTTGGATAAAGGCATCAGCCAAATAAGTAAATATAAAATAGCAAAGCTACAGAATGTAGACTGGGTGCAGTACTTATTAAGCTAACAAAAGTATTTACTGCAAGAATAGCATGGGATTGACAGCCATTAGAGGGTAAAAGAAGATTACCTGTTAAGTACTGTAAATGTCCCCAGACTAATCACACAAAAGGTGCTAGTCTTTTAAAGATGTCACATTGATTGGGCAGAAAGCCAGGGGAGTTCCTCCAAACTGGATGACAGCAGAATAAATCTGGATGGAATAGGTACAGTACTACTGCAGAGTGTAGATGCCAGATAACACTTATACCACCAAGTGTGGGTGGCTTTTTAATTATGATGTGGAATGAGGGGCTGCTAGAAGAAACTCTACAGAGAAGGTTACAGGAGAGTTTGATGTTGTATCTGTTCCTGAAGATAGTTCCAAGGTGGAGCTGGCCAGAGGGTATTTTAGCTTAGAATCAACAGATGAGTTAGGGAAGGACTCTTTTACGACTGGTTAACTTGAAAAAAACAAAAATACCCAAGTCTTTTATTAGGTTTAGCAATGGAAATATTTATTGTGTGTCTTACAGAATGTTTCTAGTCCTTTCCCTTTTTTATTCATGCAGTAGGTAAAGAAATGTTTTTGTTTTCACTACTGTCACTCTTCATTATTTGTTTACTTATGAATGTTGCCATTTTGTGGGCCCATTTCTTGGTTGAAAGGTGGTACAGTTTCACATGTTGTGACATATGAAATAATCTATGGGATGGTATAAATACCAGCACAAGATTTCACTATCCATCTGTGATTACTTACAACAAAAATTCTTATGTTCAAATCTTTGATTGTGTCTCTTATTATGAAGCCTTGCTATGCTTTTTGACTGTGCTTATTGGTTATTTTTCTGGTTTTGGTATAAATGTACTTTTTGACTCACAATTACTACTCTTTTTCAAACTTTGACTTCGATTCATTTCCTTCTCCTGTGCATTCAAATATTTCTTGCTACTCAGACTATGAGGGAGGCCATAGTTGGATTAGAAAGAAGGAAAGACTAAAATCTTTGAGCTGAGTGAAAAAGACACTTGTAGCATGGTGTTTTGTAGTTGGCAAGTTGGCAAGTCAACCCATCGAGTAGATATGGACAAAAACAACAATATAATGAGACCCAAAGAAATAGTGTGTTTGTTTTCAGTCATTATGTATCCTTTACTGAAATTTAGCTTTGTATTATCAACTATTAATTTCGATTTGAAATATTGTTTTGGTACTTTTGTAAAAGGCAAGGGTGACACACAGAATTGCCACACTTTACAATGTGTACCCTGTCACACACGTGTGTTTAGGAGACAACTAAAGGGCTTGAATACATGTGATTCCATGCCAGACCAGGGGTGGTGAAGTGCACTAATTTTCCCTCTCGATCTTTTGCAGACCATTCTAGGGAAATCCCGCCCGGCTCTGGAGCAGCCAATGACGTCACTTACGGTTCCGGTGTTGATGACATCACTTCCTTCGCTGGCCTTTAAAGCCACCATCTTCTCTCAAGAGAGTCAGTTCTGTTTTGGACTCAGTTGAATGAACATATCTTTGTTTATTAATCAGTTTTGCAGCCGGGAACAATTATACAGGTGGCTGCCATAAACCTTCGCAATGTCTTATGGTCATTTTTGTGACAACCCATTTATTTAATTTCATACCACATTCCATAATTCCTCCATAGTAAATCAGAAGAATGTGGCACAAACCATATTTACAGGGGTGCTACTGGAAGATTGGAAATAATATGTATTTTCTTCATCATGTGTATTGTGCATCTTGCATTCTTGTGAGTTGTACTGTAATTATAATCAGTTACCCATGTTCCAGGATCAAAATGGATTTTAGCCTTCTAGCTTACATTGCCTTTTCAATTTAAATAACTAGGGGGATTTTCCCCTGCTCGCTTCGCTTGCCAACCCCTACATATGCATAATAGAACTAACTGTTTTACATTACAACGAGCAATTAATATTAAAAAATAGTAAAACGTAATAATTTGAAAGTAAATTATGTTTCATGTTGCATTAGAGTTATTCTATATAAATAAAATGTATTATTCGTTGCGTTTTACGATTTTGTTCTTTTTGGATTTGAAATTAACACGCAAATACTTTTTAAACTTACATTTTTACTGTAAAACTTCAGCAAAAACAATTTTATGAATTAAATTTTCGTCAATATCACATTGAATTTTGATTCTGTGTTTGGACTTACATTGTGACAACACAACGTATAACTGCCCATGAGTGAATTTTGTTTCTTTCTCTCTAATAAATAAACTGACTTTTTCGAATGTTTATCTATGTGATTTGTTAATTGTCTTTGCAGAAGCTATTCTAACGGGAAACTGTTAACGTTTTAATATGAATGGCATATCAAGATCTCCTTTGGTGTCTAGTGTTATCCGCGGGAGATGTACTACATTACGTTTCTTGGATACATCCTTCTTTCAACAGTAATTGGGGCAGTGGAAGACCATACTGTGTAAACGGTTGTAGATATTTTTGCAGGATATTATAAGTTGATGTTTTGGATTGCACCTGTATGCTCATTTCTTCTGTTGATAGAAGATTTGGACATAATAAGTCTTCTTTTATTGGGAACATAAGTGAGGAAATTGTAAAAATTTATAAGAGCTAAGATAGCAGGAACTGTGTCTGTGAAAAGCATTTATACGAAGGAGAGGTGAAAGGGTCCTGTACGTGGTTGAATATGGTTGACAGGAGGGTGTGACTTGAAAAAATGTAATGACCAAAGTCTCGTCTCAGGATTTCCTTTTATAATAGAGAGATGTATTCTATACAAACCACATTCATAATAAGGCACATGGCTGTGTCAATGCCTGTTGTGAGAAGTGACCCAAGGCCCAGTTTTGTTGCTGTGGTCTCCCGCATGTCCAGTTCATGGGTAGTATTATGTGTATCACAGCATAATCTCTCAACTGAGACCAAGATCAAAGCTCAAGGCCCTGGGGTTTGCAGGTTTTTGCATGACAGATAGACAATCATAACCATTTTGCATAAATAGATTTCTGTATGTCACAAAGAAAACTATTATTTTTTTGTACTTGCCTTCAGTAAAGCAAGCAAATACATTATACATAATACCATTCACCACATATATTTCACAAAAAAAGATGCAGTACAGTAATGAATAAAATGTGTATTATAAAGCAATCCTTGTTTATTGACTTCAATGTTACTATCAAACAAATTACAGGACAGAACCACAGGCTTACCATCAATAACTCTGCTATCATATCTCATCCAAACCAGAGATTCTGAAATCAGACAATTCTTGGCAGTGAAGACTGCAATATTTTTCATTAGCATCTAGAAGATCTTACACACTGATTCTTATTCCATTTGCCAAAGAGATGTGACCAGGAGTGCAACAAAGGCAAGCAATGTGGGGGCGATTCACAGGAGTGTCGATGTATGCTCAGAGTTACCACCGTACATGGAAGCAGCCCTACCCCCTAAGCTATGGGATAATAGGTGGCATTAGAAATCAAATACTTTTCCAAACTCTTTTATCTGATTCAGCTGTGCATTCTTATCTCAGGAATTCAAAGAGACATTTTTTTTCAATTTCATGTCCTGATTCCTCTGATTCTAGCTTTACAAGATCTATTCATTTTCTTCCCTCTACTAAATTTATAGATCTTGACTTGTGTAATATCACTGGCAAAGCTTTACCAGATACTGAATTCTCCAACAAGCACACGGATGTCATCATCCACCATCTTTGTAGATATAAGCAAGAAAACTATACCCAGACAGGTTTTGAACAGCAGAGGCCATCAAGATTGGTGCAAACCTATACTCAGACAGATTCTGTACACCACAGAGCATCAAGAGTGCTTTCTTAGATGTACACTTTACTTACTTTTCACTAATAAATATACTACCAACTACAGTAACAAGCAGATCTTCAGTTTATTTATTTATTTATTTTTCTATTTATTTCAGCATTGCAGTTGTGCAAATCAACAATAAATATAAGACTGCAAACAGGAATTGAGGTGGAACTTCTAGCAAAGTGGTGTGGCTACAGCAACCTTTTCCTGAGCTTTTTCATTAAGATAAAGAGAAATACTGTATACCCCTAATCAGCATCAATACAGCATTAATAAAAAATGTCAGCTACTTCAGATTTTTTGGATTGGAAATCTTTGATGGCGTATCTTGAATCCACATCAATGGAGCCCAGGATGCTACTGGACCATCTCATCTGGCAAATGGATTTCCCTGCCATCACATAAGGAATAACCATACAGCTGGCTTCTATAAAGCAGTAAAGTAAGTAATGATTGTGTAAGATAAATATAATATATAGAAAACAATAATTCAGAAGAACCCTGTGCATTACATACAGCTATATACATAATGTGTTTTAAAAATATATCTGTGCCATACGTTACATTCAGTTTTTAGGCATCACTTACCCGTATCAGATGAAATCTGGGAAGCCTCATCGCTTAGTCCTTTGCTGCAGGCTGAGGCACTAAAATCTCCTAAAAGATGTGGTTTAAGGTCAAGGCAACAGGAACAAATATTAAATCAAGTAATATGGTAAAAAGGGGATAAAATATTAGATGTTCTAGTGAAAAGTTTGAATGCAACACATAAATTGAACCAATCATACATTTTCCTCTTAATATTGATTTGTGGTTGTACAGGACTGAGCTCAAAATATAAAATTTGACTATGACATGTACCAATGCTGAGGAGACTAAAAAATGTAATTCTGTCATTATCTGAAACTGGTTGCTCAGTGTAAGCAGACAAAGTGTTTACTGTTATGTGTCTTTACAGAGAACAAACAGAATTTTTTCCTTGTTAATTGTTTTGTTTTTGTATTATACCTAAATTTGATCATAATGAATGTGTTAGGTTTACAATAGACATAAGCTGCTATTGTTACCAAATATTTGACATTTATTAAAATGCTTAATCAGTATTTAAACCATACCTGTTTCATTGGAAGTGCTGAGTCCTGGGTCGCTATGAGATCTCATTAAAGGGTGAGGCATGAGTGCCCGTGGAGGTGTTGGAGGCCGGGACTGGTCACTATGCCGCCTCTGTGGGAAAGGTTGGAGCTGTGATGAACCCTGAGAGCTAAGAGATCCTTCAGAATTACGCCGGCTGGGTGTTGAAGGTCGCACTCGGATCTCTGGCACACGAGATGATGAGTTAACTCGGGACTTTACAGAGCTGCCTCCTAGGGTGTCTAGGCGAGTACAACTACTAGCAGGCTGATAGTGCAGCAAGCTGGATCTAAAAGGTGAGTCACAAGCAGAGCTGCTTGGGGAAGAGCACGAATTTGACCGTTCTCCTCTAAAATATCTCTTAGGGTCTCTTTTGGGACTAGGTCGGATAGGCTGCATTACTGATGAAACTGGTTGCATCAACATATCTGTATTCCTTGAGCAGTCTTGGTTCTGATGCTGCTGCAGAGAAGGATTCATAGATCTAAAATTGACATAATCCACAGATCTGAGAGACCCTCCAGCTCCAACCTCCAGCAAGCAGGAGTCTTCTGATGGAGAGCTATCATCGGGAATGTCGATGATCTCTGACATCATTAGTGAGCCACTGTCCATTGACACTGCAAAAAAAGCCACAAAACCAGATTTTGGTGTGCTGAAACTATGTGTGACAAATGCTAATGTCCTTAGAGTTTGTCACACTCTATTTTAAAACCACAAATAAAGAGAAATCCAGATATATCAGCCAACAGTGTCTTTTTCTTTCCATCCAACTATTTTATATCTCACTTATTGAGTTGAAGGCAACAAGAAGGGAGTGCTTATTGCAGCAGCACTAAGCACAAGGTGAGAACTAACACTACATGGGTCACCAGTCCGTTTTACTGTATCCTCTCATCCTCACACTAGGTCAATTTGGAGTTGTCAATTACTCTAATGTTCATGTCTTTTGAATATGTGTATAAAAACTGAGTACCCAAAGAAAGCCCCACAGACATAATAAGAATGTGTAAACATCACAAATCTGAACCCAGGACACAGGAGTCATAAAGTATCAGAATCAACCATTGAATTAATTTACCTTCTCCACTGAACACGGTAGATGTAATTCTCTCACAAGATAGTTCATTCACAGGTGCATCAAACACAGTTGCCTGTAAATAGATAAATGTGATTTTAACAGGAACAAATTTGGACAACTAAAATCTAGCATTTAAAACAGCTGGCTTCTGTAAAGCAGCAGAGAGCCAACCAAATAGTGCTGCTCCTGGCTAGAGACCCTATACAAGCACCATCAAGGTAGACCATCCTAGGTCCCCCAGTATATCACGAGACTATGTGTGGGCCCACCTAAACAGAACCATTATATACTGCTCAAAAAAATTAAAGGAACACGTTTTAATCAGAGTAGAGCATCAAGTCAATGAAATTTCTGGGCTATTGATCTGGTCAGTTAAGTAGCAGAGGGGGTTGTTAATCAGTTTAAGCTGCTTTGGTGTTAATGAAATTAACAACAGGTGCACTAGAGGGGCAACAATGAGATGATCCCAAAAACAGGAATGGTTTAACTGGTGGAGGCCACTGACATTTTTCCCCCCTCATCTTTTATGACTGTTTTTTCACTAGTTTTGCATTTGGCTATGGTCAGTGTCACTGCTGGTACCATGAGGCAATACCTGGACCCTACAGAGTTTGCACAGGTAGTCCAACTTCTCCAGGATGGCACATCAATATGTGCCATTGTCAGAAGGTTTGCTGTGTGACCCAGCACAGTCTCAAGGGCATGGAGGAGATTCCAGGAGACAGGCAGTTACTCTAGGAGAGCTGGACATGGCCGTAGAAGGTTCTTAACCCATCAGCAGGACCGATATCTGCTCCTTTGGGCTAGGAGGAACAAGATGAGCACTGCCAAAGCCCTACAAAATGACCTCTAGCAGGCCACTGGTGTGAATGTGTCTGGCCAAACAATCAGAAACAGACTTCATGAGGGTGGCCTGAGGGCCTGACATCCTCTAGTGGGCCCTGTGTTCACTGACTGGCACTGTGGAGCTCGATTAACATTTGCCATAGAATACCAGAATTGGCAGGTCCACCACTGGCACCCTGTGCTTTTCACAGATGAGAGCAGGTTCACCCTGAGCACATGTGACAGATGTGAAAGGCTCTGGAGAAGCCGTGGACAATGTTATGCTGCCTGTAACATCATTCAGCATGACTGGTTTGGTGGTGGGTCAGTGATGGTCTGGGGAGGCATATCCATGGAGGAACGCACAGACCACTATAGGCTAGCACCTTGACTGCCATTAGGTATTGGGATGAAATCCTTGGACCTACTGTCAGACGCTATGCTGGTGCAGTTGGTCCTGGGTTCCTCCTGGTGCATGCCAATACTTGGCCTCGTGTGGTGAGAGTATGCAGGCAGTCCCTGGAGGATGAAGGAATTGATACCATTGACTGGCCCCCACGCTCCCCTGACCTAAATCCAATAGAACACCTCTGGGTCATTATGTTTCGGTCCATCTGAAGCCGCCAGGTTGCTCCTCAGACTGACCATGAGCTCAGTGATGCACTGGTCCAGATCTGGGAGTAGATCCCCCAGGACACCATCCATCGTCTCATTAGGAGTTTGCCCCAACGTTGTCAGGCATGCATACAAGCACGTGGGAGCCATACAAACTACTGAGTACGATTTTGAGTTACTGCAATGAAATTTTGGCAAAGTGGACTAGCCTGCCGCATCATTTTTTCACTTGATCTTCATGGTGTCTTTGAATTCAGCCCTCTGTAGGTTGATAATTTTCATTTCCATCAAATGATGTGGCATCCTTTCCTTCCTAACACATTACCCAGTCCATATCAGTATAGATATCCAGCATGATTTTTTTTTCAATTGAGATCTGATGTGTTTTCAAAGTGTTCCTTTAATTTGTTTGAGCAGTTTATTTACCCTCATGTACATTTTCTGTATTCTTGGCAAATGTGTTTGTTTTTGGTCTTATTAATAAAAACATATTTGCTGTTAAAGCTACTATACTGCCTGTATTTTTTAAGACATAATACAAATTAAATAGGCATTTCGAAAACAGCCTGTATATTTTTTTTTAAATAAAAGTTACTTTTACTAGTGCTTGAATTTCTTAATCATAACACAAAACAAGTAAGCATTTTATAGATAAACAAGCATTAATTATGAAAATACAGAATCTGCCGTTGCATATATTTTTGATAACAACAAAAAGCTGCTCACTACACACTTGTCTTTAGTGTTACTTTTTTAAATTCAGCATAAAATAATTAAGTATTTCTGAAATTAAAAAATCAAAAGTAATTTTTAAAATGCAAAATTAGTTGCTGTAGACATTTTTTCAAAAAGAGCATTTTCCTCTGCAATAGCCACATTTGACATGGGCAGAAATACAAATGGGTTTTCTTTCCACATACAACAATAAAGTGAGAAAAAAAGACAAAAAAAAATGTGTACGGTACAAGCCATGGAAGGGCAGCCAGCACTGACACCAATGCAGCTTTAAAAAAGTGATTGCAGTGGCGGCATGAAGTCAAATTACCATCAAGCTAAAACACTAAAGTTCTTTATGGCAATCATGCATGTCAACTTTTCACTTTTCTTTGTTGCTTCATTACAAGGAGCCTGTTTCAATTCACACTGCAATTCATAAGCTGCAACGTGCTGTACTGCACAGATAAACATGGAGGCACGCGCTGATACAGCACATTGCTGCACCCACCATATGACAAACCAACTCAGGACCCCAGGTTAGGACCTGAGTGCAGCCATGCAACGAGTGACATGAGTGACCGTATACTCAAAAACTATCATAAACTATTAAACATTAAAACATGAGATAATTTTTTTCTCGACCATCACTAAAAACTACATGGGGTAAGTAACATATAAGAAAATATATAATTTCTGTGTGGAGCATTCCTTAAACTACACTCCTATCAACAAGACCTAACACCTACAACAATCACAGAGCATACCTTCAGTCAGCCAATTATTTCCTGTGCTGCTTATCTGCATTCTCATTTCCTGAGACAAGAATCCTGCATTCAAGGATTTAAACAGGGTTTAAGTAGATATCAGTTTGTGACAACCTGTTTCTGTCTGGGCACAAATAATTGAAGTTAATGTTGCAAGGTTCAAGCACATTTCTATCTGCTGCTTTTTGCATACATTCTGCTTTGGACAACCCAAAGTCTACCAGCAAACAAATTACTATTCTAAACCTCCACCACGATTCGTATCCTAGGTGCACTATGCATGGAGTTAGCATGTTTTCCCCTTTCTGCACTGGTTTCCTCTGGGTGCTGTGTTTTCCTCCCACAGTACAAACAGCCATGCAGGCTAGGTGAAATGGAGTTGTTAAATTGGCCCTAGAGTGTGTGTGTGTTCACCCTATGATGGACTGGTGCCATGTCCAGGCATTGTTCCTGCCTTGTGTTCTGTGCTTGCTGGGATAGGCTCCAGCTTCCCCACATCTCTTCTCTGGATCAGTAAGTTAGGAAAATTGATAGGCAGATGAATGGATAAACCTCCACACATCCATTCATTAGCAAACCTGCTTAATCTTATTAAAGGCCAAGAGTTAATCCAAAACAGCACTGGACAGGTGTCCACTGCAGGGCATGTTCACAACCACTACAACATTCACTCACTTGGAGTCAATTTAGACTTGTCAACTGCCTTAAGACATATGTATTTTAGCATATGAGAAGAAAATCAGACTGTCTGAAGAAAAATGCTTAGAAACCAGTATAATGTGAAAACTTCACACAATGATGACTAGGCTGGAATTTGAACCAAGTCTTTTGAGTTTATGAGGCATGAGGGAAAAACAATAAAAAAGATTAAAGGAATTTAAATTTACCTGGCTCTCTGCTCTTTGTCCCATCACTGCTTCATATGGAGGAGGGAAATCCGTAGGGTATAATGGCACAGGACTTTCCATTGACCCATTATAAGTGATGCTGGAGAGAAAAATATCAGTCATGGAGAATACTGTAAATAAACACAATCAAATTGTTTGATATTTGTACTCAATATTACATTTATAGTCTGCGTTTTTGTTATGTGTGTACAGTATGTGAACCTTTTTTGAAAGTTTTCCACATTATTGAAAATTAAACTTATTTTTCACTCAAAATATTGAAAGAAATATTTGCAAAATATAACATTTTCTTTATTACTATTGAAAATTCTGGTTTATTTATGATTGGGTGGGTAATAAGAGTCAGTCAGTCATTTTCCAACCTGCTATATCCTAACACAGGATCACGGGGGTCTGCTGGAGCCAATCCCAGCCAGCACAGGGTGCAAGGCAGGAACAAACCCCGGGCAGGGTGCCAACCCACCGCAGGGCACACACACACACACCTACACACCAAGCACACACACCTAGGGACAATTTAGGATCCCTGCATGTCTTTGGACTGTGGGAGGAAACTGAAGCACCCAGAGGAAACCCACGCAGACACGGGGAGAACATGCAAACTCCATGCAGGGAGGATCCAGGAAGCGAACCCAGGTCTCCTTACTGCAAGGCAGCAGCGCTACCACTGCGCCACCATGCCGCCCTGGTAATAAGAGTGATTTTCCTTATTTTTCTTTGCTATATACAGTAAGTCATCCTGAGCCTGCATCCTGTCTGCCTACTGAATATGCTGTATATTATGAATTGTGATCTTGGAAATCTGAATGCTATTTTGTGTGTTTAGTTATATCCATGTGTATTTATGGGGCATCTATATTGAACATTTTTATTTTTTCTATTGTCCACATTTCATTGAACTCAATAAAAAAAATAATTTAATAAAAATACCACTGCAAAAACACAAACAGCCCAGACATTATACTGCCTAATGAGCAACTGTTGAGGATCGAAACACATCATAGATAATTAGCTTTTTAATATGAACATGGGGCATAAATGAAAATATCGACTTGATGATATTTTGTGTAGGTTCGGTGAGTAAGGATTGTTGATCTATGTTGGGCTGAATGAACTATTGTTGTTAAAATTATTTTTGTGTTCTACTTTTTAAACAAACTAATTAAAATAAAATGTCAGTGTAATTTTATTTTGTGTTATCACTGTGTATATATTTTCTTTTTCTGTTTTGGTGGAGTCTTCAGTTATCCAGGGCTTTGAGACTGCTGACTCATCCCTTCTGGGATATGGGTTCAGTTCTGTGTTTGGTCGCTTTGTATGTGGATTTTGAACCTTTTTGTTGTGTTTGTCATGGTTTCTCTGGGTACTCCATCTTCCTCCTCCTTCATGTTAAAAATCTGCATATTACAATAAATTGATTTGTCAAATCTAGACTTGGCCCTTGTATGGGTGTATGCATGAGTGTGCTCAGCAATAGACTGCCATTTTATTTTGATGCTACTAAGTTAGGCTTCATGCTGCACTGTAATGAAACAGACAAAGTCATAAAATTAATGGATATTATTGGGTGTTCTAGATCGAAGATTTACTACCCTGGTCCAGTTATAAAATAAAGCCTTAGCAGCCAGAAGGTGTTAAAGCAAGGTTGGAATAGTCTTGTTCTAGGAACAATTAACTAATATGGTTTAACCTTTGAATGGTAGTACTTCTCAATATTCCAATAATCATAATATTACTTCATTATGTGACCATTTTTAAATGTACACTGTATACTGGGTATTAGGATTTTTTTGTGTGTGTCACACAATATGTCTGTATGTAGGTCATGAGAACAATTTATAATTTAATGTGTGACTCACTAAATATACTTATCATGGATTGAAATTTACATAGCCTGCTATTAAAACCTAAAATGAAAGGACAACCAGTAAAAAAAAAAAGCTTATGTCCCAGGATACCTCTGTGCATCAGTCTCTGAGCTGCAGGTGTACTCTGGAGGGTAGTATGGTGGAGGAGGTACAGGTGGTACAAACTCTTCAAAGTCCATTATATTATTTAGGAATGCATCTTGTGGAGTGGAACATTCTGGGTTCACTGAACGGGAGCGATGAGGCACCAGCTGTAAAAGAAAAGTTGATTTTCAGGAATAAAAGGTAATCAATAAGTGCTCCATATTCTGCTTAACACCCCTTCTTTACTGTCTCCAACCTACAACTAGATATTATTCTGTAATGCCATTCAGCCAATACTCACAATGTGCAACAGGTCCAGTGAGAAGATGTGGATACAGCAAGTAACAGTGGACAAAGTACAGATGACTGTGGAAAGAATGCTGAGGCCACAAGCACTGAACAGCAGGTCCTAGGGGGACATATACAGAGATGCTTACAAGAAATGATACAAGTGATGAGATGAAAGCTGACACAACACCACTGTCTAATATCTGGATCACCAACAAGAAAGCAAAGCTCCAAATGAGGCAGGTTCATGCATTTATTCATGTATCTATGTTATATAAAAGGCAATGAGTAATGATAGTTTAAATTATTTTGTATCTTAATGACTCTGCTACTTACCCTCATATATCCTAGAATACTAGTTTATGCTGCCAACCTATTATAAACCACAGATCACCTGATGCTAGACTGCTTATTAGCAATCTGACCTTGTAATTTTCTGACAACTATCATGATGGTCATTTTACTTTATGTCAAGACTCTGATGGTCAAAGGCAACACTCACTGCCACCAGAGCTGGAATAATGAAAAAATGAGGCAGGCAGCTGAAGCACACAGAAATATGATTAAACAAATACGGTAATCAAAGGAGCAGGCAGGTCAAAACTTGAGAGATAATAAATAGTTTGAAAAACAAAAGAAGCTGAAGGACTTCTTTTTGAAAGAGCACTGATCAGTTTCGGGAGACTACCTCCAAGTTCAAATGAGTTTAGGTAATACTGGAGTAACTGCTGTTGTCTACAGGTTGTTGAAAGCAAGAAGTAGGTCAGAATCCAGGACATTACCATTGTACCAGCTATATCTATTGTCATTCACATAGCTACTTTGTTTTATATACAGTATTATGCTATTGTGTCAGCTGTTTTTTATAGAAATACAGCTGCATAGATGAGAAGTTACCTTAAGAGCCACTCGCACAGTACGACAGTCTTTGTAAGGATACAGCTTGAGAGTTTCTCCTATTGGACCACATGTTGAGGTCTGAGGGGGTTTAGAAAAAGTCTGACAACAAATACAGACTCCTTCCTTCCCAATATTAGGCTGAAAATAGAAAAATACATCAAAGACTAGAAAAAAGATCATCAGTAAAACCAGAATAAATGTTTTTTTGTTCAATTTAGTAGGTGCTCTATGTAAAGAAGTAAAACATTGAAATGTTCACTTTGACATGGTTTATTTCTTGCATTTCTGAATATATCATATAAAATACACAAGCAGTTCAATATCAGTTAATTTTAACAAATCAGTATACAAGTAATAAACAAATGAGTGAATCTTAACTAATACATTATACTGTATATACTGTACATACAGTATAAACCACAAAACAAATTGTAAGGATCAATTCAATGACCCTTCAGTGAGGTTTCCATGTGGACTGCAGTGTTGTGGCCCTCTGTAACACATTTTGACTGTACAACAGTGGATTTGCTACTCCTTTGGGACTGCTGATATGAACTTGGGTC
Organism: Erpetoichthys calabaricus; assembly: GCF_900747795.2. Taxonomy (NCBI): domain Eukaryota; kingdom Metazoa; phylum Chordata; class Cladistia; order Polypteriformes; family Polypteridae; genus Erpetoichthys; species Erpetoichthys calabaricus. Next base: position 208,386,021 of record NC_041395.2, read on the forward strand.
ACAGAGTTGATCCTTACTGCATTGTGCATAAATGGCTATAATTTGTTTTGTGATTTATATGTATTACTAAATATTACCTCATTTGTTTATTAGTTTTTTCTATGTATATACAGTTAATTGATATTGAACTATTTGTGTCAATAGTTTTTGTTTAAACTTAGCAGCTCAATTAATTCTTTATTAACAGTTGTATATTATTATATATATGTCATATTTAAGACTCATATTGATACGATTATGTCAGTTAGAGGAATTATATTGAGACAGTTACATTCGTTCATGTAATTTAATAGTAAGAACATATTTAAACTGCTACGTGCATGTCTAGTTAGCACAAGTGAAATCTCAAAAGTTAGATTAAAAATAAACATAAGCCTGAACAGTATAAAGGCTATAGAGAGCAAAAATACAAAAAAACAGATATACACACAGTCACCATTTTTAAGTGATGTGAACAGTGCAAAGAAAAATGCACGCTAAAGAATTTTTTTTGCAGGTACTTTAACATAGTAGTACAGAATTAAGATGAGAAATGTCTAATTTACAATAAAGAAATCTGAAAATCAATAATCCGCTTCTAACACATAAGATGGGACATGTATAAACTGAATATTTTAAGAAATAATAGGACTTGGGATTCATATTGTTGTGCATCTTGTTTTGCATTTTATACGTTTCAAAGCTAATACAAAATTATTATAGACTTTTTCCAACCACCTCATTTTCTGATTACTACAAAGGATGTAGAGAAAAGAGGGTAATCTGGTTAAACTTTGAAATAGGCATCATAGGGACTTTATGTACTGTACTTTTCTGATTCACTGATATGTATAAATGAATATTGCAGTGATCTAAGTCTTTGTAATGGAAAACATTCTATGTAAGAATTAACTTACTGTATTTCAATTCTCTTTCTGATACTCTTATTCATTCTTAAATGAACATATAAGGTCCCGTTAATTTCTAACAATTAGACAATAAAAAAATTGGAGCTGATCACAAAAGCGAAGAAACTGTGAATGCACAGCATCACAGGAGAATCCTTAATAAACTTAGTGTAATTGATGCTAACACTTGAATAACTTTTCACCAAGCAACTTACCATCTGACAGGCTTCAAGAGACTTGACAAGCTGTGCATTCTGACATGACAAGATTGACCCAGCCAAGCTCAGTATCACACATACAGCTGACAACAGCATGAACAATGACACCTAATTAGAGAAAGTGACAGAAATCATCAACTACTGTTATCACCTAGCAATTTGAAGAACAGGATAATCAATTCATCGCTCATTTAGGGTAACAATTTACCTCAACACATTTTGCAGTAAAGTATCAGTGTTGATAATGCCAATCCTTTTTTTTCATGCTCAACTTTGAATTGCAAGGAGCATTGACAGAATATTAGTCAGCCGCGAAATACAACACCTGTATGCATGAAGAAAGACTATGTGGATATGACAGCAACATGTAAAGTTAGTAGGAAAAAACACTGCATTGCCTGTTACTTAATGACGCCATTGCAACTATCGTTGCAGGGATTAGGAGTTTCAGTACGACACAAGCCACCCACTTTTAATAGCTTCAGATCTGGAAATCAGTCTGTAGGATATAAACCCATACAGCAAAATCTCACAACAATATTTTTAGTAGTGTAACATAAATCAGCATTAATAAGCCTACTTAGTTAAAATGGTCTTGGTCAATGTCTGTGTGGACTTTGCATGTTCTACCTCTTAGTGTATTTTATCTGGGTATGCAGCTTTCCTATAATACGTGTTATGGAATTCACAATAATCATTTTGAAACTAAGTGCACTATGTTAAAAGTAAGTTGGAGTCTTCCTTGTTTACATGTTTTTGCTCAAATGAACTGCAAAGGACTTCTAAATGGACTTGGGGACATTCCCCAGAGCTGTCTTAAACACAAAATAGTGCCGTGAAACCCCATGAAGAGCAATTCACTGTGATGCTGTTTTAATCCAATGTATTTTGTATATTTTCCTTTTAATGTTATACACATTTTATGTCATTGTTATCTAAGAGTACTGTATAATTGACATTGTAATCTTAGTTTAAAATAACTGGATAGACTATAACTCATGCTAGTTAAATGGCAGTAAAGGGATCTGGAGATACAACAGATAGCACCCTTAACAAGATAAATTGCTACACATGTACTTTTGTGATCAAAGCTTTTAGGAACAGCTGTCCATTACTAAAGTAGCAAGCCAGTTATCTGTGTGTAATATAACAAGGAACAGAACCCCACATGGCCCTTTGGCATAAAGAACAAAACATCTGAGAAATGAGAGAGAACAACTTAGACAAACAGAGACTCCATTCCATGCTGAATCTAAAAGCTGCACAAGATAACTTCTTCTCTGACACAGATGTTACCTTTATCTTTACAGATATTATTATTTAAGATACGTGAAGTTAAAACAAGGGGGAATTTTATTAAGTCTTTATATTAAGACTTTGCTATAAGTCACTATTTTCTATAATTGAATTAATTTGGTATTACTCTATTTTAATAAGTTCTACTTTGCTTTTAAATTTTTGTACTTTGTCTCTATATATCTTGAGGGACTGAAGTATAAAAAAGAGACAGGGCACCTGATGAGAGGAGATTACCATTTCCTTTCAGGGTTAGTAGGGTGATGGAAGATGCTGTCAACAGAGGTTACCATGGGGCAAATAACATTCATTGGGGAGAAGCATTGTCCAAAGTATATTAGCCTCTGTGTATATATGATATTCTTTAGGACTGGGGTATATCAGCTGTTACCACTTGGTTATATCAGGGGACACTCCTAGGTTGTTCATGCTAAACCCAGTGAGTCCCTATTTGGTGAACTGAGGAATGATAGGCTGCACAGGCATCACTTATAATTAAGTGCTTAAATGGATAGAGTCTGTGTGTGTGTGTGTGTGTGTTAAGCTTGGGGTGTGAGGATAGACTAGCCCATAAAGAACTTGGGAAGTTTCTCTAACCCCACAATAATACAATGTGCTTTAGGCTAATTGGCGACTTTAAAGTGGCTTGGTGAATGTGTATATGAATGTGCATCCATTTAACTGAAAAGTGTAATGAAAAGAAGGTTTAATGAAAAGAGCAAAAAAAAAGGATGGGTGGCTAATTTAACAATCTAGAATTTGAATAAGCATCAGAGCTTTGAAATTTGGGCAATCATTATTCATTCACTTGCATATATTTTGAATAATCATATTTAACTGAACAGTGTTGCAGGTAATCACAATCTTGCTTGAATTACTTTTTGCTGCACTCCATGTTTCACAATTATTCCTGCCATGTGTATGTATCCTACTGTATGTAGTTCACCTATTCCTTATAAATTACATTAACTCAAACTGAGGCTTATTATTATCTTCAGGAAGCCTGAAAGAGCACTGATGTTAGAACCAATAATATTCCTTACTGAAAAAGTTTAGAATGCATGGAAAAAATCTAGCTCTTAGTGCTGTTTTTTTAAAGGATGCAAGCCTTCTTTTCTTCTAGACATTGATCTAAGATCACAATGGACACAACATACCATTTGTAATTGACAGCATCTTAGTGAACATTTCCTTAAAGAAATCCATAAAGTACTGGTGTGTGCTCTTTATTACCTATTTATTTATTTACTAGGTGAAGTAATATGCATTATCCGTATATATATCTGTTTAATGTGTTAAGGTAAAAAAGCAGATATTTATGGATTTACATCATAAGTCGAAAATGTATTATATTTGCATATAATTGGATTCCATAATTGCTGTGTGTGTGGTTTCATAAAACAATGTTTAATCAGACATTAATAAACTGGATGGCTTGTTGAATAATTGAATCTATGGACTGTAGAAAGCACTTACAGTAGGGGGCCCAGGGGAGTGGTTATTGGGGTTCATGAATATTGCTGCAGATCTCCGCATTGTGACATGACTGGAAAGAGCACAAGTGGTGGTATTCGATAATGTTATAAAGATGATTCCAAGCTGATTTGTTCAACATTCATTTGAAATGGCTACAAATCACACACTCAACTGGCGTCAAAATGTAAAATTTTAAGGCCTCGTCAATAAATGTCTACCACCAAGAAACTGTAAAGGTTACTAACATTGTTCTCCGTCCTCTTTCTACCATATTCTGAACAGTGACTTGGCATGTGCCAAAAAATTGTGTTTCCTTCTGTTTCATTGTGGCTTATCTCTATCACAATCTATCACACTTAGTAACAATATGCATGTGTATGATAGCATTGCCAGTATGGTGTTGTTTTGATAAAAAATGTAATACCATCAGTTCATTTCAGAGTTATTATCATGTGCATACAGTGCAATGAAATTCCTATCTGCATGTTAGCATGCAGGATACCACTATCCTTGTCCATCAGCCCGTTTCTCTCTGCTGGTTATGTATAATCTCCATCCATCCATTATCCAACCTGCTATATCCTAACACAGGGTCACGGGGGTCTGCTGGAGCCAATCCCAGCCAACACAGGGTGCAAAGCAGGAACAAATCTAGGACAGGGCGCCAGTCCACCGCAGGGCACACACACACACACTAGGGACAATTTAGGATCGCCAATGCACCTAACCTGCATGTCTTTGGACTGTGGGAGGAAACCAGAGCACCCGGAGGAAACCCACACAGACACGGGGAGAACATGCAAACTCCACGCAGGGAGGACCTGAGAAGCGAACCCAGGTCTCCTTACTGTGAGGTATGTATAATATAACATCACAAAATAATAGTTTGTGGTGAGCGAACCAGCCAAGATTCTTCTAGCATACAGTTTCATGAAATTAATGTTAAACTTTGTTTTCTTTGTTTTGCATGAGAATCCTGCAAAACTAATTAAAAAGAGTGTTTTGGTGTTTTAAAAGTTTTTTTTTTGGGGGGGGGGGGTTGAAAGAAAGGAACATTGCTCCTTAAGGGTTTGGCAACAGTGTACACCCTTTTAGGATATTTCTCAAAAGGGTCCATATGTAAATAAACAGGAAAAAGTAATGTTTTGTAAACTCAATATGTTTAAACACAACACCATGATGATACCAAATGACACACTCCTAGACAAATGCTGTATTCTAGCAAGACAATAAAATTGTTATCGTAATTAGTTTAGAAGAAAATGTTGTAGAGAGGCTCTAACATTCACAAGCTTTTCTTTGTCTTCAGGCAGAAATAATTTTAAGATGAGCAAAAATCAATGTATTGGTTACTTACCACTCTAAAATTTGCCTTTCACATGCTGTATGTCTTTGACACCATTATTCTTACCAAATTCTTTGGACTTGTAGACACCTATTAAGTAACAGCCAAATGTTTCAGGTTTTACTCTTTTTTATTTTTAGATATTTTTGTCTAACTGTATTTTGTTAACTACTATGTGTTGGAGCATATGATGAAGGTTTTGTTGACCCTACTGCTTCTATAATACCACTAAGTGAAAAGGGACAAATAAAGGGTTATACATTGTCACGCACGAGCGCATGGGGAGCAGCTTAAGGACCCGATTCGCATCGCGACAAGTTGTGCCAGGGGACAACAGCAGCGTACTAACCTCTCTCTTTTTATTTCCTCAGAAAGAACGAGGCACCGCCGTCATAATACCGCCCAGACGACTCAAAGAGCCGCCACACTTCCGGGTTCCTTTCTTCCCTCTGGTCCCCCACTGATGATGTCAGCCTCTCATCCACCACCACATTTTACCCAGCATCCCACATTCTAATTTCCGGTCCATCTCCCTATCCTTCAATGTCTTTTGAGTTTTTGGAAACAATTGACCTGATTTTTGTGTTTCAGTATACGGGGCTAAAAACCCAAACCTTTATGCATGTCTGTCTTGTTTTACAGTGGCGTAGTCGGCAGGATAGAAGCCCGAAGAATGTCAGAAGGGCAGGACCCGAACACAGTCCTCACCACATTGGCAAATGAGCTCCAGGCTGTCAAAATGGATCAGGCAGCCACGAAGACTCAGCTCGCTGAAACTAAGAGGCGGCTGGCGGTGGAAGAAGCAGTAAAGCCGGAGCCTGCACAGCCTCCACCACCTCCGATCGTCCCTCTCACAGAGGCAGATGACATAGAGTCATACCTCTCTATCTTTGAGAGTATGGTGACAAGGAACCAGTGGCCACGGGCGGAGTGGCCGTCCATCCTGGTTCCCTACCTGAAGGGCCCTGCGCAGCGGGCCTATCATGATCTTCCCAAGGAGGAAGCCGCCCAATACGACCTCCTGAGGGCCGAGATATAAAAACGCTACTGCGTAACCTCCGGCCAGCAGGCGAGGGTATGGCGGCAGTGGATGTTTGACCCCGAACTCCCGGCTAGAGCCCAGGCATTCGAATTCTGGGGCAAGCTTGGGCGCTGGCTACAGCCAGATATAAACCAGGCTCGCCAGGTGGTTGAGCAGGTTACCTGTGAGGGGTTGGTCCACGCAATGCTGGACTACCTCGCCCAGCAGGTCCAGAGACACCCATTCAAGGGCATGAACGGCCTTCTGGAGGTCCTGGAACCACAACTGGCGGTAACCCAACTCTGGGTGTCTGAGAAGCCGGCTCGCAGGATCCGACAGGGACGTGTCGCCACCCCCAAGCCCACCCGTTGCATCGTGGAGGCTCTGGCTAAACCTACAGATTGGGTGCCTGCCCCGCCGCGCTGTTTCAAGTGTGGCGAGGTGGGGCACATGCTCCCCACCTGTCCCCTTAAAACAGAGCCAATGGACTGCAACTGGGCAAAAGGAGAGAGGTACTGTGCTCTGTTGAACCCTCTGGCGGTCACAAATACGGGAGTGGTGTTGTTGAATGGGCACTCAGTGGTGGTGTTGTTTGACTCCGGGAGTAACATTACTATTGTTACTCACCGTTATGTTCTACCGCAATAGTGGGTTACTTAACGAACGAACGTAACTTGTGTACACGGGGAGACCAGATCTTACTGGTCCGCAAAGTGCTTTAATAATAATAATAATAATAATTCATTACATTTATATAGCGCTTTTCTCAGTACTCAAATTGCTATCCACACAGGGAGGAACTGGGAAGTGAACCCACAATCTTCCACAGTCTCCTTACTGCAAATATAACCTGGGAAGGGAGTCCTAAACAACTGCTAGCCGCTGTACTGCCTGAGCCCCCCTTTCCAATTATCTTGGGACAAGACTGGTCGGAAAGTAAACGCGGTAGAGCTGTCGCCACTCCTACACCTATGTTGGGTCTGACTATGGAGGGTCAAGGGGCCCTCCCATCTGCTTCCACACTGTGTTCCTCGGCAACTATTGATGACGTGCAAGGCCCAGGGGAGCTCTCTTCAGCGACAGACCTCGACCTGAAAGTGCAACCATGTAAGGTTCCGGGGCAGGTGAGCACTCCCACGGACCAGACACCTGACCCGCTCGCCGGCATGGACTTTCAGTTTCGGTCTATGCCGGCGTCATTTAAAAGAAAACAGTGGAACGATGATTCCCTGAAGTTTGCCCTGAATGCCATCGTGTCCGCAGACAACATATTGTCAATAGATTCCACACCACCAGGACCCTACTTTGTTTTAGATAATGACCTGTTGTATCGAGTTGTGGAACACGAAGGTGAGGTGTGGAAATTGTTGTTAGTTCCGTGGACCTACCGGCAGGAGGTTTGCAAACTAGCTCATGTCCACCTCTTTGGCGCCCATCTCGGGGCCGAGAAAACACTGGAGAGAGTAAAACTCCGGTTCTATTGGGATCAATGAGGAGGTCCGGCGTTTCTGTCAGTCTTGCCCAGTCTGTCAGCTACGTCAGATACCCCGGAGGGACCGTGCTCCTCTAGTCCCAATTTTTCTTATAGATGTTCCCTTTGAAAGGATCGGTGTCGATCTGGTAGGACCCCTAGAACCTTCAGTACGAGGCCATAAGTACATTTTTTGTCATGGTTGATTATGCAACTCGATACCCGGAAGCGAGCTGCTAATACGAAGAATATCGCACGGGAATTAGTAGGGCTTTTTTCCCAAGTGGGCATACCTAAAGAAGTCCTCACGGACCAAGGTACGCCCTTTACATTGGATACGTTCAGGGAGGTTGCCAAATTGCTCCGGATTAAGCATCTCAAGGCATCTGTCTATCATCCACAGACAGATGGACTGGTAGAAAGATTTAACCAAACACTCAAACATGCCATGCTCCGCAAGGTAGTCAGCGTGGACAGTAGGAACTGGGACCAACTTTTACCCCTAGTACTTTTTGCCTACCGGGAGGTGCCTCAAGCCTCCACGGGTTTTTCCCCTTTTGAGCTTCTATATAGGTGCCAACCCGGGGGCATATTAGACATACTAAAAGAAGGCTGGGAAGGGGAGGCACTTCCCTCCACTAACCTCTTAGAATATATCGCGCAGTTACGCTATAGATTGGATAAAATACAGCCTCTGCTTAAAGAACACATGTCCAGGGCTCAAGCAGCGCAGGTCCAGAATTACAACCGACACACCTCCCTGCGTGAATTCCAGCAGGGAGACCGTGTAATGATGCTTGTGCCCACTTCCCACTCAAAATTGTTGGCCCATTGGCAAGGGTCATACGAGGTTAAAGAGAGAAAAGGGCTCATCGACTATTTGGTAAGTCAACCAAACTGTTGGCCGAGCGAGAGGGTCTATCATGTTAACTTATTGAAGCTGTGGAAGGACAGGGAAGAGAGCCCTCTTTCCGGTTCCACCCTCTCCCTTTTCTCAGAAAAAACCATGCTTAACCTCAGCCACAATTTGACGTCCCACCAGCGATGAGAACTTGAAAGTGCAATCCTGTCTGTCCTGGAAGTGGTCAGTGAAGCCCCTGGCTGGACTGCGCTGATTCAGCACGACATTGTGACGGATCCGTGGGTGGTTGTCAGGGAACTGAGGCGAAACGTGCTGAGGTGGAGCTTGAGGTTCAACGGATGTTGGACATGGACATCATTGAGGAGAGCCATAGCCCCTGGTCCAGTCCTATCGTCCTCATGTCTAAGCCAGACGGGTCATGGAAATTCAGTAACGACTTTAGGCGTCTTAATCAGGTCTCCAAATTTGACGCCTATCCTATGCCCCAAGTGTATGAGCTCCTCGAGAGATTGGGGACGGCCTGTTATTTGACTACTCTTGACATGACGAAGGGCTACTGGCAAATTCCCCTAACGACATCCGCAAAAGAGAAACTGCATTTAACACCCCTAGTGGACACTGGCAGTACAAGGTACTCCCATTTGTACACCCAGAGTGTTATGGCCCCACCAGTCCTATTGTGCCACCTACCTCGATGACGTGGTCATCTTTTCCGGCACCTGGGAGGAACATGCAGGTTTACGCTGTCCTCTTGACACTAGCAAAAGCCGGGCTACACATCAATTCTTGGAAGTGTTACTTCAGGATGAATGAAGCCAAGTATTTGGGCTACCTGGTAGGAGGAGGTTTGGTGAAGCCACAGTGTTCTAAAATAAAAGACATCCTGGAGTGGCCCCATCTGGTAGTCAAGAAACAGGTGCAAACCTTCTTAGGATTAGCGAGCTACTACCGCCGGTTTGTACCTTGGTTTTCTGAGAGGGCCGCCTCCTTGACAGACTTGACAAAGGGCCCCTTTGCATGTGGTATGGAATGAAGTGACAGAACAGGCATTCAGTGACTTAAAAAGACCCTCACAACGGCACCTGTGCTGAGAACACCTAATTTTTCACTTTCTTTTCTCCTCCAGACCAATGCTTCTGACACAGGTCTTGGTGCCGTGCTGAGCCAGAGCATTGACAGTGTCGAACACCCCATGATTTACCTGAGCCGGAAGCTGTTGGACTGGGTGATGAGGTATACCGCGGTGGAGCGGGAAACCTTGGCCATCAAGTGGGCAGTAACTCACGTGTGGTACTACCTGCTGGGCCGGGAGTTCACCCTGGTGACGGACCATGCTGCCCTCCAGTGTATGACCCTTCACAGGGACTCGAATCCTTGGGTTACCAGGTGGTTTTTAGACCTGCAGCCGTATAAGTTCACCATCACTTATCGCCGAGGTAACCTGCAAGCCAACGCTAACGCTCTCTCATGGTTTCACTGCCTCTTGGTTCAGGCCGCCCGACCCGACAGGTCTGGGCTGAAGGGGGGGTTATGTCACACACGAGCGCATGGGGAGCAGCATAAGGACCCAATTCGCACCGCGACAAGTCGTGCCAGGGGACAACGGCAGCATACTAACCTCTCTCTTTTTATTTCCTCAGAAAGAACGAGGCACCACCGCCGTAATACCGCCCAGACGACTCAAAGAGCTTCAACACTTCCAGGTTCCTTTCTTCCCTCTGGTCCCCAACTAATGATGTCAACCTCCCATCCACCACCATGTTTTACCCAGCATCCCACGTTCTAATTTCCGGCCCGATCCTATAAACTGTCCATCTCCCTATCCTTCAATGTCTTTTGAGTTTTTGGAAACAATTGACCTGATTTTTGTGTTTCAGTATATGGGGCTAAAAACCCCAAACCTTTATGCGTGTCTGTCTTGTTTTACAACATATATGGACATTCTGTGCATATGGATGAATGGAATCACAGAAAATAGGTGAACCCCAAAAAAGAACTCTTAAACAATTTTTTGAGTTACCGCATCTGAATTATTTATGTTTTCACTTCCTGATTTCTATGCTTGACCACAGGTGTATCTCAAACTTTCTTCAGGTATAAAGTTACAGACCTCACTATTACCCTAAGTAGAATTACATTTTAAGGTCATACCTACCACAAGAGTAAGAGGTCGTCTCCAAGACATCACACCCACCAGGCCTGATATAACAACCTATGAAGACAATCAAATATGAATATTGGAATTGTTGCAGATTTCTTATAAGTTATGAGCAAGGCCAGGCACCCAGCAAAATACTGCACTGGGCTATTCATTTTATCCTCTGATTAAGAAAGCCATTTATTTTCTGTGTTCACAGAGACATAAACCAAGCTAGATAATTACTTCAACCCACAGTTATAAAAAATTACCACAAATTCAAAAATCTGGAAATTATTATTTAAAGTGCAGTTGACATTCCATGGAAATACAAAACGTTTAATAACAGTATACACTTTCCTCCATGCCTAGTCTTGGTAATGTAATTTCTTAACCTATGACCCTTCTTTCCATGTGCAACCTACAACTTGCCACTCCCAACACATGAAACTGTTCTTTACTCTATCCATATTAAATAGAGTTTACTAGCTACCTAAATTACTGAATATTCTAAGAGTGTGTCTGCTTAAGCAGAGCTTAAACCTACCTTAGAGTTTATCTACTATACTGTATGTACTTTTGACCAGAATCTCTTGAATAATTTTTCTTTGCATCTGTCACTGGCCTATCTGGGCATTTGATGTTTGACTTTCATGACCAATGGTGCCTATTGAAAAATGACTTGTTTGCCTGTTTTTTTTAAAAATTATTTTTTAATCTTTTTTCACTTTTTTAATTAGTATAGTTCCTGGTTTAGTTGCAAAAAAGTCTACATGTACACCCAGATTCACTTTTAAACTTCATCATCAACCACTTGCCCAGCCTTTGGCATTGCCAAGTCTTTTGTAGTTATGGGGGACCTGATGTACATTTAAGGACCAATGATAAAAATGGCAAAGCAGATGGTGATGTAGTTGAGATGTAACCACTTTGGAACAAAATGTTGAAAAAATAAAAGACTGTGATCAGGACCTAGAATAGCAATTAGAAATTTTTTGAAAAAAAAAAATTCACAGAAGAAAAGTAAATTTATTTGTAAAGTATATTTAAAAACATCTTTCCTTTCCCCCTACATACTAAAGACATGTGTGTTAGGCAATTGGGAAACTTTACATTGGCCCAGTATTAAGTGTGGATGTGTGTGTAAGTGTGCCCTATGATTGTGCTGTACTACAGTCCCCCACAATTCTGATTTAGACTAATAGTGCTGGCAAAAGGTAGATACAAATGAGATAACAGTCTGTTATTGGGTACCCCCATATACAGTACATACCCACACTGACTCACACTGTGCAATCTATGAGATGCCAGTTAACCTAGCATTAGAGTGCTTGTGTGGGACAGGAGGAGAACACACAAACTCTACATATACAGTACAGTGAAATAGGCTGGATTTAAAAGTCTCCAGAATCTGTGAGGCAGGAGAGCTTACCACTACCCCAATCTGAAGCAAACAAACAGACAAGTAAACATTAGTTTACATGGTGTCTTTCAACAGAAAACATAATTCCTGATAATATTCCATAATGCTTTACACCTTTCGGGACATAGTACGATTGCTTTCAAATCTTTTAATTTTTTTTAAATTTAATTTTTATTCTTTTTTTTTATAAATGAATATCATTGAAAGTCATTTACTATTTAATGTCACAGTGTGAATCAAAGGCAGGCACTAAGCAAACAACTTTAAAGTTTGATGTCTAACACCTTAGCCTAACTATACCATATTCACTGTCAACTTTTATTTTATATAATTCTTGTCTTGTGCCGAAGCCATCTGGGATAGCCTTTGACTTCTTCAATTCCTTTAGATGTTTGACCTTCTATTTTTTACTATGTTTCGGCCTCAGGTTTAGGGATATTATTGTCATGTACATATATAGAGTACAGTTAAATTCTTACTTGACTAACATATGTCAATATGCAATACATCGGCCACCCTCTGGTGCAATGACAAGTTAGTGTAACTGACTTACTGTACCTTGAAGCTTGTGTCTTTGTTACCTGAAAAATCTCAGATCATAGGCAAACTACAGTAATGCTGTACACCTGTGTGTTTTTATTTAAAAATAAACGAAATATAAGTCTAGAGTAATGTATAGCTGTCCATATGTATTTTAGATTTTGTATATGCAGGTACCCTGAATTGTATTAATCTGATGTGATAATGCATGGATAAAGCTTTTTCTTTTGTCATGGCACTTTACAAGTGCAATCATTTAGATATATTTTTTGTAACTGCCAGGTTATATAACCTGCTTAAGTTCATGCATCACATCAATGGCAGGGCTGAACTGGTTTGAATAAAGTGTAGTGCCTTAGCCACTTGGCTGCAACACCTGCCTAAAGAAATGGATTTGCTCTATCTGTAAAGTGAAACAGCTTTGATGCTCTAATGCACTTGAATGCAGCATTTCCTGCCAGGTTTAAAATCCAGCCTACATGTTCAGCTCTAGTTGCCAGGAACTGGAGTGTTTTATGACTTAACTTGAGCTCATCACAAACTTAAAGTATTCCTAAGGGGAAATTGCATTACTTTTTCTGCATTTAACACAATCTCTCAAAAAATTGCACAGTTTAAATGAGGCATCACAACCCACTATGGAGTAAATAGAATATTTTATTTAATATAATAACTTGGCTAAGTAGGTTACTAGAATCGTGTTTGGAAAGAAAACAAAAATGGTCAGCAGTTACAGAGAAATGTATTTCAAAACCTGTACTGAGAACATGTAATTACAGTCAATAATTGTCAATTTGGAATATCTACAGGATTTGAAATAGAAGTGAATCTTTCTAACTATCAACTAATTTCTCTTACATGGCCATGTTGAATAACAAAAGGGCATCCATTACAGTTATAACTCAAGTGCAAGTCTCCTTTCAGAAGAACAAAAATAATAGCCTGAAAGTTAACCACTTACTGAGAAAACAATGATTAATAGTATAGCTTTCAGTATAAAATACAGAAATATACTTACAAAAAATCCAGCCCAGAATGGACAGGAATGGCGCACTTTTGTTGAGCTGGTGAAAGCCACTGCCACAAAGCTGACTGCCACAATCATGGAACCAAGGCCCATCTGGACAATGCCCAAGGCCAGAAGCAGCTGTGTTCGGGCTCGCTGTACACCCAAGCGAGAAAGACTCCGGGAAGTACCAGGGCTGAGAGAATGGCTTGAATCTGAAGGTGAAGGCATGTTGAGCTTCAGAAGCCTGAGCTAATCCAATGTGCCAACTCGTCAAATTTAGTCTTAAAAGATAAGTCTTTTGGTCATTAACATCATATCAAAAATGTTCAAAAGCAATTCCATATCATCTGTAGATAAATATACAGTAGTGTGAAAGAAACAGTAAGAAAATAACTGCTCGTAAAGCAAGGTGCAAATTGCTAAAAAAAAAAAAAAGTACTGGTGAGTATCTTAAGTTTAATAAAAAATATTCCGGAGGGTGCAAAAACTTCTTCAAATTTCCAAACTTTGAATTGCAAGGTAAGTCATAACTCCTTACAGAAACTTTGCAATAGAATGTAGGGAAAGCAATGAGTAAAAGCAGAATTCCTTTTGAATCCAGTGTAGATTGCAATATCCTGTTGAAGACTTCGTTGTAAACTGCAGAAAAATGTTCTGACACATTTTAGGAAAAGTGATTGAAAAAGTATTATATACCAAGCAAAAAAATCAGAACAGCGCCATCAGACTCACTCGAAGAAGGTCCATCACAACAGACTAGATATTTCATAGACTGACATGATATGGAAGCTTTTTTGTTTTGTCTGAAGGAAATCATTTGAAACTGGTATTTACATTTCTTCAGATTGTTAAAATGAGGTAGGAAATAAGTTTGCCTAGCCACATGCCAATAAATCCATAAGTCAAAAGAAATTAATAATATTGTTTGCTGAAAAAAATGTTTTTAGCTCATAGCAAATATTCCTTTTGTGCATTCTTTGCAACCAGAGAGCACTAAGATAAACACCATGCTGTGTTCCGTTTTTTCCACACTTAATGTTGAAGTCAAGCACATTTTACCCTGCAGATGTTTGACTAGGAATTGAAACCTGACTTCCGACCTTATACTTTCAAAGGATTAGGGGTAAAAATACAGTTACCAAATTCAAAGGCAATAACGTCCCCCTGGGTTTTAATAAAATTCAACACAAAGAGAAGACTGAGTTGTAAGCTTTCCATCCTGCAATACATTCAATAGCGTTTCAAATATTAATAAGCGTTTTCCAGCATGCTCCCGTTTTTCAATTAGAATTATCAAAATGCAATTACATTAATGTGTTTTAACCGCAACTTCGGAAACAAAATAATGCAATATATGTTATAGCTCTTTTTACCGAACAAAATATTCAGACCATTTTGACGATAATTTGCGTATTGGTTGAAGCTATTAGCTTGCACTGCAGCGCGTACACTCACTTCTCAGGTCATGCGCGCCCCCGATTCTGCAGTTATTAATAGAAGCCGACTCTCCTAGGCTCGTGACGTATAGGATGTGCACTAACCGGGTTACTCACACATTGTGGGAGTCCTGTGAAATTTGGTCTCTATTTAAATAATAATAATAATCATAATAATAATAATAAAATTGACAGTAGTATGCAATTCTATGCAAAATAATAAATACTCTAGTGCCTCAACTGAATAGCTGTATTTATTTTAATAAATATTTAAAACCATCATTCAATGTTTAATTTTGTTTCAGCTAATCTATGCTCTGGTACTCAAACGTTTATATCATTATTTACATCTTTTAAAAAACTTTCGGACCACATATCATTAATGAGGTATCAAGTATTAATCAGCAAACTTCACAAAGGTTTTAACACTTTTTACGTTCGGAATATGCTTGCATATTTGATATCTTTAATATTTAAAAAACTCACTTTTGATGATCTTGTATTAAACCCAAACAAATATTTAACACACAATTGCCCTTGCAGTTACCGTTTATTGAGTTGAAACAAATACAAAACAGTGTCCCTTTGATTTCTATTTGTTACATTCATATAAAGAAACTTTGTCTCCACTTGCTCAAGTGGTTTTCTCCTTGTTTCCCTGTTTTCCAGGTTTTACAAAATATATCTTTGGTAAATGATTAATTAAACAGGATAAACAGCTAGTAAGAATTATATAGTCCCATGACATTGCATTTGCATTTGTCGTATTAGATTAATATATAATTTCTATGTCCTGCATATTGCCCGCAGGCAAAAAAAAAAAAAATTCTTCATGCTTTAAATATTTACAGTTTTGCTAAATATATATTTCTAAATTAATGTTTACTAAAGATAGATCGAAAAACATCGATATGCTTGGAGAGGTTTTATAAATAGTATTTGCTACATGTTTGTTTTGACAATTATAACAGAAAAGGTCAAAATTTACTTCAATGCGCTCATGTATTTTATAAAGCCCATCACGAGGAAAATGCACAAACTCCACATTGACTGTGAAAAAGGCTGATAGTCTCAGTATCTGTGAGACAGGAGAGATAACCACTGCCTGTCTCCGAAGCAAACAGACAAGCAAACTTTAGTTTACATGGTGTCTTTCTATAGAAGACATCATTCCTTTATTTATTCTTTTTTTTTTACAGATGAGTCCCAGGCAAGGTAGATGACTTGCTCAGTGCTTGCTCGCAACTGTCTGTCACATCAAGCTGCCAGGTAAATCATCTGCTTTACAGTTGGACGCATAAAAAGTAGAATCAAACACAAAATCTGAAAACACGATGACACCGAACACTAAAAGTAATTTTGAAAGTAAACGATAGCACCTCTGGCGCCCTATCCAGGGACAATTCCTGCCTTGCGCCCTATGCTTCCTGGAATTGGCTCCAGCTTCCCCAAAACTCTGCTCAGGATTAAGCGGGCTAGAAAACTGATGGATGGATGATAATACCTTATTTCGATATCGCATTTAATGTTAATTCAATTATCCAATTTAAAACAATAACCCTTGCTATCCAAAACAACCCCTCAAAAGTTTCCAGTGGAAATCGGCGCATTCCGTTCATCCGGGTAAATTTCACAGGCGGAAAAAAAACCAAGCAAATAATTCATGAAGGAAGATGAGCCACTACTACAGATAAGCAGGAACGTGCACAAATAAATCTAAATATTGTCTTAAATTGTTATAAAAACATAAAGCGCAGTAATGTTATAGTGATCTGACTCGTTCACGTTACTTTGTCAGTAAAAGGTGTAACTCGGTGGATATTCTATACCGCGCTTCATCGTCTTTGCTTATGATAATACTGCATTCACTTACACCGCCCACCACGGACTGTTTCTAATTTTCCTAATTAGAAGATACTTTTCACTCAAAAAATATTGCTACCCACCCCCACGAAACGAGGTAGCGTAAAAAGACAGATGTGTAAACTGACGTGGGATCGCGACTGTCCCGTTTAGAAGGCTGTCTTTAATATCGTGTTATTGCTTACTCCCATGCACGCCCCGCTTCAGTTTTCCCTCGGTAACAGTCATCCAAATTCGTTTACTTAATAATTCGCGCCAACGTACATTAGTGAAGTATGCCCTCCTGTAAGGTCCGCTGCGGCCTCAAGTTCCGACGCACATATTGTCTGTTAGTTCTGTCTCCATCGGGAATCGAGAAAGGGGTACCACGGTGCACCCACTCTATTCCTTGTAACTCCTGCTGCAGTGCTACCCCTTACCGCTCCTGCTTCATCTCCAAAGCAACAGCCAGCTCCTGCACCATTTCGCTCCCACACAACTGAGGAACGGCGGTAGCCTGCCCCGGGATGACGTCACAGCAGCATGCACCCCCGAGGTGAAACGAAAAGCGTGCCGTTTACAAACCGAGGAGCTCCGTTGCAGTGGACTGATTCTGAGCTCCTGTGTTTACGGAGCGCGGACCCAGCCCATCCATAAATACACATTCACAAACCCGGGCGACTTAAATTGTTTGGTTCTTGGCTTATGTATAACTTATTCCCCACGCGCTGTCTTTGCGTAAATGTGTGTGTGCATTGTAACGCTTCACCGTCAATGCAGTTCTCGGACTCACACGGGCTGCAGCCAGAGGGCGGAGCTGCACTCTGCTGAAGATGCCGCTGCCGCAGCGCGGGGACCGCAGGTGGTAGTGGAGGAGGAGGTTGCCTGGTGATGTTTCCATGGCAACTCTTCTGCGCCAATCACATCCGTCCCTCGCATCCGCTAAGCGCATGCACCAGTTATATTTCACTCCTGAATCTACACATTTTGTATCACCATCTTAAGATAACAAGATATGACAATCCTTAGGCGTGTGAAAAAATAAAAAACAGTAATGGCTCCTGTTATTTTTAGCTATATGAAAACTGGTATTTCAAAATAGCATTTCTGAAAGGATGATACGAAAAGACAGTGGCTAGCGTGACTGGTTTGTAGCTGCAAACGCCCGGGTGCAAATCCAATCCCTGGCACTGATTATCTGGAGATGCATTTTGTCCTCGCGTTAATGAGAGTTCAGTCATCTCACTCAATTCTCGTTTTCACCAGCATTAAAAATATTCACGCATTTAATTAGTTGTTCGATCTAATTTGCCGTGAATTCGCGTGTGCCTTGCAATGGGCAGGCGTTCCGTTCAGGTACAGTTACTGGCCGCATAACGATATCGTGAAAGGACCTGTTTACTAACAACCAAGGATTGGAAAACATGGATGGGTGTTTATGGTGCTGCGACAGACATGCATACAAAGTGGTAACTGAAGATATTTTTGATAACTGTATTTTAATGTAGTGTGTAGCAATTTGTAGTCATAGTAAAAAAAGACACAAAACACCTCGTTAAAACATTAATTCCACCCATATTGTTGTTCTGATAATATACAGTAGCATTTTTTACATAAAGACATCCATTCAACCACTTATTCCAATAATCAGACATAATTAACCATAATTTATTGAAAAAGCATCACAAACAATAGAGTAGGACTTAACCCTAAATGAAAGTGCAATCCATCACAAAGTACACACATTCCTCACTCACCTAAAAGACTTCTTTATGAAATGGGGAAAAAAAAGAATACCAGGAGAAAACATAAAGGAATAAAGGGTGGCTATGCAAACACCTCACAATGATTGGGGTGGGAATTGAACATCAGCTAATTTTGCATTAGTCTTGAATTACCACCTCCCCAACCAAAAAAACACCTTCTACATAAAGTGACTATACAGTTTCTAACATGCGAAAGCCCATTGAACTTTTATTCTTTGCTCCCATAAATGTTATGCCAGTAAACATAACTTATGGTAAATTGTATTGATATCCGGTTAATATTTGAACCCACATACAGTAGCTAACTCAGGTTGACCTAGAACTGAAGACAGTGCTCTCAGAGGAGAGTGCTCACATTAGAAGTCATTTGGGTGGATTGAGCTCTTCATAGGAGTGGTAGTGCTTCATTAAGTATAAAACCTGAAGTGATATTTCGATTTATTCATAGAATACATGCCATAACACACATTGTTCATTACTTTTTTTAGGGTAAGATTTAACTTCTTGACTTTTCCACTGAACTTGTAATATAACTCTATATTGCATATGATGTCTTTTCTATTGTATTCAAAAAAGTCCCCTCATACCATGAAACTTAATGCCATTTTGTGGTTCATTAGTTTTAGTATCTCTTTTGCTTCATTAGACCTTCCTTATGCATATAAATTTCCTCAATTAGTTTAGTTTATATGGCATTAGCCATGCGACCTGTCAGAAACAGGTAATAGAATAAGTTTTAAAATATTTGATATTTCTTGCCCTACACTTACTTTCAGCACCTTTCCTTGGTAACAGCATGTATCTAAACCTCTCTTGACCAATGCTCCTTCTGTTGAACACATAACGCCTCCTTTTCAGACTGTGTCACTATTTTCACGTCCACTGTTATACTTCCCATCTTTTAAGGAGAGTCTCAACATGGCTAACTACCTGATTTGTGCTACCTGGTAGTGACACATGCCTTTACTCCACTTCATACGTTTCACACTTGCACATCCTCTTTTGATCATGTCACTAAGGCCAAACTGACCAATCAGAATGCTGATACAGACTGGACACATATACACACACATGGACATAGACCTTAGTGTTTTATTTTATAGTAAATGCATGATCTGTTCCAATTGTGATTGACAATGGAAGCACTATATATACTTAGCAGCTCCAGCAATCTGAGTTAAATATCTAAAACAGAAATTACCTGGTCAAGTTTTATGTGGAAAACTAGTTTCTTCCCTAATCCACAGCTATGTAGGAAAGGCCAACTAACGACTATATTTTCTGATTTTGTGCACTTCTGCCATGTAACAGACTGGTGTTCCATCCATGGTTGGTTCTTGTTTAATGCCCCATGTTGCAATTGGTTTACTACATCCTAGAACTGAAAAAGCACACATTTTAAGGGCCTGAACAAATTAAATGTTTTGTTTGCACCAAGAATTGAGATGGATTCCAAGTACCATGAGGTAGAAACTCTGCATGACACAACATGGCTATTGTGACAAGTGAGTTGTTGAGCAGTGCTGCTTTTCCCCAGAAGCACTGGGCACCAGGCCGGGACCAAGTTACTGGATTACAGAGCACACTCAAACACATCCTTTCCAAACTAGTTTTCTAAACAATATACCACACACTTCTTAGGGATATAAAGGAAAACTGCTGTACACAAAGAACACCCAGGGCCATGATTCAAACCTGGGACTCTGGAGATGGTCAGGCAGCAGTACTAACAGCTGCACAACCATGCTACCATCTATTAAAAATATCAATTTGAATAAAACGGTCCAAAAAAAGAATATGCCAAATTTATTATATGGTACCAGGTAATTCCAATTTTCCAGGAGGTGGGACAAGTTATCTAATTAACTGCTGCCTTCTGCCTTTCACACTGTAGATGAAATATAGGTACAGTAACTTAAACTAGTTGCACTGAATGCTGGGATTTTAAAGCACCTTTCAAGACTTGCTTCATTTTAATTGCTTTTAAAATCCATCACAGAGGCTCCTACTTTTTATGCAGTTCTCTAGCAAGATACCTCATTGCTCACATTCCAAATACAGCATCTTTTAAATAAATAATAAATAATCACTGATGAAACAGACACAATCCACACAAATGAAGAACATGTTACTTTATTTTATTACAGCATTTTTAAATTAAAAAGAAAATGTTAACTTGGCACATTACCAGATACTGCTGGTGAAAAAAAAATTGATAATGCCTACTATGCACTTTTTATGCTTTGTGCACAAACTTAAATGTGACATATTTAGTATGCTGGCACCTTTTGTTTTCTTTCTTAATCCATGATTCCAATCAATTCTTTTTAGTGTCCATGCAGTCCAGAGGCCTGCATATTTTCTGATAGGTGTGGGACACTTTCATTGGCTAATAATTCACCCATACGAAGCCATGCAGCTTCATGCAGAGTAACATCAACGTGTGATTACCACTGGGGTGGGTATCATAACTTCCTCTCTCTATTCTGCACTGAAATACAACAATAACTGACCTGCCCTTCCCCCACAGATCCAAGCATGCTTTACAAGTCATAAACAACACAAAATGCAAAGATCCCTTTTCCAAAATTTCAAATGCCAATACACTCACTTAATAAAAACATTCTCTGAAATTAAAAGATTTTGGACTTAAATACTTAGCTGCACTTATTTGGAGGTTCTCCTTTCTTAATAAAGATAAATTTACACAGCACATATAGCGGGACCTTGCACCTTAACTAGCAGCAATATAATCATGCTCACCCTCAGAAATGACACCCTCACTGGATCACTGTTTCTACTGTATTACAAGTGTCTTACAGAAGAGAGCCTAAAAGACACAGTGCACCTGAGACTATCTAACCACAACGCCTGTGTCAAATATTTCCATTTATGATCGTCAAAATCCAGAAAGCATTTAAACTAAATGCTCTCTAATTAAGCTTTTAGGTTTGTGTAGATGAAAAGATACTCTCATAAGTATTGGGGCAGGGCTATCTTAACTTATTAAGCATCAAGTCCATACTAGACAAGAAAAGCAGTTTGTTCAGCATAATGAAAAACTGATTTTAATTTTCTTTCAATGTCTTACAATAGGAAAAAATAATTATTTGGCCTTCTCTATTTTTAGTGGAGAAATTACTTAAAGTGATCACTGCAGATCAGGACATTTTCACAAAATGTATGTATAGTATACTTTGCTACATTTGAGTTTGGCACAAAATGTATCTCTTTACTTTATAAATGACAGAGTGGCAATTTATTTTGTGGAAATATTGTCAACACAAAATCTACCAAACAACTGTCACCAGTTCTGGTAATGGTAATTGTCACCACAGTTTTACCAGATGTTTCTCCAAGTAAATGACATTACAGTACACAGAACTGTGCTAACAATAAAACTACCGTTAAGTGAAAAGAACAAAAATTGAAATTTCAGTCCCTGTAATTCAGAGAAGATTCTAAAATTGTGAGATGTGGAAATATTTATAGTGATAAAATTCATAGATAAAGATGTTAGGTTATTTGTAAACACTGTTTTTAATACATTTGTCATAGATTAACATTCACATGATTTGGTTTACTCATTCAGGCATAGAGCTGCATGCACAGTTTCCTATATCCGCAGGCCATTTCTCATTTGGCTTAATACATTTTAACATTAGAACTCTTCCCCCAAAATATTACACTTTAACTACTAAGAGAACAGGGTTGTAAATAATCAGCCATTACCTCTGCTATCTGTAATTATTACATTTTTCCATGAAGTATATTATTTGGAGAAATTCATAATTAATCAAACTGTACATGTTAGGAAAAAACATCCAATGTCAAACATTAAATTCTGGAAATCCAAATTACTCAGCTAACACATTTCCTAAGGGATTATAATATTGGATTCTGATGTACCTGGCCACTGTCAAAGTGGCCAAAACTCCAAAACAGTGATGTTACTTTAAGTTTAACTTGCCAGGAGAAGAAGGGGAAAAAAGTCAGGTTTGTTGGCATGCAGAATAGTTGATGTATAACAATATTAGTATAAGAAATGCTTTCCAGAATCATTTCTGAAGGCTGTGTAAAAATAGTAAAGCATAACATAACTCTCAAGTAACCAGTAGTGCAGAAATCAGAGATTGTGAGCTTCAAACATTAAGTCCTGAAATATCAAAAGAGTTTTTCCTGTTTTGTTTTTCAATTATGCCGACACTCTACTGTATATTTGTTTTTGTTGATGTCTCAGGCAATATTCCAGAACAAAGGTTAAACTGTATAATTTTTTGATAAACTGTTTTGAAGATTTTGTCATTTTTTATTTGCACAAGTAATAAGGCTTCTCCATATTAATAAAAATAATACATGACAATGCATAAAAACACCTTTTTTCTAGAGCTAACAATTAGAACAGTTCAATACAATTTTATGTGTCTGAAACATGGTTGGGACTGAAACTGGGAAAAAAAAAAAAAAAAAAGGAAAAATACACTTATATATGGAAGAAGACTACACCACTGACCATGCAGTACATGGAATTAATCCATGTACTTTATTAATTTGTCTTCTCAGACTGTACATACAGCAGATCAAATGATTTACAGTGCTTTTCAAGAAAGAATCTTAGTTTGTAAAAAGACAATTATTTCAACATGGCCTAATAATTTAATATTGAAAAGCAAAGCATGGGAAACAAGGCTTTTAACCTTTTGTCTTCATTCGTTCTTGCTTTTCTTTTGCTCTCTCATGCTGTCTTCCAAGCTCACCACTCTTTTACTATCACTTGGCCTGGAAGGCACCTTGTGCAGCCCCTGTTGCTGCATTGGCAGCAGCATTAGCTGCAGCTGTTCGCACAGCTTCATTGGATAAAACACCAGAAGCAAATTCCGCTTGAGCTTTCTGAAAGCTGGCACCAGACTGGCGATAAATTGAGTGAATCTGTGGAGAAATGAGGTTAGAAAAAATTCTGGTGACTCAATGAACATAGAAGATTACTAATAAAGTTTTAATCTGATATACTGTAGGACCTTTTTAGAACAGGCAGTTTGAGCAAATGAAGGCCTATAGTAACTCAATGTGGCTAAAATTTGTTCTTTTGAATAACCGTGTAAGCACATATGATCAATATTACTCTCTTTTTCAGCTTAGTCAGTACAACGTATATACAAGCAGATTAAGTTCAGGAAGTAAGTCGGTTGATGCTAGCCTTGTATAATAAATGAAAAACAGGCAAATCCACAAATTGTAAATGTAAAGAGTTACTAATTTTAATGGTACATAAAAATAATCCAATAATGCAATAATTATTAGGGCTAAAGTAAATTTCCAATTCAAGAATACAATATACTTACTTTCTTAAGCATAACAACACCGAGGACAGCTTGCCCTGTGAACATGACTGCTGTAATAAGCATTATAATTGCCACAGCTGTATTAAGTTTCAAGGCAGAAAGACTTGCAATCCAGCCACTGGAAAATACAAATAGCAGAAACAATAATAAGCAGTCAAAAATTGTATACTTTAAATTATTGCTAAAGATGCCAGTCATATCTCAGTCTATGACCTGAGCCGTTATCCAAGTTTTTTTTAATTTAAATTAACTAACATTCAAAAGCATAAACTGATTGAGCAATGGAGTAAGAATTTTTCAAAATTTTGCTGGAGGCAAATTTATTGTAGCATAACACAAATACATTAGTGGTGTAATGATATACAGATCCCACATTACAACACTTATTTCATTTTTGTATTCACAATATGATATGTTTTCAATACTCCTTTGCACTATGTGCAAGCTAAGTTTGTCATGTGCGCTGACATGATAAATATATTAAACCTCAAAAGTGAAGAATATATAGACCCTATTTTAGCTCCCTTTTAAGAGTGCCAATGCTGCGTATGTTTATAACAACTACTTGTTACTTCTCAGAGAACTACCCAACAGGTTAGGAATATCGAAGCCAACCTTCTCTCCATCATTCTTGCTGTGTTGGAAGCCATTAACCAACCGACTGAGGCGCAACATTCAATTTTTGGTACGGTATGGGTGTAGATACATAAAAACATTTTACGTTTTTACCAAACTAAAAAGGCAATTTGGAGGAGTGTTTGGTTATCCTGATGTAATCCTAGAAATTCACTAAAGTCCTAGCAAGTCCTAGCAACAAGGGCACCTAGCGAGAATGTAGCTTTTATTAACTGTAAGAAGTGACATTCTATAGGATGGTCCAGATCTAACTATGCAACTTTTAATGCAATGCAATAATTGCATAGATAGAGCTGGACCACCCTGTATTAATGCCCAGAACTCAGAGGAGAGGAGCTACATTCTGTGTTCCTTCTAAACGACATGGCAGCACTGCAATTTTAATGGTGCTGCACATCACTTTTGAACTGCTGTGCAGGTTTTATTGTGTTGCTTCACTGGGGTCAAAGCTCATCGACTGTGTTTTATTGCTGAGCGGCACTCAATGCTTCATCGGGGTCTCCAATCCCCCAAACCACTCGCATCCAACTGATTCTTTTGTGTTGTTTCCTCATGATGCTCGATGCTTCATGGGATAATACTCCAACCCCTGGATTGAGAATTGTGCGTCTAAGCTTTATGGGTGAAAAATTAACACGATAATGAAGATTTATAAATGAAAATTACTTAAAAATGTGTGCATTGTACACATTTTTTCCTTTTTTGGCATATGCATATTTTCATGATCAAATCCAAGGAAACTTGTGATGTCATGTTCCGGACTTTGGAATTTCTGACTGACTAAGGATGTTCAACCTGTATATGTATTACACACACACACACACACACACACACACACACACACACACACACACACACACACACACACACACACACACACAAAAGAAAAAATAAATACAAATAATCTAATTAATTGAATATATACCAAGTAAAAATGTAGTTTTAGGTACTGCACTAGCCTAAATGTACAACATGTTACTGCCTAAAAATATTAATTTTCATATTGTAATCTATGTACCAAAGATATAGAATCATCCACCTGTGAATGGCAAGTGTACAGAATTCAGCATCAAGCTGAGCACTGGGAGCAAATGGTAAAAAGCAAATGTAACTGGCTAAAACACTAAAAGATGTACCCCTTATAAATGGAAGTTGTAAGGCTGCTTGCAAATTCTTCTGTATTGTTTATGTTTACTTTATTTCCAACTTGGTTAAGCAATAATTGTAACATGTTAGCTTTAGTACAATTAAGCTTTCACACTTAATTAAAAACAGAAAAGAAAAATGAAGTGTAAAGATGTCTTTATATCAAGTATTGCTACAGCAGGCAGCTATTACACTGGCATGATAGTGCACTCTGAAAATAGAAAAGAAAAAAAAAATAAAACACCTTATCCTTCACATAATAAACTGCTCAAAAAAATGAAAGGAACACTTTTTAATCAGAATAGAGCATCAAGTCAGTGGAACTTCTGCAATATTGATCTGTTCAGTTAAGTAGCAGAGGGGATTGTTAATCAGTTTCAGCTGCTTTGGTGTTAATGAAATTAACAACAGGTGCACTAGAGGGGCAACAATGAGATGACCCCCAAAACAGGAATGGTTTAACAGGTGGAGGCCACTGACATTTTTCCCTCCTCATCTTTTCTGACATTTTTTTTCACTAGTTTTGCATTTGGCTACAGTCAATGTCACTACTGGTAGCATGAGGTGATACCTGGACCCTACAGAGGTTGAACAGGTATAGTCCAACTTCTCCAGGATGGCACATCAATACATGCCAATGCCAGACGGTCTGCTGTGTCTCCCAGCACAGTCTCTGACAAAACATTCAGAAACAGACTTCATGAGGGTGGCCTGAGGGCACGACGTCCTCTAGTGGCCCCTGTGCTCACTGACCGGCACCGTGGAGCTCGATTGGCATTTGCCATAGAATACCAGAATTGGCAGGTCCACCACTGGCACCCTGTGCTTTTCACAGATGAGAGCAGGTTCACCCTGAGCATATGTGACAGACGTGAAAGGGTCTGGAGAAGCCGTGGAGAATGTTATGCTGCCTGTAACATCGTTCAGCATGACCGGTTTGGTGGTGGTGGTCTGGGGAGGCATATCCATGGAGGCTAGACAATGGCACCTTGACTGCCATTAGGTATTGGAATGAAATCCTTGGACCCATTATCAGACCCTATATGCTGGTGCAGTCGGTCCTGGGTTCCTCCTAGTGCATGACAATGCCCGGCCTCATGTGAAGAGAGGTTGCAGAGGCAGTTCCTGGAGGATGAAGGAATTGATACCATTGACTGGCCCCCACACTCACCTCACCTAAATCAGACACCACCAGGTTGCACCTGAGACTGTCCAGGAGCTCAGTGATGCCCTGGTCCAGATATGGGAGGAGATCCCCAGGACACCATCCATCATCTCATTAGGAGCATGCCTGACGTTGCCAGGCACGCATACAAGCATGTGGGGGCCATACAAACTGAGTACGATTTTGAGTTGCTGCAATGAAATTTTGGCAAAATGGACTAGCCTGTTGCATCATTTTTTCACTTTAATTTTCGGGGTGTATTTGAATTCAGCCCTCTGTAGGTTGATAATTTTCATTTCCATCAAACGATGTGGCATCCTTTCATTTCTAACACATTACCCAGTCCATATCAGTATAGATATCCAGCATGACTTTTCCCCATTAAAATCTAATGTGTTTTCAAAGTGTTCCTTTAATTTTTTTGAGCAGTTTAATTTTAGCAGATTGATATTTGTAAAGGCGGCACGGTGGCGCAGTGGGTAGCGCTGCTGCCTCGCAGTTGGGAGACCTGGGTTCGCTTCCCGGGTCCTTCCTGCGTGGAGTTTGCATGTTCTCCCCGTGTCTGCATGGGTTTCCTCCGGGCGCTCCGGTTTTCTCCCACAGTCCAAAAACATGCAGGTTAGGTGGATTGGCGATTCTAAATTGGCCCTAGTGTGTGCTTGGTGTGTGGGTGTGTTTGTGTGTGTCCTGCGGTGGGTTGGCACCCTGCCTGGGATTGATTCCTGCCTTGTGCCGTGTGTTGGCTGAGATTGGCTCCAGCAGACCCCCGTGACCCTGTGTTCGGATTCAGCGGGTTGGAAAATGGATGGATGGATGGATATTTGTAAAACTCAACTTTTACTACAAAGCAGTGTCAAAGGTATATATCCTAAGGGATACAATCCATATAAATTTGTACAATTAAGCAGGTGAAAGGATTATAGATATGCTAGAAATATACAATCACATTTGCTTATTATTATTTGTAATGTTATAAGCAGTTTAGTTTTAGTAAAGTAAAACCTTAAAAACAAAGCACATTGAAATTAGTAACATAAATCAAAAGTGAAGCTTGTTACATTTGTGTCAGAAGTCCAAAATGGTGGCTAGACTGAAGTCCAAGTTCTTGCAATATGTATTTTTTAAACTTTACTCTGAAGTCTTTATTTATCTTGAGAAGGAACTCACTTTAACATATATGCAGTTTGAAAATATTTCAAAAGCTTTAATCCTTATGAATTATTACCAATCTGGTTATGCTTTTCTATTTGAGTTCAGGAGGCAAGTTCAAAACACACATGCCATCCTTTTAAAAGATTATTTTACCTGAAACCCCATCCTGGAATGCCAATTGCTTGTAGGACATACAGGACAACTTGAACAAAGAAGATGAAGAAAAATACAAAGAAATTGAAGGAACTATCACTCCTTTAAAAAGAGAGAGAGAGAAAAACAGAAATGTTTTTATAAATTAATCAACAACCATAAAATGAATGAATCCCAGGCATTAAATATGTTAATAATTTGTATGTGTTGAATTAAATAGACCTGAAAGCTTTGTACACAGGCCGGAACCAGCAGAGAAATGAACAGGGTGTGAATAACAGGATCCAGAGAATCGACAGTCCCAGATCAACTCCAGAAGAAGTCAAGACACAGAAATGAGAAAGGTTGGCAATGAAGTTAAACAGCAGCACACAGGCAGAAACTGAAGAGAAATAAACAAAAGTAAACCTTTGAAATATAACAGCATTTTAATTATTTAAATCACTAATAAAGATTTAATAACACACTATTCTTTTCATATCAGTCAACATTAACATTTAGTACTCCATGTTATATAATATATAATATGTATATATTATATACAGTATATATGATAATATATAATATGTAATATAATAATTTGTGAATTTCCCCTTGGGATTAATAAAGTATCTATCTATCTAATGAGAATTGAAAGCAAAGAATATAAGCAGTTAATGCAACTGCACACTGTATATTCTGGAATCTCAGAGCAGTGAAAATGGCAAGACAATCAAATGGGTAACAGAAAACTGACAAGACAAGCTAGAATAAACATTTCTGGCAACTACTGCAAAATCTACTTGAAGTAAATAATAGGTTACTTTCCAGTGTTTGAATTGACCTGATGTATATATAAAATTATTAATTATAATGTAAAATAATGATGTAAGCTAAGAGCATTGTGATCTACAGTATATCATATCATCACACAATGACAACATAATTCTAAAATGCACTAGCAGTTTTGTTAATTACTTTCAAGACCATGGCTTACAAAATCCTGAAACTAAAAACTTTCCAGACTACTTTATTGTTTATCCCAATCAAAGCCTGAATAATGAACAGAGATCTTGCAAGATTAATTTATTTGCTGTTCCCAAAATTTTCGACTATATTTAATTCAGCTTTTCATTTTTTTACCTACACACCTTTCTAAACTATGATCCTTAGTCTCCGTGTCAATAATTAGTTTTCTTCTTGCAGCCTTATTTTTGCCCTTTGTTCTGTACCTGTAAGAACTATTCCTAATGACGATATAAAATTGTGCTAAGTTTCCAACAATATTTAACACTATGTAAAGCACTTTGTGATGGTTCTTACTTCAAAAGGTAATACAAATACAAATTGACTTGTGGGAAAAATAAATTTATGGTTATTTCAAAATTGTAATATAAAATAAACAGCTGAACTCACACATCCAAAAATAATACATGGTAGAAACAGTCTTCTGGAGGTCCTGTCTGATTTCTACATTAATATCCTGGTACATGCAAGGCTGGATGGGGCAGAAACTAGGAAGTGGAGGCCAGTTGTTTCTTCGTGCTGTGAAGAAAATAATTTTAATCCAAGTGATAAATGGCTACATATACAGCTATAGTGAGGAAAAAAAAATTATATCCCACAAGTTTTTCAGCAAAAATACTAACAAATGCACTAAAATCCTTTCCTTGCATACTTAAATGTTGGGCTTTACAGCAGAGAGGCCAAACAGAATTCCCTCCTCAAAAAAATAAAAATGAAAACCTGCTTGAAGTTTGCAGCAGGAAAAGGACCCTAATCATAAAACAAAGACAACAAAGGAGCTGCTTAGAGACAACTCTAGGAATGTCCTTGAGTTACCCAGCCAGAGCCTGGAGAGACCTGAATGTAGCTATCCACCAATGTTCTCCATCCACTGTGACAGAGTTTGCAAAGATCTGCAGAGAAGAATGACAGAAAATCTCCAAATCCAGGGGCTTCATGTATAAATGGTGTGTACGCCTATTCCCACCCTCACATCGTGCTGTATAAAAACTAAACATGCCGTAAAGCCATACACCTTCGGTTCGTGTACTTGTTGGTATTTGAAATTTCATTTTAGAAGCAAAAATGAAAAAACAAAAATGAAAGGAATTTTCAGATTTTGATTTTTGATCAAAGAATGAAATGAGGGAAAATAAGGTATTTTTTAATTCTGTGGTAACAAATAGCAGTGATGAACTTAAAATTACACATACTTTTCTCAATTTATTTGTGATTCAAATAATGAAAGTGTAATAGCTCAAAAACAACAAAACAGACGCATTTTCATTGTCTGAAACCGGAGGGATTTCTTCTTCTGCGCGATTTTTGATGACATGTACGAACAGTCCTCCACCTCACAACACATCGACCAACGACCTTGAAGTTACACTGCATGGCATCAGCAGAGGATGGATCATTACGTTGTTCTTCAGAACAGTAAAAGAGTGACACTCCGGGACGAGGACATAACTGCAAAAAAACTGAGTCGCATCTTTCAGGTAAAAATACAAGCTTTGCAAACTTTCCTTCATTGATGTGGCAGTTCTTTTATGAACGTTATTGTTATTACTTACTGTGAAACAGCTAAAATTTGGTGATTTCTTTTACTAACACTAAGTCTGGCAGTTTTTATAGTGCTAGCATTTTGAATGGTTGTTCATGTACTTTTACCGGCTACTATACAGTAAACGTTTCTAGTATTAACAGTGCGCACAAATGTAGCATGTTAGGAGAGCAACGTGATTTTCAGAATGTTTTCTTAACATGTGTTACACTTGTCAATGAGCAACCATTCACACATTTACACACATTCAGAATGCTAGCACTATAAAAAGTGCCAGACTTAGTGTTACTAAATGAAATCACCAAATGTTAGCTGTTTTACTTCGTCCCGGAGTGTCAATCTTTTACTGTTCCAAAAAACAACATAATGGTCCATCCTCTGCTGATGCCATGCAGTGTAACTTCAAGGCTGTCGGTCGATGTGTTGTGCGGAGGACTGTTCGCACGTGTCATCGAAAATCGCGCAGAAGTACCACCTTCGGTTTCAGACAACAAAAATGCATCTGCTTTGTTGTTTTTGAGCTATTACATTTTCATTATTTGAATCACAAATAAATCCAGAAAAGTTGTGTAATTTTAAGTTTATGACTGCTATGTTACCACAGAATTAAAAAAATACCTTATTTTCCCTAATTTTATTCTTTAATCAAAAATCAAAATCTGAAAATTCCTTTTTCATTTTTGCTTCTAAAATGAAATTTCAAATACCAAAAAGTACACGGATCATTTAAGGTCCGTGTACTTTTTGGTATTTGAAATTTCATTTTAGAAGCAAAAACGGAAAAACGAAAATGAAAGGAATTTTCAGATTTTGATTTTTGATCAAAGAATGAAATGAGGGAAAATAAGGTATTTTTTAATTCTGTGGTAGCAAATAGCAATGATAAACTTAAAATTACACATACTTTTCTCGATTTATCTGTGATTCAAATAATGAAAGTGTAATAGCTCAAAAACAACAAAACAGAGGCATTTTCATTGTCTGAAACCGGAGGTACTTCTTCTGTGCGATTTTTGATGACACGTACGAACAGTCCTCCTCCTCACAACACATCGACCGACGACCTTGAAGTTACACTACATGGCATCAGTACAGGATGGATCATTACATTGTTTTTCGGAACAGTAAAAGAGTGACACTCCGGGACAAGGACATAACTGCAGAAAAACTGAGTCGCATCTTTCTGGTAAAAACACAAGCTTTGCAAACTTTGCTTCATTGATGTGGCAGTTCTTTTATGAACGTTATTGTTATTACTTACTGTGAAACAGCTAACATTTGGCGATTTCATTTACTAACACTAAGTCTGGCAATTTTTATAGTGCTAGCATTTTGAATGGTTGCTCATTGACTTTTACTGGCTACTATAGCGAGTAATCGTTTCGAGTATTAACAGTGCGCACAAGTGTAACACGTTAGGAGAGCAATGTGATTTACAGAAAGTTTTCTTAACATGTGCTACACTTGTCAATGATCAACCATTCACACATTTACACACATTCAAAATGCTAGCACTACAAAATTTGCCAGGCTTAGTGTTAGTAAATGAAATCACCAAATGTTAGCTGTTTCATAGTAAGTAACAACAACAACGTTCATAAAAGAACTGCTACATCAATGAAGCAAAGTTTGCAAAGCTTGTATTTTTACCTGAAAGATGCGACTGTTTTTCTACAGTCATGTCCTCGTCCCGGAGTGAACATTGAAATGTTCTTTTAATTCTGAAAAACAACATAATGGTCCATCCCCTGCTGATGCCATGCAGTGAAACTTCAAGGCCGTCGGTCGATGAGTTGTGAGGAGAACTGTTCGCACGTGTCATCAAAAATCGCGCAGAAGAAGAAGTACCTCAGGTTTCAGACAATGAAAATGCGTCTGTTTTGTTGTTTTTGAGCTATTACACTTTCATTATTTGAATCACAAATGAATCCAGAAAAGTATGTGTAAGTTTATGACTGCTATTTGTTACCACAGAATTAAAAAATACCTTATTTTCCATCATTTTATTCTTTAATCAAAAATCAAAATCTGAAAATTCCTTTCATTTTCGTTTTTTCGTTTTTGCTTCTAAAATGAAATTTCAAATACCAAAAAGTACACGGACCATTTAAGACAGAAAAAGAGACACGTATTTGATTTTCAACTTAAAAGAGAAAAACGAAAAACGCAAAACAATTACTTTTTTCCTTTTGTTCTTTCGCACATCAGAAAAGAAAAATGTAAGCAACGAGAACGTTGCGTTTTTCATTTTTCCCTCTTATGCTGAAAATCAAATAAGTGTCTCTTTTTCTTTTTTAAATGATATTTTCTGAAACGAAATTTCAAATACCAAAAAGTACACGGATCCACCTTCTCATGCCAACTCTTACCATTGCGTACGCAAGTTTTTGGCTCGGTTTTGCAAACTGGCGGCACCCAGTGTCAAAGCAGTGCTACTGTTCCTGTGTGGTTTCCCTTTATTTTTTAGATTCACATACCTGACACCGCTTTATCCAATACACTGAAATTAACCTCATATCGTTGTATCAGTTATCGTTTAAAGCAATGTTATTTACCCGTTTACCTTTATTTATTTATTTATTTACTTACTTCCTACAGCCTAAAGTCACAAGTGCAGAGGGCATGCTCAAAAAATACGTGTAATGCCACGAAAAGTGCCTGCTGACACTTTAGTACGCAAGCAATGGTACGAGAATGCAGTTAGACTTTTTTTTGGGGCACATACATCGTCCAGATCTAAACACTAGCGTGTAGAGTCACTTGCGTTCTACATTGGAGCATTGCTTTCAAATGTTATTTACCTTTATTTATTTACTTACTTCCTACAGCGTAAAGTCACAAGTAGACTGCAGAGCTTCCTGTGTACATATACAAAGTACAGCGATGGCAAAAGTGCGATGTGCATTCTTGCTCCAATGTAGAAGGGTCATTATGATCGGAGTTTACCTCTGTTATAGCGCGTTTATGTGAAAACAGCAGTGTCAGATGTGGGGGGATGTTTGGGCTCGTGAACGCAGCTGAGATAATAAAACTGAATAATAAAAAAAAAAAAAACAAAGCTAACCTTTACAAGTATCATAAATTATACCGGCTGTGACAGACTGAAATCAAATGTATGTTTATATTCTAAAATAGTAAGAATAAGAGCAGTTCATTTCTCAAAATGGAGTCATGCGGGATCGAACTCGTGACCTTTTGATTACCAGTCAGGAGTTGATACCATTGCACCACGGAGGTAGTTGTAGTAAACGCCTGTCGATGTCGAATGCTAATGCGGCTTTTTTTTTCTGCAGTTATATTTTTGAATAAAAGCGCACTTGTTCTGTTACATTTGTACCTTTTGTGAAAGTGTTTCTTTGATATTTGGACTTCAGGCTTCATACATTATATAGTTTATGCCTACATTTTGTCATTTACTACTAGAATATGAAAAACATTTCTGTTCTAAAAATGTGTTTGCACAGATTACTATAGAAACGGAACACACATGAAATGCGTGTGTTCCAAATAACGATCTATTATTTCCACTCTAAAACTCCACTTCACTCCCAGATAATCAATCAAGGCATAAGCTGGGAGAAGTTCATGCACGTTCTAAGTTGGTGGGGGGATGGAATAGCTGGCTGCTTGCAGCTTGTGCTTATCGCCACATTTAGAGGACAAAAGATGCTGGCGGAGAGGTGCAAACCGATTTAAGAAGCGATTTAAGGTGGGACGGATCTACGAGTTTTTTCGTAGGCTCTGGTAATTCTAGTGTTAAGACATCTGATTGTAATCAACCTGTAGCAAATATACAGTAATGGTCCACAGACTGGCCAAACTATTCCAAATACCACAGCTGCTTTAGCGCTGTTACTCTCATTGCACCACCTAAGAGTATTTTAACCCACTGTATCTGAGTGTGGAATTACAGCTGTATAGTAGTTGATTGAAAAGCTCTATGGCAGAGAATTATTGGGATACAGCATCTAGCACATGCTGCCTCAGTACAATTACCTCACTGTAAACTTGCATTACAGTTGTAATATTGTACAAACTGAGCCACATATGCTTTCGTATTGTATTTTTTTATTGTTTTTTTATCATATTATTATTATTATTAATATCATTGTTGTTGTTATTTTACCATTTTAAATGAAAATATGTTTATGGAGGATTTGCATATTGAATCTCATTGTACCATACAATAACAATAAAGGAATTCAATTCAATTCAATTCAATAGAAGAGAGCGCTTATTTACAGATGACGACAACTGGCTTTTAACTCAATTTAGATTTCCAAGTGCTATCTGCTTGGGGCTCTTGATATCTTTTTTTAAGATGAAATGCAGTAATGTATATATATTACATTATATAGATACATTTTTAACTTCATTTAAATAATGTATACTGTTAATAATTAAACGTGTAAACATGGTGGAAAGCGGCAGCAATGAACTGGCACGCCATTCAGGGATTGTTCCTGCCTCACGCTGTATGTTTCCTGGAACTGGCGCAACCCTGGCTGGATAAATGGAAGGAATAATTAAACATGTACTATGAAGATATTTCAATGTTCCTTAAAAGTTTTCAAGAATTGACGTTCTAAGCTTACAAATGGCTTGACATTTATTAAAGAGCTGATTGTGTGATGATTGGTTACTTGGAGAAAGAAAAGGAAGAACAAGAATTGGGGGTTAGTACATTTGAAAGAGACAGTACTGCTGCAATTAATAGTTTTATCAAAAGGTCTTGCACGGCGCAGCAAGCATCTTGTGGGAGGCAGGAACAATCTCTGGATGGGGTGCCAGCTCATTGCTACCACTGCACTACTGTGCCCCCATGTTTTATACATGCTTTAATTCCTATTATCATGAAAATGATATCAAGTATACATCTTAGTACTTAAATTGTTAACAGAGCTGAATGTAATGTATTTTGTGTCCTATTGGTGTAAGAGAAAGCCTGTTTAAGAAGTATGTAGTGATTCACACACAGAGCACATAGAAGAACACATAGAATGCGAAGCATTTAATGTGCTACTTTAGTTATGATGGAAATTTGAGCAGCTAGTAAATTAAACGATTTTAAGATGAAGTTTATGATTTTCTACTTTAATGACAAAATAAACTATGTGATTAAAGTGGAAATTTCTATCTTTTTTCCCCACTGTGTCCTTGTTTTTTTCTTTTTTCTGTACCCTAATATGCTTCCACATGACACTCAAGATGGTGGGCTACAACTTGCCTTTTCACGGCGACTTTGATATCTGACTATTTCTTTTTTATTTCGGGCACTGTGCAACTTTCTGAACTTGAACTTTCGAGTTTCTCCGCCACTTGATCAACTTTCTTTTGTTGTTTATATCACTGCTTAAGCCAACAAATAGTACGTTTTTCCTTGCCTCCACTTGGTATTCACTGAAATTCTTCTTTTTTCCCTGTGCTTTTGCCATTATTTTTTCACAGAATACTGAACTTAAGAGGCTATTTATATTGATTTGCATATTCAAAGAGGCGCAATACTGGAAGGAGGTTGGGGCAGCAGGCACATTTGTTACATTTCACGCTGATCGGGATTTATGTAGTGGAGTACGCACAGATTTATGCATCTGGATATTTTTGTGTATAAGCACATTTCTATGTTTGTCTGTATGCCATGTTTTAGTGTGAATTCTATGCACAGCGTTATACATGAGGCCCCAGGTATGTGGAGCTTGCTGTGTTAGAAAACTCTGGACAGAACCTCTGTCAAAAGTGCATCAAGTATTAAATAAAGGGGCTGAATACTTCTATCACTGTGATATTTCTGCTTTTTTTTGCACTAAATTTGCAAAAAATTTGAAAAATCTGTTTCACTTTGTCATTCTGGGGTATTGACTTGACTGTGAAGTGCTTTGAGATAACGTTCAATTGTAAAGACATCACATACAATGAAAACGGAGTGCTTATTTTTGTTAGAGTGACAACAAGAATACAAATTTTACAATCTTGGTCATAAGGTAAATGTTTTATGTACAGTAGGTAAGCAATAGATTAATATTTGTAAATACAATGAATATATTCCCCAAGGTAAATGCTCTTTAGATACAGATCTATGGACATAACTGATCATCTGATTAATAAGGACTTATGCAATATGATAACAATTCAGATACTGAATGTGATCCAGCTCACTAGTGTCTTTCCCCAAACTTGCATTCTGCAGCTCCTTTTCTCTCCTGTCAAGCTCTGCTGCCTTTCGCTCCAGTTCTTCCTGCTTGCGTAGTAAGTCTGCAGTAGCGGCATTAACTGGACCCTACAGTCAAGAAAGAAAGACAGATATATAATTACAATCTATAAGACTTCTTTACAGATCATTACAAAAAGTGTTGT
Organism: Erpetoichthys calabaricus; assembly: GCF_900747795.2. Classification (NCBI taxonomy): domain Eukaryota; kingdom Metazoa; phylum Chordata; class Cladistia; order Polypteriformes; family Polypteridae; genus Erpetoichthys; species Erpetoichthys calabaricus. Next base: position 208,423,246 of record NC_041395.2, read on the forward strand.
ATTTGCTAACAAGTGTGCAGAAAACTTTTTTTGGTCTGTAGTCCCTACTAGGACTGTTGTCTGAAACATACTTATTATTACTGATACAGTATAACATGTAGTTCAAACTGCACAATTAACAAAAAAAAAGCCAGAACTTGTTATATATCATATAATATTAGGGTACATTGTGCCAGACTGCAGTATTGTAATGCAGAGTACAGTTTCAAAACTATGTCCGATAATATTGAAAATTCAGATGAGGTTAATTTGTGAAGTTAACCACAAGTTGAGTTAATATGGTATTAGAACAAGAAAACATCAACTTCTATAAAGATTAGTCTATATAAGAGGCACTTTCCATTACTTTCTTTATTAATAAAATATATGGATGTGTAACTTAATAAAAAAAAAAACTTTGCCTAAATTATGGTATTACCAATGTTAAAATGGATGAAGTCGGAACTCTTTTCAGATAGTTTGATATTTTTGTGTTGCTTTATGTTAGTTTTGAATTAAAACGGTGTTAAAATCTTTTAAGAATAGTGAATTATCAGTATACAGAAAGGAATAAAGTAGAGTTCTATATAAAAAAATGTTCAATGTTCATGTTTCTCATAAATTTCCAATCTATTTTTCTAAATTAAGGGAAGAGTATTGGCATAGAAATGAGCTATGGTACATATGATGGCACAGATGAATTACCATAATTCAACTTCCTTTCAAAAGGGAAAAATGTTTAAATGGAAGAGATATAACAATGTTGGCAGCTCCTATGAATTCACTGTAAAGTAAAGGTGTATAAAGAATAAAAAAATCATATGAAATGGTAAAATAAAATGTATTCTTTAATTCATATTTTTAACTTGTTTTTTTTAACATGGTTACTGGAGGGGAAACCTGTTCTGTAGGACTGGGCACAAGGTAAATTCCTCTGTAGACTACATAAATAGTGGCAACTATGGAGTTGTAGAACATCCTTACTAGCTGCACACACTAATACCGAATCACTTCAGAAACAATGCCGTGACTCTTTTTCCTTTATCGGATCTATGTTAGCCACTCAATCCAGCTTATTGTTCTGATGGAACCCAAAGTATTTGTAACTATTTGCAGAAATCTTGTCAGTATGTATACGGAGTATAACAATTCCAATCATGTTGTGTCTTGACTTATTGGCTTCTTTTCCTGTATTTGTGTAACAGTGTCTTATGTTTTTTGTACTTTCCTGCTGCAAACAAACTTCCTTCTGGGATAATAAACTCTACCCAATTACCTATCCCTTAACCACTATGTTGATTGATCCGAGGGGCTTCCTAACACAACAGAAGCACCTTTTTCTATCTTTGACAAGGTCTTCCATCCAAAAGATTTCTATTCATCTCTTCACTTCAATTGTCTATGCAGGCTAAAATGTAGAGGTCATCTAAGAAATACCTTGTATTATATAAACTGTAGTTGTACTTAAAAGTTGTTGGTTTTGAGGGTGAAGAGAAAGATGAGACAAGAACACCTGTGCACAAACACATGCAATCACAGCACCCCAATTTACAATTGGTAATCAATGTAACATGCATGTTTTGGGATGTGAGAAAAAAACAAGAGTAATTATTACTCATCCAATTCCTAAATTCACGTGTCAGTTCACAGTCTAATCATGTAGACACCCACACTCACTTACATAGGGCTAAATATGTCAGTGAATGCAACTTACACATATTTAGGGTGTGCAAGGAAAGGTGCAGTACCCTCCCACAAAGCACAGCACAGCAAGCAGGCTCCACAAAGACAGTGTCTGGATCTGGAATGAACATAGGTTCCTAAAGCTGTGAGGCACCGATTCTAACATTCTTCTTATGAACCACCAGACAAACAGAAAACAAGCAGATAGCATGTTGACAAGCAAGGTGGATCATTCTTATTGGAAGCACTCCCACATTTAGCAACAGTACTCCTATATATAAAACACATACTGAAGATGTATTGTATATACATAATAGACACATAAACCTCAAAGAGCCCTGCATAACACATTACTTTTTATGCTGTGCATCAAATTGAATGCACACACACTTTCTGATGTTTACCCAGTTTCTGAAGCCACTCTTTCTTCCTGTATATTTTTTTGTGGCTTTCTAAGGTTGTCATTTTTTGGTTGCCAACTTTGCATTCACTGTGTTCCACCACTGCCACACGCGAGATCCCTTAATTGAGCTGACTCTTGGACATAGCAATTATTGAGTCAAGCACTGTTTCAAATATTTTTAATCGCTGCAGTCTTTTGGGCTCTAGAGCAATAGGTCTCTTTTGTCTTTTGTTTATTCTTTATCTGACACTATCCTGGTGTTGGAATCACCTTCAAACAACACTGCTTGCTCCTTGTACCCACAAATGGCTAGAGGCACAAATGAATATTAATTAGTAGCAGAAATAAATATTTGGCATTGTTGGTTGAAAGCCAGCGGCAATGCAGTACTGATACACCTTTTTAAAGGGCATGGCCATTGTGACTTTAATTAAATCTACATGTTTACAAGTGGCTGTTAGATGATATAAAGGTCACTCTTAATATTAAGCAGGCTCCTTGGATGCATCTTAATAGTACGATTTAATTTCTTATGGCTCTATTTTGAACAGAATATTACTCCTTACTTCCAAGCTTTCAAGACATTTAGCATTATATGAATGTGGAATGTTTAAGATTGCCACATTTTCCTTCATACTCTGCTAAACTGCAACGGTAAACACTTAATCATCTGTGTAAATGAGTGTTACAGAATTTAAACTTGAGCAGATACAAAGAGATACCCCAGGGATCCTAAAATTCAGGCCTAATCCCAGACATCACTGATAGATGGTAGCAAAGTCTGTGAGATGAACAGAGTGTTGTGTATTTCAAGCCTGCTTTTTCTTTAAAGTATGGAATCATTGCCATTAATGTATGGAATGATTTCCAGTCACTAATATGAAAAGAAACACTTTGTAAAGAAAGTTTTGCACATTGTGGATGACTCTGATTCTACATCGTAAGATGAATTTTTTGAGATACCAGAAGAAACATACACCATTTTAGGTGCCCTCACATTACGGTTGTTCTCCTGAACCAAGTGAGTTAATTTTTATAGATCTTGCAAAAGACCAATTTCTTCGTCTTGTCTGGTGTACTGTATGATTACAAATTCACCAACCTGATAACCAGATTTCCTCAATTATGCTGCACTGTAAAACCAGTCAAACTGTTTATTCATTATTGCAAACATCCTCAAACAAAGTGATTTGTTCAGCTAAATGTCATGAATGTCTTTTAGACAATGAGGGGATACTGAAGTCCCCAAACACCTTCATACCCACAGCATCATGCTGTATTTTCCAAACCAGCCTTATCCCCCTTTAGCCTAATGACTGTGCAAGAATTTGTATTTTCAGTAAGAGGTGTTAACATTTTTTAAACCTTACATTGACTTATTGCAGGTTTTAAATTATATCATAGATTTGTCTTCTGATAACAATACAACTTTGTCATGAGATGCGTTTTTGCACTGGCTGTTGAGAAATGACTGTAGAATTACACATGGATGGTGGCATATTTTACATGCAACTTCAGATTTACAGTGTACTGCGTTGTTTTTTTTTTGTTTAGAACCCTGCTGCAACTTTATTTTACTGTTTCATCTGAAAATTGCTCACATGACACCCATGGGGACACACTTATTATATATGGCTTGTGTTTGAAGAAAGAAAGAAAGAAAGAAACTTATTACTACAGTATTTTATTTAACTAGCAGCTTACCTAACTTCACCTCAGCTTTTCAATGTGCTGTGACATTAGCAGACATGCTTGCTGTGTACTCACTACACAGGCACCAAGTATTGGTTTTAATAACATAACAGTTTAAAAAGTAACACTTGAGTTTGCAATGCTGCTCACATGGAAAGAATGAATGTCTTTTGAATATTCAGCTACATTTAGCTCTGTTACTCAGTTTTTGTGCATAATCTAACCTACAATTTTAAAGAGCTTCATACCAGAAAAAATTGAGGTAGTTATGCAATAAATCTTAGATTTGATTTCTATGCTGGGTAAATATCAGCAACAAATTTTTGTTATGTGATACTTTGTACTAGCATTTTCTATGAAATAGAAGGGTGTATTAATGTTCAATAACATACAACAGAATGGCTGCTGGTACACCTCAAAGTAGAAAGGAGTTCAGGTACTGTATTTTATACCTGGCACCAACAGTGGTCACTGAATAAAAAGTGATCATGTAGGATAATTTTAGCAGATCCATTTTAGAAGATTAGCACTATGCAAAATAGTAATAATCATCATAACCATTATGCAATTGATTTAAATATATTAATTAAACCAGAAAAACATGTAAGGGTAAACACTAAAACAGTGAACTTTGAAAAGGGGACAACACCCTGCCCCCAACCCCATCCCTCAGGTGTTCTCCTGCTGTTTGATCGGATTATGGTGGAAAAGAAAACCAGAGTATTCAGTAGACATTTTAGTAGATAGGGTCAGTATAAAATCTGTTACAGCCTCATATTGAGACAGAAGCCTGAAAATGAAAAGGGAGAATCAATCCCATCCTGCCTGTACCTAAAATATATGTCTCTGGCTACTCCGAAATGAGACATACAGTCATCAAAGACTACATGGAAGAACATAAGACAACTGTATTGTTCAATGGATTCTCTTGTGCTGTGTACTGTATATGACAGATGTGTGTATGAGAAGTGTCATATGAACTTTAAAACATTAAGGAATATGAGGAATTAGAATGATGCGACACTGGAACTAACACCCTTTCTGTTTTCAGTCCTTATAATGTAAGACAGGAATTGCGTCACAATGCCAACAGTCCTGCTCCTTTTGCTGTAGCCGTTATCAAAAATACTGTGAAGGACAGATGTCAGCATTCATTTGTGATCCAGCACCAAGTGTAATCTAATGGCAATACTTTAATTCTCAGTGAAATCACACTGTTTAAAATAATACAGAAAACCAAAGTGGATTAACACAATTGTAATCTAGAACAACTGCAGATTAAGAGTTGATCTGTGATTTAGTGCACACTGAACATCCTTGTGGGGAAAAATATCCCACTACAAAGCAGAATCAAGAGCACAAAGAGTTAGATCCAAATTATTTTGATCGAAACTTTGCAGTGAAGTTAAATTTGCAATTTATTCAAAGGAGCTCTGTCTGAAGATGTCTGTCAGCAAGCTGGTATTGTGGTTACTTTGAAAATGAAAAGGGATAAACAGAAGTAGACTGACAGACACATCAACTAATAATACACTTATTAATAGTCACTTAAATAGTGATGAAGAATAATGAATTATGTCAGGGATGTCATAATATTACACACTTGCCTGTAGAGAGGAGAAGGAGAAGTAATATCAAATCATTCTCTTTAATATTATTTTCAGGATTTAGAAGAAAACCTTTTTAAAAAAAGTGAAGGTTTTTACCTATTTTATCAAAACAATTTAAAATTTCATTATTTTCTACCTGGAAACTGAATCATAAATTAACTTTGGGTCAGTCTCTTCAGTTTACCCAGCAAAGTTTTGGAAAATGTGTGACTTTATACAGGCAAGTTCACTATTTAACATACGTTTTTTCTATATCAGCAGCCACTGGAACAATACTTGTTTTCATAAGGAGGGTAAATTAAAAACTTCCACAAATCACATCGGCACATTTTCTAAAAATGCTTATCCACTACAGGACTGTGGAGAGACAGGGCCTACCCAGGAAGCATTATTTGAAGTCATACACAAACCCCTGGACCGAGTACTAGTCTACCAAATTAAAAATCCACACGCACACACACACAGAGCCAAATTAAAGTCAATAATTAACTTGCAGTACATGTTTTTTTAATTGTGGTGGAAAACACTAGTACAAAGAGAAAACAAATGTGGGCAAGAGAAAAAATGCACAACTCTGGGAGTGACTGGGCTGGGAATTGAATCTCATCCTTTGAGTCTAATGGCAGCAGTCTTAAGTGCTGCAAAACCAAGCTAGTCTGCAATTATATGTTAAACTTAAACAGGAAAAACATGTCTTCCACCATACTCTCCAAGGTTTGCATCACATTCAAATATAAAAAAGAGTTTCAAGCAGGCTTGTAAAATGTGGATACGGGATCTTAAGCAAAGCAGCTGAAGTATTCTACAAAACTATACAGGTATGACAAGTAGTATAAAATTTTCTTTTCATGGATTTTAATAAATAACTCAACAATTTAAAGTAGCAGACAGCACAATGAACAATTTACCTCAATTAAAAGTGACAGAATTAGAACAGTTTATGTATATGCTAGATATGGTCACAAGCCACAAGAAAATATAGCAGATGTTTCAAACAACTTAAGCACCAAATGGCAGACTCAGGAAGTTCTTTCTGGACACTTGTATGTATTAATTACTATTTAAGATGTCTAGTTTGTCAAAGTAACTGCCAGACCCACCTGGGTGCCATAGTTCCGAGGTTCTGTTGGAGTGCTTTTCTTAGGCTGTGGAGGAGCAGTAGGCTGAACTGTTGATTGTACCGCAAGAGGAGGCTTTTGACTAGACTGTTCATATGGAGGAGGAGGCTGAAATGGTACATAAATATGAAATGATAGCTTGAGATTACATAATTAAAGAGCATGTAGCAATATAAATCATATACGTATCACTCTAAAATGACAGGATTTTTTATTATATTTATTTATTAATTTGTGCTGCAGTAATATTTCAAAAGAAATCGAAACAAAACACTTTATAATGTATATTATAATCATATGGAAAAAGAAATGTTTTGTACAGCAAATTACAGGATTTTGCTTTTTTTTTTTTTAAATATAGTTAAATAATGCACTTGTGTACTTCTTTTTTTTGGAAAAATCAAAGATGCAGCAAATGCATACATTAGCTAAGTAAGTAATGTTGAAGAAAGTTAATATTAATAAAGACGTGATAGAAACATACCATTGCAAATGTCATTAACATCAGTTTATTATACATAAGTGACTTCAGATCATTGTAATCCTCATAAAAACACTTTTATGAAGAATTATTGAGATGTAAGAAGAGAAAACAAAAAAAATGATCATTATCATTTCCTTCAAAATGCACTTCCTCCCTCTTAGCAACTGTAGGAATCCTAACAACGAAATTAAGCAAATCAAACAAATATTTTTCAGGAATAAAACATGATTCATTGTCTTTTGAGGACTGGATTGTCCTGATATGTAGTTAAAAACAGACCTACTCTACTTACTTGGGTAGAATTCCCAGTGGGGGCTGGGTGGTCTCTTGGCTTTGGAACCCCTGCAGATTGTTTTTTTTTTTCCAGCTCATCTTGAGATTTTTTTTGTTTTTTTTCCTCTCCTCTTGGCCATCTGACCTCACTTTATTCTTCGTTACTTAGTATTGCCTACTCTTAATTTTTGTTTCATAAAAAACTTTTCTTTCTTCATCTTGTAAAGCAATTTGAGCTACACCATTTGCATGAAAATATGCTATATAAATAAATGTTGTTGCTGTTACTCAGCATATGCTTAGGGCAAAATCGTGGTCTGTGAGAATAAACAACTTCTTACTGGTCCAAGTTTGGCTAACTTCTCAGGCAATTTGTTTTAAAACAAAAGCCTTAGCTTATAGTCTTTGACCTCACAACCCTTGGACTTCAAATACTTTTACATATAAATAAGTAAATGAAAGGGGAAAAGAATTACAAATACAGACAAAGAATCACTCCCTACCGTGGTTTCACTCCTGTTTTCCTTTTTGTTTCTTCCCATTAAAATCACTCAGTCAAACAAGCCTGCAAATATCTTTCTACCACGCATCTACCAGTTACTAAAAGTCCAAATGAAAAGCAAAGCAGGTGCTCTGTGTGGGTGTGTTTTCATGCTCTTTCATAGCAAAGTCTGCCCCAGGCATATTAAACCTTACACTGAAAATTAAATGTATGCAAGTCTTTTTTTTTTTTTCCCCTTTTACTGATCTCACGGTAAAGATTACAATGAATACCCAAAATACAAAACACGCTACTTTATAAGCTAAAAATTATCGATATGAAGTGTATCTGAAGATTTAGTTACACATATGTAAACACTCTTCTCACAAAAAAAAAGTTCAAAGATTCTGAGGACAACTTGGGCAACAACCAAAATGACCAAATAAAATGGATATAAAAGACAATGAGAGAACAAATGGATACAATGAAATACCCATTGACCCTCACCCAAGTTTAAATGATTTTGCTTTAAAATGCAAGATCAATGCTATGACAAACATAACTGATTCAGAATACAGACAACTGAAAGTGGATTATACTGATGCTAAATGCAGGAAACATTTTGAATTTTCATTTACAGTTTGATTAGATCAGACACTGAACATATTTACTATTGCAAGTCTTAGTTCTTTAAAATCAAATACCAATAAAAATCACTCCAGACTGAAACATTTTTCTGTAATTTCAGGATCTTCATCAAAATGTAATAGGAATGCACTTTTGTACTTTGTGAGCACCATACATTTAGCAATAGTGAGAATTTTTTTGTTCTTAAACATACATTCCATGATTACTCCTGCACCAATAAATATTGGAACAGAATGTACAGTAAATTTAAAAACACAGTGTGACTCACCCCTTGATTGTTGTCAAAAGGATTATACAGATCAAGAGTAGCATAACCTGTGTTGGTAGTGTGCTGAATGACTGCAGGGTCCTGAAAATTACAAAAACAGTTGTAAAGATACAACATACCTTCAACAATATTAACTACACTTTAAAAATTTGTCTTTAAGTACATAACAAATAACAAATTATCTTAAAAAAGTGTGATCTAATTCTCTGCACCTGTTTAACCATTTCATTTGAGACAACCACAGCCTACCCAAGCATCACCAAACAAAAGGCAAGAACCATCCGAACACAGGGAGCACTAATTCAGACACCTGCAATGGGATATTCTGAAGTTCCCAGATTCATATAAAGGCCTGTTTATATTTTGTATGTGTTTGACATAAATTTCATTTGCAGCTGCATAGCACAGATGCAGGCATATGTATGCCTCCAGAATTTTGTGTTTGTACAGTCCTTTGTGCTTTAATTACACATGCACCTGACAACAAAGAATGGATACATTCAAAGAGAAGCTGTGTGCAGTTTCAAAGAGAAGCTGTGTGCAATGCCTTGCACATTCAATTATAGTATAAACAGGGTGTGCATCTCTAATGTGTGACCGGGTCCGCCTGCGTCCATTCATTTTTTTAATATAAAGTAACCTTAACATGCATGACTTTGGAATGCTGGAGAAAAACTAGAGACAGGGCGACCATGCAAAGGCTAACCAGACAGGGTCGGGCTGGGATTTAAACTCAGTCTTCTATAGTTGTAATGTAGTAGCATTAATCACCGTGCCACTCTGCGACATCATGAAAAAAATGTGAAAAAAAACTTACAAATAAAAAATAAATAATAATATTAATAAAGAAGAAAAACATCAGAATGATTAATGTCATTTTGGCAGCAATTTTCAAAATAATAATTGTGGTTTCTGAATAGAATTTTCATTAAGATAAACAGAATTAAGTAAGAAATACTGTAAATACAGAGTAAAATCCCAGCGGGTAAATAATACACCAAATTAGATTTTTGTTGTTTTGGCTAACTTTTGACTGATATTTTGTGGCACAGTGGTAGTGCTGCTGCTTTGCAGTAAGGAGATTGTAGGTTTGCTTCCTGGGTCCTCCCTGTGTGGAGAGCACTTTGAGTAGTGAGAAAAGCGCTATATAAATGTAAAGAATTATTATTATTATTTTCTGAACCTGTTTGCCAATTTTCATGCACTACTAGCTGTAAGTGGTACATGAATGACTGAATAGAGGTCAGAAGTTAATAACTGTAAGAAGATTTTTTTTTCTTTTCAAATAAAGACTTGTGCCATCTTGCTGCAAAATATACCTGTTCATACCCTTGATGTCTACTAATTCCATTTATACTTCTAGTCTCTTCCTAAATCTACTTTCATATACAGTGGAACCTCGGTTTGCGAGCATAATTCGTTCTGGAAACATGCTCGTAGTCCAAAGCACTCGTATATCAAAGTGAATTTCCCCATAAGAAATAATGGAAATAATGGAAACTCAGATGATTTGTTCCACAACTATTTGATTTGTTCTACAACTATTCATATAAAAATGATTAATAAAAAATATAAAGTAAAAATACATAAAACAAATTAACCTGTACTTTACCTTTGAAAAGAATCATGGCTGGTGTGAGTGAGTTTCTAAACTCTTGTGGGATTGCACCCAACTGGACAACACGCAGAAGAGCGTCCCAAAGCAATCGCAGTCTCCCAGCGCTGTAGCAGTTCGCCGTAAAAGCGAATCCGAAAAGATCGCAGACATGCTATAAGTGCCTGCCATCGATGGGTGATACAAGGAACATTATAAATGCGCAGGGCCCTGCCTGATTGCTGTGTCTGTGTATAGGAGAGTGGCAGATCCCGCTACAATAAATAACCGCGCTGTTGCTGTTTCAAGCTGAATAAAGCTGGTGTTGCTAAAGTACTGAGACTCAGCTTCCTGTTTTAGGGTGCAAGATGGGGACTCGCACGTCACAGCACACACGCGCGTGCACACACACACACACACACACACACGAGCGCGTGCGTGCACACACACACGCACACACACACACACACAGTCACAATGCTAATGCTGCAGTAAACAGTATACGCTCGTACGGATGTTGACTATAAGTGAGGCATGCCGACTCAGATGGAGAATAGGAGACGATTGCCCACAATCCCGCAGTGAGAGAGAGAAAAGAACCATCAGCTCAGTTGTGATCACATGACGCTCAGCAGACAAAGCGTATACTGTATATACTACTCGTACTGCAAGACCTCGCTTGTTTATTAAGTCAAAATTTATTAAAAATTTTTGCTCGTCTTGCAAAACACTCGTAAACCAAGTTACTCACAAACCGAGGTTCCACTGTAGTACAGTATCTATGTGTGCTTCAACCATTTTCAAAACCAGATTATCTTGTAGTCTATGCCAGCAAGCACTGGGAACAATGTGAGAACCATTTTAGAAAAGGGTGCCAGCCCATATCAGGTTGAACACACACATACACTCTACCATGTTACTGTAGGTAAAATGCACTTAACTTCCACATAAAAATATCTGCTTCATTGGAACAGAAACCAGGCTTGAAATTCGAAGTACACAACATGTATTGGTGATGACTACTGCACCATACCACACACCTCTGCTATGTTGTGTAAAAAACACACTAATCAAATTACCTCAGCACCAAATTCTGCAAAACAGTTTTCTGTCTACTTCACTTATGCCTTCATTAACTAAACACAAACACTGTGCAGCTTCCCTGTTCTCTATCTTCTTTGCTTACCTTCTCAAGCTATTAAGAAAAGGGGAGACACTCCTCAGTTGCTGAAAATTGTCTGCTCCACTTGCTCTTCCGTGATAGCAAAGAAAACAATTTGAAATTTTTTCATTTACAACCTTGGAAACGCAAGTAAGGCAGATAACTTGTGGAAATGGAACTTGAAAAAACTGAACATATTCAGGTGAGCTGAGAAAACTAAATACTACCTGCTTCTAACAATTCTTTACCTTTTAATAGGTACTAATCATCAAAATGAAGAAGGGAAAGATAATACACTTGGCTCACAGTCTTTGAAATAAAACAATCTTTTAAGGCTATTGGCCAATCATTAATAAAGTGTGAAAATTAAAATATTGGACACTGATGGAGGGATGGGACACAACTAAGCAAATCTATAAGTAACAGATTCAAGCATTTGATTGTGTTAATATTTAAAAAAATGCATATTTTAAATAACTATGAATACAATTTACACCTGTACTTTAAAACATGAATTCCTGAAAGAAACTTAGTAAATCTCTTTGAAACATCTGTGTAATTGTACACCCAATATTTCTTAAGAGTGTGGTACATTAAAAAGGAAATGTATTGGTAAAGCATTAAAAATAAAGGGAAACTAGTGGTGAAATCCACATGGAGATCAGTTTTAAACACTAATATATAATATTTCTTCCAATAAAAACATCACTGATAAACCTTAATTTGAAGCAACAATGTTAATGCATTTATTTGTGTTCAGTTTAGAATTGTTCATTGTTCTTATTATTAATGTCTGTGGAAGTTTCTGGCAATCGATACTCTACTCTGTGGCCATAAGGACTACGCACATCACACACAATTGCATTCTGTTCTACAGAAACCCCAAAACTAGATTACAAGACCATCTTGTTTCTCACAGCAGAAAGAGCCAAAAGACTGTAAATTAAAATATAATGCCCAACACCAAATATCAGTGAAGAATTAGATGTGAATAAGTTCTGAGATAAAATACAATTAGAGTGAAATGCACAAACATTAACCTAGCATTAAATCTGCAAGGCATAATGGAGGCCAATGTCTGTGGCATTTTGTGTGAAAGTGTTAGTTTTGCTGGCTCTTATCACGTGTCAGCGATCCTGAAGGGGCCATCAAGAAAGGGAATATTGGGCACTACTTGTTTGGTAGTCCAGTCTGGCATAAAAATGATACCATCAGGTGAACAGGTAGAACACACCACCGGCTAGGGAAACCATATCTTATCTTTTTCCCCAGATATGCCATCTTTTTGTGACCTAAAAAATGTGGCAGGGCAAGATTTCAATACAGCCTAAAATGTCCGGGATTTGGTGATGCTTTCATGTTGACATGTTCTTTCTACAGTAGACGTGTATATTTACAATGCTTTGATGCTTTTGTATAGGTTCCACATTCCCATACTTGCAATTTTTGATTATGCCTTAAAAGCAACCATTGGTCAAACTGCTTCTCAATCATTACCCCCAGTAACAGACAGAGACTGTACGCAGTGCATTGGAACCCAAGTACAGCCTAGAATGTTCAAATGCAAATGTGGGAAATATGGGAAGCAGAATGCATGACCTGCAAAGCCGGCATGTATATGTCAGTGTCAAATAAAGGTGCTAGGAATCTAGAAACTCACATTCACACCCCCTCTAAGATGGATTACGGGGGGTGGTGGGGTCAATAATCTTTGTAGTTCCAGAAGACTGGGTTTAAACTTCTAGTTTTAAACTAATATCAATAAGTAATGATTTTAACCCAGCCACAGGGGATGCACAAACCAGTGTGTTTTTATTTGTGTCGGTCCCAAGCCCGGATAAATTGGGAGGGTTATGTCAGGAAGGGCATCCGGTGTAAAATTTTTCCAAATCAATATGCAGACAAGATGATCCGCTGTGGCAACCCCTAACGGGAGCTGCCGAAAGAAGAAGAAGAATAAGTAATGATTTTAACACTTTTAAATTACTTCAATACTCATTTTTCATGTATTGATTCTACAGCCTACATTACAAATGTGCTTCCGGTTCACTCTGGCTTTTGACAATTGAACCTCATAGGACTATTAAACAGCATGGTTAGAGATGCAGGCCTGTTTCCACTTACTCACCAGTGTAAATAAGATGGCTCCTTTAGCAGCATCGGAGCATTCACCACCATGCTTCATTAACAAAGAGGGCAGCCATGGTGGCTTCTGAAAATACTTTAGCCTTGTAGCAAATGGGGATGGGAAAACCACAAGATAAATGCAAGCCTGTATGCAAGATTTGGTACAGTACAATATCAACTAAAGGGGCTAATTTAGCCAATCACTTGAAGGCCTGCCACACGAGTTGATACAAAGAATGTTCGTGAAGTATCTTGCTTCTACATTATGGAAACATTAATAAATATAAACTGTAAACTGGTGTGCATGAAGTAGGGGTGTCACGTTTATTTTTTTCTACAGGTTAAAACCTCTAATGTAGCTAGTTAAACATTTAACGCATCAAGATGGGGTCTGCAATTATTTTTCCCTGTGGGTCAGTTTAATTTTGCACTGTTCATTCAGGGGAAACACTTCAGCACTAGAGTTCTGTTGCTCCCTTGATTGTTAAACCCATTCCGCAAGGTGTGCTGCTGTAGCACGTTACTTTCTTTTATTTAATTACTAGGGGGCTTTGCCCCCTGCTCTCTTCGCTCGCCAACCCCCGTGTTTGGTTTTCTGGATACACACTTTTAAGATTTTTTTTTCTTTGAATTGTTGCCATTTCATTAGTTTCACTTTTCTTTCAGAACATATGTAAAAACAGTATTTGGAATCTTTCGAGTTCCAATATGCTGAATCTTTTAAATGATACAGTGATACATGTGTTTAATGACTTTGTACCATAATTCAGGATAAGTTTCTCTGTTTGGAATTTCAGCACAGAAAATGCAATCTACGTCATCAGCAGTTAAATTTATTTACTTTTTTTGCAAAGTAACCAATAAATGCATGTGAGGTAAAACACATTTTTGAAATTCTCTGACTTAAACTTCAAAGCCTTACAATATTTACATACTTCTGACATATCACCTGTGTCCATATATTCGATCTCTATTCGCCTTTTTAGTTATTTCTCCGAGTAATAATTTCTTTTTTTGCGCTAATGCGATGTTTACTTTCTTTTTTTGACACGGTCTTTTTTTCTGCTTTCATATTCTGTATCTTGCTCTGCATGTGTTTCGCGCCTATGTTGTTTTTTTTTTTGAAGTCTTTTGAATTCCAGTTTTCATTATCTCTAACCTGCTCTACATGTGTTTGGCCCCTGTTTTGTAACCTCTTTATGACGTTTTACTTTGTTTTCTACTCTGTCTTTTATTTCTGACCTTGCTTTGTCCTGCTTTTTTTTTCCAATGACACCTGGCCTGTGGTGATTATTTTCCCTTTTTCGAATAATAATTTCCATTTGTTTGCGCTACTTTTTTATACTTTCCAATTTTCCTACTTTCATATTCTTTAACTTTCTCCACATCTGTATCTCGCATACGTTTTCTTTGTTTGAGACTTTCGAATTCCACTGCTTTCATAATCTGTTCTGCATGTGTATAGCGCCAACATTTGTGAACGT